>NC_089858.1:19223390-19546248 GCF_036373705.1 Amia ocellicauda | reverse complement strand
AGGTTATGGTGGTATTTGTATTACAGTGACACTTTACTTATGAATAATGGACCTGACATCAATAGTGTGTCCTGGTCCATACTGGAAATTCACTGACAGCTCACATCTTATTCAAACTTGCTTAAGATGGAATTTCAATGAATCTCTGAAACAGATATGCAAACACATATTTCTCTCCCCTTTATTACATGCTATTTAACTTATATTTTTATGGATTTTGGTTTTATTTTAAATATTATATGTAAATTCTCTGTTAAAGTGCTTTTAGATTGCCTATGGCATAAATGGCACTATATTAATTACTTAATTAATCAAACATATTCCAGAAAACATCTCAAAGCATTTATATAGCAAAATAGATATAGTATTTATACAGTATATGTAATGATCACACACATATAGCTAACATTACAATTTCAATTAAATGTGTATTTTAACAACGATTTTCGGATAAATGTTTTTAGTTATCATGCTTTATTTACTAGATTACTGATTTTTTTTAACAACTAAAAAAAGACTTAATCAAAGAGGAACTTTTAAATAACTTTTATAATATTAAAACTTAAACAAATCCTATTAACCTATTTAAAATTTAATCATATGTATGATTTGATATTTTTTTTTTTTTTTACAAAAGTAATAAGTTAATTTTAAGATTTAAATTGCTGTATTACAAGCATGCTATTAACACCGGTATAAATGCAGACATTTAAATTCCCTAAGTCCTGACTTTTGTTAATTGTGTAATGGGATTTTATTTTAGTTTACTTTATTACAAATTTCTTTCCTATGCTGTGAAAATTGTATCTTTTAATGTTTTTTATGTATTCAGGTGCTGCATTTCTATTACTGAAAAGGTTTTTAAATATTTCGTAAAATTCTTTAAAATGATATGTGAATGTCCTTCGGAAACTATCACTTCAAACACCTTGGTATTAAATATAGTCTGTTTAATGTTCACAGTACATAATTTCAATCACAAAGCAGCTGTCCATCTAAGATTTGACATCTGAACGTATTTGTATTGTGATCAGTTATGCTTCTTGAATTTTTCGATATTCTGCTAGCAAATGTATGTGTATGTACTGTATATGTTGACAGCTTAAAAATATATAACACTTAAATGCAATATATGTGTTCCACTTTGCAGCGGAGAATAACAACAGCAACATCTGATACTATGTTAAAATAGAAACACCTCATTACAATTGCATGTCCGGATGGTGCTCACATTTTTCATTAACTACTTTAAAAGAAATACAGGGCAAATGTTGTACTAGTGTGAAGTGTTAAAAATCATGTAGTAATGTTTTTTTCTGAATACATTCCTTTCCCATCAATCAACTACATCACCTCTGGTTTGATATAACTACACCTCCAAATTATTTTGCCTGTTCATTGCATCATTGATCAACCAGCCACATCCTGTCTTAAGATCACAGCTGGCCACTGGGCCACCTGACCTGCCTCCTACTTTGTTCATCCAGACCGGCTCCGCGAAGGAGCATGGAGTATTCTGGTAAGTGGGGTCATGGGCCACATGTAGTAATCCATCTAAATAGCATGACAGCGGTGACTAATAAATCATTCATTCATCGTTTAATCCATTGCCTTCTACCCAAACTTAAAAAACAATACGTACAAAGCTCGTACAAGGTTCCTGACAGGTTTCATGGATAGAATGTTTTAATATGTCGGTCATTCAAAGCTTCTGATTTATTTATTTCTCTTTCTCAAATGGTTATTATTATTTTGAAAACTGAAAAAGAGTTTGATTTGAGTACTCTGAGATGAGGATTCAGTCCCTATCTGCTCTCCTAGTGATGGGTTGCCATCACAGTCTGTTCACTTCTTTCGCCAGCTTTGATTGTGCACAGATTGAAGTTCAGGTCTTATCCAATCAAATCTGCATTGTCACATCATAGAAAACTGTGCCATTTGGTGGTTTTGTTTGGGTGTTTAATTTAAATATCATATTCATGGTGCTAGGTAACTTGAAATTAAAGTTTTAGTGCAGAACTTTCTCAAAGGAATTTTCTATTTGTATTTTTTAATAAATTTCCCCTTACTTTATAGACTTAGAGCTTGCAATTGAATTCATCTTGGTTTCAAAGCAAAGCTTCACACCCCACAGCGGCACCAGTGAACACCTGCATCTTATAGTTTAATTACTGACTGCCTTGTAAGTGCTCTAGCAAAAAGCTACAACTTGGGGACAAGAGACAGATACAGTATTCCAAATAATTAAATACTGACCCATTAAACTGTGAACATGTGGAACTGTTTCCTTGTCCTTAAACCTTCAGTTTCAAAATGAACAGTATCATACCAGTAACATGTGCTATTTTAGTCTCTCTCTCTCTTTTTTTTTTTTTTTGTCTTAACTTTATTTTGTTTGACATGCACAATAATTGTTTGCAACAAGAGAATTCTGGGCCGTCTGATTAAAAGTCCTTAGGTTAAAAAGTGACCAATGGGTTAAAGTAATAAAAATGGCTATTAGAAATTCCCCAGGACATGCCATTCTGGAAGAAGAAGTAGTGGCACCTAATTACAGTAGTTCAGTTGGCTGCTTTTATCTGTAATTGGACTATATAGTCCTTCATTATAATTTACTTTCCCCCCAAACTGTGATAATCAAGACAAGCAGAACTGAATGGCCTGTAAATGGCCACACCACTGACACCAGTTAATGCCTAATTATAACAACTAAATTAAAGAAGTGACTGAAAGAAACAGTGGATAATCTTGAAGCACTTAATTCCACAGAACACTACAAAGGTTTTGGATCAAGATAAGAAAATTGCTCGCATGGTTCAGCAGTTTAGGCACCAGGTTTGAAATAAAAAAATACTATTATTAAACCTTTAATATACAGAGTTTGCACTGTAGCATTTATTAATTTAAATATAATTAAAAGTTGGCAGTGCAAAAAAGACACTGGTGAAAATTTGTCTGAAATATTATAATTTGCAGTTCAGAGCTGATCTTGTTTAAGTCGATGTTATCCTCTCTTGCAGTATAATGAAGTCAAAGTGAGAAAGGAAATCTGATCTTTCTATCTTCTTGGGCTTTGGATACAAAATGTAAGGGATAAATTACATTTTTTGCTTCGATTTAATGCTGTATTGTCCACAACCAGGCACAGTTCATGGCTGAAATGTTTCCTTTTGTTGAAATGAACCCTTTTCCACATATTATCATTTAATATACTTTTAAAAGAAGTCACATTTTTAACGTCTTGCTCTGGGAATCCTTATTGCCTTTTAGTAGGCCTTTATAGTATCTTAATCATCTGAATTTTAAAAACAATTTGTAATGCATTTCATATTTTATTCCACCTATAAAAAAAAATTCCACAAATTACTTATTATTATTCAATGAACAAACCAACTGGAAACTGGAAATGTGTTTTCCATTTTTGTTTATTATTTTATAGATATAGGATACAGAATCTGCACTGTACATACATAATTAAAAAATAAAATAAGCCACTACCAAGCATTAAAAAGAGTGTAGCAGAAGAAAGTCAGTTCTAACATGGGTTAAAACTTTATTGCAAGGGTTATGTGCAGTTTCTGTTGCAATTAATTTACTAACATTATTGTGTTGTTTTTCATTTTTTAATATATTGTCAAATACAAAGACGACACAGTTTCCGTAACTACATTTGTTCCAGTTCCCAGAAACTCCAGATTGTGTAAGAATGCTAACTACTGCTGCGGTCTATATTTAGATTGGATTTCTAGGAATAAAACAGAAGGACAACAGATTTTAAGCATTCCCATACTGAACTTGCAGCCCATGTTTCCAGTTTTGAGAAACAATCCGTCCTACAGGTCCTGCACTGTTTGCTTTATGTAACTTTTTGGGGGTTAGAGTGAGATGGGTTTGTTAAGAAATGGTATGTGTCAAACCCGAAACATACAGCAGACAACTTCAGACAGAGAAGCCTTCGTACCAAGTTACTTAACCTTTCCCTGTTCACATCCAATTCATTTTCTATAACCAAAGCACAGCATGTTAGGATTTGTTTACAATCATCAATACATGCCACCTTATTTATGCGTGGAGTGGTACAACCTGGCAGCTCAATAGGCTAATCTGTACGAGTGAGGGACACCCTGCCACCCAGCTGTCATGCCAGGAAACACTGACAGAGGTATTTTCCAGATGCTTAACATCAGTCATCCTCACTCATTTAGCAGTAATAAGAATTACCTGACAGACTGCAGGCTTTGATGGGATTTTAGAATATTTCAAGAGCATAGCCACATGATTACATTTCAGAGGAGGACATGTTCTGATCCGGCTTAAAAGCTGCTTGCACAACAAGAAAATGTGCAGCTAATGCCAATCAGTGTGCAGTTCAGCAAATCATGAAAGATGAGAAAGTGACACAAATCTGTGGTTTACATATTGCAGCATTTTTACATGTGAAATTCATTCCCCAAACATGGATTTATTTTAGAAAATTATTATTATTGTTGTTGTTATTGTTGTTGCTGTTGTTATTGTGTATTAATATATCTATTTTAATAAAAGGAGATTAAAAGAAATAATAAAAAAAGTATTAAAGACAAAGGATCGCAATGCATTTGTTGGCTAAGTGTTTTTGAGAAAGATACAGTTCTACATCTTAAATTCAATTATTATTATTTTAAATGTGTATCATCACAGTGTATGTTTCAGTTACATGACTACATATAAGTAACTGTAAAGAAATCTTTCTGGGTGGATCAAGGAATTCCACCAATGAGAATCTAGCTTGTCGGTATGGCTGGAGAACAAGGTCAATGAATATATATGCATATTTATTCCTTAATCAAAGGGCATCAAGACCAACATCTGTGTCCCTCTACTGGCTGAGTATAAGTATAAATGTTAATCTTTGCTGCAAATTATATTTCAAAATAATTTAAGCAAAGATCATTTCATATGTAAGGAACCCTTAATAAATGGCGATGCTTGGGTCACTCAGCTGTACAATTGATCCCCTCCCACTAAATACTTCTTACTTTAATATTCACCTAGAGCTTATTCAGCAAACCCAAATGCCAATGCCTTTTTTCAATTCTCACTCTTCTGGACCTATAAGCATGCCATGTCAAGATTTATGAATGCCATTATGATTTTTTGTAATTTGCAAGTGAAGACCTCACTCCTCAACCGGACTATGGAGAAGAACGCAAACAAACAAGGAAGCGTTGTGCTTTGTTTATCTACAAGAAAATTCTTTAAAAAGGCGAGAGTCCAGGTTCATTCCTGCTAACCATATTTGATTTACATCAATTAGGTCTTTCACATAAGGTATCATATCATGGGAAAACTAATAACCCAGAAATAACCTCATTAAAAAGACAGCATATCGGTCTAAGCAGAATGAACTCATAGCTGAAAAATTAGTGACCTGGAAAGTAGCAGGACGAGTTAATGGTAGCACATAGGAGAATGCATTACCATTAGAGGAGCTACGAAAGAATGAGAGGGAGAAAATATATATAATGATATTTTTTAAGTATGCCGTTACCACTTTAAGATAGTATTTGATACCGTTTTAAAAATAGAGCGCAAAAGCTGAGTATTTTCTGAGTCCAATGACGAACAAGAAAATTGAAGCAAGAAACACAAAAGCAGAAGTAATGAATTAAAGGCTGATGGAATTAGTTTCGCAGTACCTTTGCATAATAAGGAATGTCCTTACCTATATTATGTGAACGACCCTGATCCCCAGTGACTGCCTCCTGTTTCTTCTATTTAATAACAGGCATTTAGTTAAACTGAACATCTTTATCTATCAAATAGAATAACAGATATATTAGTGGTAGTAATAGTAGTATTATTAATAATAATAATACTATTTCAGTACACCTCAGCCTCCTTTCCCAAGGACTTAACAAACAAATGTAGGTTTAGTAAAGTGAAAATTAAATGGACCCAAATCTATTGTTATAAACAGTATGCTGAGTATGCTTTGTACCATAGAAATCACATCATCGACAATATGTTCCATTGGGCCAAAAGGATATATTCCTGTGTGTTTACAACAACAAAAAAAGACTTGTGGTCACGTTGATGTTTTATTTTCTTGTACTTCCATCCAGATACTGAAACCCTTTTCTACACACTTTAAATATTTCGGACAGTGAGCAATGCAATCAGGACACAAAACCATGAATGTTAACATGTAATCACTGCTTTGATTTTTAACATCAATACAAGTTTAATACTTTGATATGTAAGCTTGCCTTGATGAGTCTTATAAATATATTAACATAACTTTAATTAGCAATTCAAATTAGTGAGCTAAAAATAATATACAATAAGAGCACAATATAGCAAGAGGAACATAAATTAGATTGCAGTTTGATGAACAGAGTGTAATTTTCAGCCTTGTGTTTAGCCTTTATGTTTCATCTGATTTTAAGACCAACCAAATAAAATGTCCCCTGTCTTCTTGATTTTTTTTCATTTTTCTCTTAAAAATATATTTTGCATATTTTTTCATTCCCATTTACTATAAATATTTAATGCCTGCAGAATATTCTTTGAAAAGAAAAAGAGAACATTAAGTTTGTGTTATTATCTGTGGGGAATTTCTTTTCTTTTTTAACATTTCTTTTGGTAAACTTTCTAAAATTCTATAGTGAGTGAATTGAACCTATGGAGAGAAATCAGAGATATTAACAGGACATTCAACCTGCCTATTCTGTAAGTGTGCGACTGGAATTATATCATATTTTATAAAACAATGCTTTATAATCTAGATATCAAATGACAAGCTATCTTATCTGTCGGGACTAAATTATATTATTTTGTTGTACCCCTTCATATAATAATCATCATCAAATGATTTTAGGTCAAATTAAGCCAACAAACAATTGTTTCATATAAACATGATAAAATAGACCAAGGTACATTTTAAACTAGCCTTTGAAAAAAATATTTTAAAAATAAAATAATTAAAATTAAAATGAAGCTTTGCTACAGTTAACCAAGAAGAAAACTGAGTGGCTGTGATTTTTTTTTTTTTTTAAACACGAGAACCCATACTCTTAAAGTCATACACAGCTAAACATAATAAATGGCATAACATTAACAACAACCTTTTCAAAGAATCAAGTGAGTTACTGTTCTGCATTCAGACTCATTAAATCCCAAATAATTATATACATTTCTTAGTATCTTCACACATTTAATTGCCTGTTAGAAATTGTGGGATTAGTTTGTGGCTGCTGATTTTTATGTTCCCTCAGCAGTTGTATGATTACTCTTGTAGTCTTATCAAGTGTTGTTTATCATATACACTTGATGCATAATATAAAACTGTCTGAGTGTAGTGAAATAAACAAAAAAAGAAAGAAAATTACAAGGCACCCAGAAGACCTCAGATAAAGAAGGCACTGTAGCTGTAATAGTAGGCATTCATTTTACCCAACTTATCTAAGATATGGTATCAAGAGAGAAGAATAGGAAGAGAATGTGACTTTTAATAAAGCCACCTATTGTGACATGCACTAAAGAGCAATAGATGCACAGGAATCTGGGAACATGAAGAAATATGGAAAAGCAAGCAGACTTTGAACAGGTGTACTTGGTACTAATTCTGGAATGCATTTCTCTTGTTTGTTGTGTGTTGTTTCCTGTTCAAAGTCTATGAAACTGAAACTCTATATATCACAATGCTGATTCAAACACACCTGTAGAGACCTATATACATATACATTACATCCAGCTAGCTTCAAAACAAAAGCAACAGCCAAATCACCATCGCTACATGTACTGCACGGATATCAAAATGTTTAGTTATTTTATGACATTCGAAGATGCCGCCTGCTTTGCAAGAAACAATTCAGCCCTTGCTTTAATGATTAGATTTTTTTCTTCTTCAATGAACCAGTGTCTCTGAGCAACCAAAAACTATAGCTTTGTTTTCTAGTATGTTGTTAACCTGCATGTATCACTTATTATTTTGCCTTTTATTACAGTCTTGCTTGTCTGATTACTTCAAAAATAAGATTAACAAATAACAATTTGCCTAGTTTTGTATGTGTCCTGGGCTTAGAAACATTTAATAACATTAAATAAATCAAGTATTTGTGACTGAACATGTGCAGACATGTAGAAAACAGTTTACTAGATTGCTGAAAATACAGTATTGGCATATTCTAGCTACACTAGCTAATGAAAAGTAAAAAAAAAAAAAACGTCTGTTGCCAATTAGTGACACAAGGTCAATCAGTAATGTCAAACTGAGATAGATAGAAGAAAATGCTTCAAAAATTGCCTGTGTGGCTGTGCCTTAACAAGCAGAACCATTATGAGAGAAAACTATTCAGAATCACAAACTAGCTAAGATTTTAATTCACAACCCTACCTGAAAAGACTCAAAGTAGAGACATTAGTCTTTGATTTTGAAGCACTCGGACACAGACCTCTGTGCCTACAATCATCACTATGGACACTTGAAAACATGTATGGAATACAGTACAGAACAATTAATCTCTACAACCCCGACCCTGGAAGATAGCTGTGGGAGGCTTTGCAAATTAATGGCATTCCACACTCAAGTTTAGCTTCTTGGCAGAGAGCACTGTCGGGAGAGGTGAGGGGTGAAAGGGTTAATGTCTCCATTTGGAAGGTGGGCAAAGCATCTGTCTCGGTCTTGGGAAGATGAAACGAGAAGGAATGGGCACACGCCAAGCCTTGGTTTTAGTTACCAGAAGAAAACTGGCATAACAGGTTTGTCCACTCCGGTTTTAAACAATATGTAGCACAGTGATACTCTATACCGGGTCCTGGAGAGCACAAGCAAATGCAGGTTTATAGGTCATTTAATATCCTCAATGGCCAAAGACTTGGAAACTAAACATTATTAAGTCAATCACTGAAGTCATTAAGACCTGAAATGAAATGAAAACTGGTGTATCTCAAGGGCCAGGAGCTCCACTCCTTTATTAACTAACAGTATTTGGGGTGGAATAAAAATCCAAGGGAAATAGTCACAAAGTTGACTCAAATTTCACACTGAAGTCCACAAGCTTATTTTGGTCGAATTTCACATCACATGTAATTATAACCCAGGAGCAGACCTGAGGAAGTCTGACCCTTCGCTCAGAATTTAATAAAGCTGCATCCTTTCATTTTAACCAGGACAAAAAACAGTTTAATTCCAACTTTACCGTCCAGTGACTTCACCTGGGTAACTTCATCTTAGAATTGTACGTTTGACAACACCATGTCCTAGTGCAATATGTTGACCTGTCATGGATATGGGATACATCTTGATCAGTTTTGAAAGAATATTAAGTCTCAAATCTGCATTGGGTGCCATTTGGTTGCAAGATCATAGTCACAGTATCAATGCTATTCAAATTAAATTGCAATTAAGGTACATCAAATTCTACATGCATGTCTATGTTTGAGAGAAGGTGATTCAGGGGTTGTATTTTACTCTCTAATTGTTCATATTTCTATTATTTATTATCATTATGTTTAGCCATGTTTTATAGATAAACGTGAAATCTGTAGGACTGTGACTCTCCAGGATCAAGGTCGACACTCTGCTCTACAGGAACAACAGGATAAAATGGGAAACGTTAATTTAACCTTAATATAGCTATCACTGCAATACAAAGGCCCAGTGCATTGCGGCTTCACAATCTCACCGTGAGAGATAATTGACTTAAGACACAGTGATAAAGATCGATTGCCAGGATTTGGAGTTATGACACCAACAAAGTTGCAATGACATTATCAGAAAGAGAGACACAAATCCATTATGGAGACACAATCAAATATTCAAAAATGCCTGGTGTACTCATTATTTATTCATGCTAATACAAGTATATTAAGAAAGCTAAACAGGGTTAGTGCTCAATCACTCACAAACTAAATGATTTTCTACATTTATCAGCACCCAGCCACCATGAAACCACTGTAGTTATTCCGGCGATGATACGATGGTATGTCTGAGGATGTATTTTTAACAAGGATTGCAGGAGTATTTATTTATTAAACTATCTATATTCCAGTGGGTTCAGTAATAAAAAAATGTGCATTCAGACTTTATTTCCACAGGTTTGTGTCAAATATCTATAAAGTAGAAGACATCTAATAGACCCCTGTAGAGGAATAGAATTAAATACCAGGATCCTCTAGCAAAAAGATCTAGTGCATTTCTCATGATTTTATTGATGATGCTGTCCATAAGTGTATTTTCATAATTGTACATCAGAAATGCGATGGGCTATGATGGATATTTGTATGTAATAAGTAAATATAAATAACAGTTACAGTCATTTTTCAACTGGTTTAAACCATTAACACTATCTGCGTTTTTAACTGTCAAGCAATAAAAAGCTGCAGATATATTGTGTTTTAATGCTGCTTGTAAAGGATACATAAAAATGTAATATACTGTTTTCCATCGCTCTGATAAACAAAGCTGAATATTGATTTCTCTCTAAATTGAAAATAATAAAAAAAATGTTATATTTGTAGTTACATTAAAATACATGCTGTAAGTGTATTTTTTTGTTTAGCCTGTGTTATCATACTTATATTTTGATATATATAGCTATATTTATATATAAATCTAAATATATAAAAGATGAATCCTCTTGAATTACTCTATAGCTCACACCCCCTCCCGCAGAAAAGTTTGTCTGCTTTTCATTGCTTTCTCCTTGTGCAAAGGTTCAACAACCTTATACATAGAATGCATTACTGGCTACATAATTAACCTTGCATCTCTTTGTTGTCACAATCAATTAACAAGATGATGATACCCCTGCACCTTCTACTAAACAATATGCACCGAGTTGTTTGCTCCTACCCTGTATCAACTTTTTCTTGCTCCCTTGAAGAATAATTTATCAAAACTATACACTTACTAATAAATAAGAGGACAGAAAATGACAATACTGTATTCAGACAGTTATCCAGACTCATAACCAACACATCTCTTAGTTTTAGTCTTTCAACATCACATGATCAGAGCATGTCTGTACTGTGGTCTCACGAATGTTTGAGAAAGGTAGCAGATCAGTTGTGTTAATTGCTAAGTAGAGAATACACCGATCAGCCATAACATTATGACCACTGACAGGTGAAGTGAATAACACTGATAATCTCATTATCATGGCACCTGTCAGTGGGTGGGATATATTAGGCAGCAAGTGAACATTTTGTCCTCAAAGTTGATGAGTTAGAAGCAGGAAAAATGGGCAAGCGTAAGGATCTGAGAGACTTTGACAAGGGCCAAGTTGTGATGGCTAAACAACTGGGTCAGAGCATCTCCAAAACTGCAGCTCTTGTGGGGTGTTCCCGGTCTGCAGTGGTCAGTACCTATCAAAAGTGGTCCAAGGAAGGAAAAGCGGTGAACCGGCGACAGGGTCATGGGTGGCCAAGGCTCATTGATGCATGTGGGGAGTGAAGGCTGGCCCGTGTGGTCTGATCCAACAGACCAGCTACTGTAGCTCAAAATGCTGAAAAAGTCAATGCTGGTTCTGATAGAAAGGTGTCAGAACACACAGTGCATCGCAGTTTGTTGCATATGGGGCTGCGTAGCCGCAGACCAGTCAGGGTGCCCATGCTGACCCCTGTCCACTGCCGAAAGCACCTACAATGGGCATGTGAGCATCAGAACTGGACCACGGAGCAATGGAAGAAGGTGGCCTGGTCTGATGAATCACGAGTTCAAGGTGTTGACTTGGCCTCCAAATTCCCCAGATCTCAATCCAATCGAGCATCTGTGGGATGTGCTGGACAAATAAGTCCGATCCATAGAGGCCCCACCTCGCAACTTACAGGACTTAAAGGATCTTCTGCTAACGTCTTAGTGCCAGATACCACAGCACACCTTCAGAGGTCTAGTGGAGTCCATGCCTCGACGGGTCAGGGCTGTTTTGGCGGCAAAAGGGGGACCTACACAATATTAGGCAGGTGGTCATAAAGTTATGGCTGATTGGTGTATGTTGCATATAACGTTGTGTATAAACAGATATATACTCCTATATTGCTACAAGTTGATCGACCCATTTCTTGACACGCTAGTCAGATCGCACCATTTTGGATCTTACCCCTGGACTGCAACTTGAATATTCCAGCGGCTGACCCACATGAATTTTGTGTGGACCGTGCACGACAGACACTTGAGGACAACCCCCCGTGCACCTCTTGCCCTCTCAGCTTCGGCCTTGAGGGTGTCACAGTCCCAGTAACCCAGATCACACTTATATGATATCAGGTTATTCTAATTGATGATTAAATGGATTTAGCATAGGTGCATTGCCATATAGTTACAAGTGAAAATGATCATTTAGCATTTGAGGCATCATGCTCATTTGGTGTCCATTATTACTCAATTTCTTAGGAGACACCCTTATCCAGGGTGACATACAATGGTTACAGTATATGTCATTATTTTTACATTTTACCCATTTATACAGCTGGACATTTACTAGAGCAGTCAAGGTAAAGTACCTTGCTCAAGGGTACAACAGCAGTGTCCCCCCACCTGGGACTAAACCCACAACCCTCCGCTCCAGAGTCCTGAGTCTTAACCACTACTCCACACTATTTTTGAATGTTCCCAAATTGTGACAACTCTCAAAAGCAATGGGAAGTTGACTAACAACTACAACAATCACTCCCTTGATGTTTTCCATAGCGTCCAGCATCAAGGTCGTTGGTGGGTTACGTTTCCATCTTTTCTCTACTTCCTGGGTGAAAGTGAGAAGACTCAGGGATTATAAGGGTATTTTTTGGCTTGTACTTCCAATGGCACTTTATAGTGTTGTCTTTTCCTCTGCAACTTCATCAAGCTGGGAGTAAAGGACTTGTTTCAGAAGACATGTGTTAGGTGTGTGTATAGAGTAGCCAGTTAATCTCACCTGAAGTTTAGTAGCCATGGTCTCAGAGAGGACACCAGTGGTATGTTCAATGCTTCTGCCCTTTTAAGAAAAGAAATCCACAAATATCTTAATCATTTTAGTCAGACAATATTAGTTTTTCAAGCAAAATAATGAAAATAATTTATTTCAATCTTTTCAGGATTGTTTGTCAGTGAGTCTGAATATCTTAAACTCAGTGTGCTATTGATCTGACAGGGAGAGTGTAAAACGATGAGACTGACTGCAGGATGTGTATACTCTAAATTCATCTGTAGGTGGCTGATTTTAATTTGGGTGTGTGGGGGGGGAGGAGAGGGGTATTGATGTTGCCAGGGGGTGTAACATACAGAGAGGAGAGTCATCAGTCTTAAGAAGTTACCTGGGGGATACCCTAAGGCGGAAAATCCAGCACTAATCATGACCATAACAACCTGACAAAACCGTTTTTAAAGCTGCTTTGGTTCTAAATTATTTTAGTTTTTCAATGCTAAACTTTTCTAGTGGCAGTACAGATCTTAGCCAGGTATGAGATTTAGTGTTTTCATAATACGTGTCTAATACTTGTACTGATATGGTAAGCTAAGTGACAATGTGATCAGGTTTTATAGGATAATCAATGTAACAGTTCCTAGTGTATAAACACAAAATCAGTGTGCATAGCTCCTGCAAATGGGTTAAATTAGGTGTTGAACAAAACAGTGCTTAGTTTAGGACCATATTTCTGGGAGGTGACAGTCCTCTGCTAAATTAGAATGGCGCTAGTGCCCACAGATATTACCTGTTGAAGCTGGCGCTGCAACTCCACTTCTCAGATCCCAGAGTGCTGATGGACAGACAGACTGATGAATTCCTGGCAGGTGCTTTGTCAGACAAGATGCAATTTCAGCTCCAAAAGAAACCATTTAGAGTTCAGAAAGTTGCAAGGTGAAGGGGCAGAATTGTCTTGCCTAACAAACAGACACAAATTACAGCACTGCATATTTAAACTTTAACGGACCATTACCATAAACCCATAGTTGAGTTGAGTTTTTCCGTAGTCGTGTTTGTTGCTGTTTTTACCACACATTAGTGGGGTCTAATTTTTGTGGCTGTTGATAAAAGGCTGGTCCCTTTATATATTGTGACTGATAGATCCAATACCTTTGAAATCAGATAAAACTTTGACAAATGACTTTCTGTTGAGCTATTTGCAATAGCTCCTTCTGTCCACATTCAACTGTCCTGCTCCCATCAGCACCATTTCGTTTGATCAATGATTCACATGAAAATACATTTGAAAGCTATCACATGATTAAAAGTGGTGGAGGATATTGCTTTCCCTCCATTTGCTTTCAGACAGAAAACTTCATAAAACTAAGCAGACAGAATTCTCACTCATCGCTGGCTTTCAGTGTTCCTGAATGAGGTGAGGGAGGGGGCTGGGGGGAGAGATGAAAAAATGCCATTGTGGGACATCTCTTTCTGTGGGGCAGGGAGGAAGGGAGGTGGAAATAAACTATGGCAAGCCTTTGTAAATTGCTAGTTTTGTTAGGGAAAGCGGGCAAAGAGCAACCAAGGGCAGCTGTTTTATCACATGTTTACAACATGATTTTTAATTTTTCATTCAAGGCATACAGACATATCTAATGTGATTTATCCTTATCCTCACCTTTAATAAGTGCACTACTCTACATCATCACAGACTTTTTTTCCACATTTACATAGTTCACTATCCAAAGAGATTTCTCCATGAGGTACAAAAAAGAAAAACATGTTTAAAAATCCTGAAAGCTAAGATACCTAAGTTCATGACAATCCTATATCAATGCTTTAATTCCTTAATTAATTTGTGCAGCATGTATTTGTTCAGGCAGTGCAAACAGAGACTGAGCAACAAGCCTTTCGACCACGTGGTGCTCCCTGAAACTGAACAAGGCCCTATCATTTTCTTTCAGGAACCTCAGGAACATAATGACAAAATGACTGCCTCAGCATTGGAAACTTGAATCAGACAGTTAAGTTCTTTTTAACGTGAAACTGCCCTCCTCTTTCATTACCTCATTCCCCAGGACCCTTAGCACAATCTGAATAAATTACACTGACAATACAATAGTATAAATGATAAATCAACCACACAATTGTAGTGATATATAGCATGAAATGTAAATAATAACCAGTGCTACTAATTGGTCTGCTACCTGGCAACAAATCAGTAATGCTGCTATTCTACACTATAGTGCAACACCCCAATCATTAAGCATTTCTGGCTCCGGAGCCCTTCCTTTGGTTTCTCTTACATCCGATAGATGTTTAGCTCTGTAATTTAGCTGTTATGGGAACTGTATTTTCAAAAACAATAATATTTAGAAGATGAGACCAAAATTGACAAAACTCTCTATTGCCAATGTGTCTTGTTGTTCTCAGACTCTTGTTGGCATTGGGAGTCTGAAATGTATTTTATTCATTTAGATAGCTGCCATACAAAGGCATGTATTGCTTTATTCCATTTTTTTCGTTTTTACACGACTCATTGGTTACATTGTCAATCTTAAATACTTGCCCTGATTGTTACTATTTTATACAGAAACTGACTTGTTTCATGTTTTCAAAAGAAATATTCTGTTGTGTGTATCTGTCAACTCTGATTTTGCCTCAGATATATCTATCTTTGTTTTATTTTTCAAATTTGTCTATGCGGATGAGATTGATTTATTTATGTTTTTATTTATTTATTGCTTGAATTGCCTAAGGCACGGCTCCCTTTAAAAAAGATTTTGTCTCAGTGAGATTTTTATCCTGCTTAAATAAAAGATGAACAAATCAACTAATATTCTGCTTTCGACTTCTGTAAATGCAGAATAGAATAAAGATCTGAATATAAATATCAAATGGAACCACCGGAAGCAGCCTTTTCACATTTGCCAATAGAAACTAAATAACCTTTAAGAATCAGAAATGCGATGATTCTGTACTTAAAGGCTGACCTACCATTTCATTAAACCTCTGAACATGAATACACAATGCCTCTATTCAGCGTTACTGTTATAAATCACGTATGAGAAACCCACCAATCAAAGATAAGCATTTCCAAACATTCCTACAGTATACCTGTTATCTTGTGAATAAATGTCTTTCCTTGCAGAGTTATCAGTATTTAAAAATTGTAACCGACGATATCTCAGGACACTTAAATGCTAGTGATGCAAGTTTCACAGGGTGTACATTTGTTTTTAATAATTTTGTTACGTTTAACAAGCATGAAAACACAACACAGATTGGCTACTCTAGGTCAGTCTCAGCAGATCCTGGACCAAACCATTTTTAGATAAGAGGGGGGTTCATTGTGATATTTAACGAACATAAACATTTATTCTTTCACTGTAAAGATATTTGTGTGTCTCATCCTTATGTGTGTGATTTATAATGAGTTAATATGTCGTGTGAAGGGTATCTCTTATTGTATTGCTCCGCTGTCCTCTCGACCAAACTGCACGAGACGGTATAAAAGAAACATCCTTCACAAAATGTATTAACTAATATCATGAAATAAAAATAAAAGACCAGTTAACGACAGCAGTTTCATCTCGTTATTATCTTTAGTGGAATACCGTGTTGAGTATACTACACCTACCATGAGCCATGATCACACTACTTTAAATTGATTGTTTCTCTGTTAAGTAGTTGAGATACCTAAACATTAAAATGCAGCCCCCGTTCAATTATGTCCTAATGACATTAACAGTTACAATCTGTCACGACGCGCCGTGTGTGTCCACCAGCTCAGTTTTATCAACCTTATATGAAAACCTTTGTGTAGCTATTAAAGTAGATTCTCAAAGATAGTTAAAGGGAACTTTAATGTATAATAAGAAAGCTGACAGAAGCAGAAAACCATTTCACAAATAGCCTGTTTATCAGTGCTGGATGAAACGAGTCAATTTCTCTTAGTTTTAGTCTATTTCAAGCACTTATATGGAGAAACTAATATTCATTTTGCACTATCATACTACTTGAGTTTTTTTTCTGGCTAAGTGAAAGTGTTATAATTATAGGGGGATATGTGGGAATAGTTACAGCCCAAAATATCACTGATAAGATCCTGCTATCAACAGCTGAGTGTATTGTCCAACTGCATAACACTCCCTTATCTCACAATGTTCTTATTGGAAGGACCTTGTAACTTTGCTTTGCCACTACAGCCCTTATCCGTCTTTTATCCTACATCCATACTGTTACCTGGGAAATGTTCTGATTCAAGGTGAAAAATCTTCCATGCACCCAAGGCGGGAGGAAAAAAGAAATGTCAATCACTACTTCACACCGAAAGACAGAACATGGGGTTTCTGAAAAGCAAATAATGAATCCCTTTATCAATTTCATACACATTATTTTTAATGTGTCAACATTATACTTGCGTGTTCGAATAAGTGTACTTTACTCTGTAAATAGGCATAAAACTGTCTGCTAGTGCTGAGGATGGACCACATTTTGCTGGTAACAGCAGTTTTTCTTCAATCGTCTTGTATTAAATGGTCACCCTGTAGCAAATAAACAGTCTCCACGCAGAGTCATTATGCTGTGTATGTGGGCAGAATTTCATTGCAAGGATCATGTACTCCTGGTGGCTGCAATGACCCTAATCTCTCAAACCCTTAATAGAACCATGTTAGTCAACTGTGATCAGTTATGTAGTACAATCTCTAATACACGTCCTTGTATGTGTGAAGTACTGTGGAGTCTTGACAATAATCTGACAGTACAATAGATTGAACCTCACACAGTGCCAATGCTGTAGACAGAGAGGGAGAATAAGACACAGACAACAGACTGAGGCTTTCGGGCTTCAGCAGTATTTACAGAGCAAATGGCTTAAGTTTCTCTCTCTCTCACTCTCTCTTTTTCTTACTTCATCCTAAAGAAATGTACAAAAGACAGACACCAAGGGTGGGAAATAACACAGGTCTGAATTCTTACGTTAAAACTGTAAAAAGAGAATAACTTTAACTAGCTACCTCAACAGTATAAAAATGCATTTCCCCCTCAAAATTAATACATAAATAATAAACAAATACAAATATGGCTATTATATAAAGTGCTAAAATACAATGATATTTATCACACATGAATTATGGTATCATTGAAAATAAATTGATTGACAGTGCATGTGTGAAATGGTTATTTATTATTAGGTATTTTTTTTTAGTATTGTTTTTGTATCATTTCATGATGGTGCTGATATTAAAATTGCTTAACAATTGTTTTAGTATTTTTTTTAATCATGTTTTGCATTAGCAAAAGAATGCTCATTGAAGATAGCATCATCCCAGACAAATGTATGCCTTTGAACATAAAATTTATTGCTATCTCAGATTTCATTTCCGCATCCCTTTAACTCATTCTTTTAGAAAGCCAAAGAAAATGAGGACACTTGAGGGTTATTTAAGGGCACTCTGCTGCTGTGAAGGCCACAGTATGACTCTGAAACAAACAGAAATTGTTCCTGTAAATGTGCATGACAAAGGAAAAAGCAAGAAAGAAAAAGAAAAAGATGAAGAAAGAAATATGTACATATATGTGACCCCTACATATTTTATATTATATAGTATAATTATTTTAGTCAAATGTAAGATATACACACAAGCAGGGTTAAGTTTAAGTTCTTTGTGTGCATTTTTTTACTTATGTTTTGTAGAATTTAATGCCATGAAAAGGTCACACATTTCCAGTGCATAAAATGCCTAAACTGATTAATTATTTAATCTAATGTTTCCAATTTTAACAGTTAAAAGTATACAGAAAAGAGGCATTTTAAACCTTCAATTTCTCGATGATTTTTGCAGTCCATTCATCACTGCATGCTGTAAAGTGTTCCTCTGTATTGTGTAAGAGTGTGAAAGCCGTCTTCATTAATTTTATGTGGAACAGTTGTAGTACTACTTTAGTCCTCTGATGGTTAAAAAAAAAATAGCTTGATCAAACTCTATTATTTTCACCATTTCTCTTATTAAGTTTTTCCATTTCACTCCAGGTAACTTTATTATTATTACTGTTTTTTCTTTTAACCAGGACCCTTCTGGGCAATACTGTATTCCTGCCAAAATTTCTAGTCAGCGACTATAAATTTTACATTGATGTCTTGCTTTTCGGGAATAATTACACTGTACCTTAAATGTTAGCCCATTTACTACTCGTGCAAGAAGTGACAATAAAATCAATTCAAAACAATTCCCAAAAGTGCGTCAAGTGTTTTGCAATGTTAATGGATTAGCCAGGCCGACAGCCCACTTGGGACGCTTGTTTCATTCCAGTGGCTAAAATCCTTCCTACCTGGAGAGAGTGATATTTTACTTCACTGGGGGAGCAGATAATTTAACCCTTTTCTGCTGATGTCAACTCTTCCTAAAGTTATTTTATTGTCCCCGTGTTTGTCAGCATTCTGTTTCTTGAACTGAAATCATGGGCTTCGATCAATAGGCATGATGAAGGCTCTCCCTGATCTACCTTTCGGCCAACAGCTACGGGGCCTTGTTTTTTTTTTGTTTTTTTTTCCGATGATTCTGCAGGAGTCAAAAACTCAACAAAGCGAATCGCCGGTGCTGTAAAGGGAGCATGCTGCTCATGTCTGTGACCACTGTATGCAAAGCTTGGCATTAGTCACAGCCAGGCCGCCACTGACAGCCCTGAAGTGAGGGAGATTAATGTGAGGCAGGGGCACTTTATTATTGTCACTCTGTTCTTTCACACTCTGCCTCTGACTTTCAATTTTGCTCCAGAATTAATTGTCTGCTCCCTCCAGTATGACTGATGTAGAGGGATGCAAGTAACACAGGCACCTGGTTCTGGCCTTGACAACCCCCAGCTAGCTTAGTCGAGGAGGAAATATGGTGTACGGTCACTTTCAGGGGCAGAACTCACAAAACTCAGTTTTTGCGTTCCTGAATTAATAGATTGTTAAAACTGTGAATGTGCCTGTAGTAGGATTCCATGTCTTCAATTTCTCTCTCTCATATATATATATATATATATATATATATATATATATATAAACACACATACATATATATATATATATATATAGACAGACAGACAGATATTAATTGAAAACCCCTTGCATCCCTTTTGTACCATTTTATGTTGTAAGTCACCCTGGATAAGGGCGTCTGCCAAGAAATAATAATAATAATAATAATAATAATAATAATAATAATAATAAAGCTTTTATCATCACCTAGGCATACAGTCTGGGTTAAAATGGGGGTAGTAAAGGCAAAATAGCTTTGCATGATAGAAACTAGTCCCCACTAAACTGGCCTTCATTGTCTTTTACCACCGTCCTGGTAAGCCTTTAACAGTCAGGTTTTATTTGTCTTCAATTACAATCTCAAAGCCATATTCATTTTGACTAGATAAACAAATAATCTGTCCAGTTAAGTAACCTAACGTTTGATTGGAATAAAAACCAGAAGAAACTGTGATTTTTCAGAACCAATTTTGGTCACTTACATTGTTGTATTTGGTTGTGATGATCTATTAATGGGTTAATAACCCTGTCAAGTTTTATATAAAATCTTTCTTCTTGGCGCTGGAATGGACATGAGGATTTCACTAGCCACATAAGGTGTTGTTTCATGATTTGTGTGTGTGTGTTTATTTGTTCTACAGAAAAATCATTGTAATTTTATTATATTTTATTGATTAATTTTTGAATTATTTTATTTTATTGAGAGTGCATTCTTCTTGTTTTATATGAATGTAACATGTTTATAACTGTACTTATAGAAAGGTTATAATTTATATCTAATTCTGAAGATTGCGAAGGTAAGTTTTTTATATTTCCCATATGTTTTTACAATCTGTGTGACAAGTATATTTTTTATTTCTACTTATTATTTTTCCCTTTTTCAAATGCTAGACTTTAGAATTTAGTCTAACACATGTTTTGTATGCTTTAAACAATGTATTGTGTTTAAAACCAATATAAGTATATTATACATATAAAGAGAGAGAGTATAATTTAAGAATATTGTTTTTCCATAGAACACTTAACCACCAAATCTTGCTAGATGGAAAAATATTCCCTAAGTGGTAGACATCATCCTCTATCTTGTTCTCTTGAAGTTTATATCAACTTCAGATCCCTCATACTCTTACATTAACATCCGATTAGCAAAGACAACTACTAACAGCATGGATATATACAAACAGATGGATAAGATGAAAACCAGATGTTTCCATTTGGGTTGCCATTTTGTAACCTTAAACCAGCTCACTCCACACAAAACAGTTTCTACAAGTACCAAAAAGAGGCTTTGAAGGTCGCCTAAAAGCATAGCTGGCTCTTTAAGAAACCAAAGAAACCTCCGTAACATCCTTCAAAGCTGACATTAAGTATTCAGATGTTACTAAAGCAAAGTGTTAGCAATTAAAATAATCAATCTTCCCCGCGATGCACCTAACAGCTGTTCAATAAGTCCTCCCCACTTACTGGGAGGGGTAGGAAGTCCACTTTTAGCTGTCCTTCAGTGATGACATCCCAGCTATCGTCCTTTTGCCAGGCCTCCTGGGCCACTGTCAGCAAGTTCTGCTGTGTTGTTTCTTTATTATAAATAACAACAGGCCACCTGGACTACCTGCGGTACCTGCGAGCTGAGGTTTAATGATCCTTCAGGCTACATTCTCAGCTCTCTCCTGATCCCAGATAATGGGACTGATGGGAATGGCAGAGGAGTGACGGATGGCAGTGACGGATGACTCCAGACAAACATGTGCTGACAACCAGTGAATACGGGGCAGTGTTGCAGAAAGGTCAACATAAAAGTACTTGCATGACTTTCAAAGTTTCCCAGTGTAAAATCACCAGCAATCAGGAAAAGATCTGGGTTTGTGTTTATGCGTGTTTTGTCTTTTGTTTGGTTTTTGATTGTTTTTTTTTTTCATGTTTTTCCCACTTAAGACTGTAACACTGTCATATTATGCTCATTAACATCTTGTCAGTATTATCATTAAAGAACATTAGTGCATTTGGAGATCTGTTATCTACACCCCGAAAATGAAATCATCAAAGATTTAGAAGAATAATACAGTGTTTTTGACTGAATTGGGGACATTTCGAGTGCACACGTGTACAATGTTTGAATTATGCATTTTTGTAGTACTTTACAAGACAGGTTGTCTACGATGCAGGTTGTCTGCTGTAGCTATGTGTTAAATAAAGTTTTGATGTGTGCATAAAAGTAGAACACTTTTTAAAAACATACCCAAAAAACATACAGATACCTCAATAAAGATATCAGACCATGTATGAGTATGTATGTAAAGCCATCTTTTTCCTAAACTCCCAGAGTAAATATTAATATTCACATGGATATTCCTATAGTACTTCATTTGGGAAGCACATTCTCTGTCCCCTTTCTTCCTCTCGTTTCCCATTTTCTCAGATATGTTGTGCAGCACAAAGTAAATAATGATGTACCTACATCTATAGGCAAGTTGAAGCATCTGTGTGACGACGCTTGCTGCTCTCCTTCAGGAGGATAAAAAACGGCGGGTCCTGGGGGGGGGGGAGGTCTGTGTACTCAATTCACACTTGGGACAGTTGTACATCTTCATGCCCTCGCCTCTGCCCATTTGCAGGGATGAGCTCTCTGCCTTGTTCAGCATGCTGTTTTTAATCTGAAACAAATGATTGCAGAGAAAGGAAAAAAAAAAAGCATTATCACCTTGGCGAGGCATCAGGAGTATAGAAAAAAAAAAGAAGAAAGGGTCTGTGGGCAAATTCATCTTCCCCTGCTACAATCAATCTCTCACCAAAAGAAATACACAATAACTAGGCAGGAAGGGGCCAAGATTTATGGCCTAGAAACATCTACACTGACCAGCATCCACCTAGCCCGCTTGGCTCCTCTCTCTCCCTGCTCGGACGGCTCTTTCCAACACTTACAATGATATACTGTTGCTGCCTACTGTTTTACAAGTACATTAGCTTTATTTAATGAGATCGGCAAGTAATTTAACAGATGTATATAGGATGCAAGACTAGAATAACCCAGTTACTTGAGCTTTTTATGCCAGACTGCTATCTGGGTTAAAATATAGATTTTAAATATTACTGTTGGCTAAACGTCTTTATTTTGTAACCTCCTTCAGATAAACCAGATAAGACATCTATATAAATCTTTACCTTCTTTTGTTATGCACATGACATGTAGGTCTGTCACAATCTGAGGTGCTGTCTTTCAATACTTCTGTACTCGGTCTATGTACAGTGTATTGTGAAGAGAAACTAATGCAAAAAGTCAGAAATATAAAGTGACAGCATAAATAAATCAATAAATAACATATGTAATCAAATTACCTTTCAATTATTTTATATTCTTTCAAATGGGGCACACCTATCCTTAAAACCCTCTCCTTCGCAATGTCTCAAAATGTTTCTTCTCCTCCCGTACAATCCTGCCTGGCCATTTAACACATACAGAAATAATATAGTACCATCGAGATTCCAGGTATATTCAGATTTTAATTAGCATGCATGCTTTCTTGTCCCCTTGTTGTCTTATAAATCAGTAGATTTCCAGTAGTGTATTGTCCACTGTGAAAGGCAGAGCTGAGCTGATACTCAAGTGCTGCATTTCCTTAAGAGGATTCTTTTGCCCATTTAGAAAATATTTACAGCTAAGCTACAGCCCATGCACAGGCAAAAAAGAAGAAGAAGATAAACAAATGAAGAAACTAAGATGTCTGCAATGATACTTTCATTAATTACAGTAGGTGATGTAACAAAATGACACCTAATATTTTGCTAGTCACCAATTCATAGCTGTAAACTGTATTTATGTTAGAATACTGTTACAATTGTATCTTTTTAATATGCCCAACTGTAGTGTAACATATGCAGCACATGATGTGCCATAAAACATTGGTCCATATGTTGTTATAGATATGCACAGTAATAACTATGTAATAGAACAGCGTGGAAGGAACATGTTCATTAAGCCCTTGAGTCATGACCATAATGCAGATTGTTTAGATATGCAAAATTATATTACTAATGTGCATTTGTCTGTGTATTTAGCTACGCTTAAGGGTACCAAGTGTATTGACTATCATGTTTCGTGATCAGTTACTTAGCCTTTAATTTAGCTTCCTAGTCAATCTGTACTCATGATTACAAATTTAGTTAATGGATCCCAAACACTTTAAATCATCTTAAAGTCTCCGTGAAAGTCGGAAATTAGTAGAACTTCTTCATACTGAAATTCTTCTGACACATCTACTAAAATTTCAATTCATTTCATAAAATGAAATTGTAGCCTTAATTAAACCATGTGCATAAAAAAAGACATTTAAGTAATTACCACCAAACAGAAATTAAAAGGCATACATAGAAAACCAATTAAAACAAAATATGATATATTTTTTTACCTCTCTATGGTATACTTACCGTAAGAGCGACTGATTAACTTTTCTTCACGCAATTTTATATTAATTGTAAAAAAAAAAAAACATCTCAATAAGCTTAAATAAGACATTTCTTAATACATATATGGGCATAGAAATCAATCCCTTTTGCTAAAAATAATAAATACTAACATTTTATATATACTATAGAGTGTATTAAGGCCATGATTTTTAAAAGGTCCTTATTATCTCATGACTGGGAGATAATGCCCCACAAAACATTTTCTGTGGACGTCCCTAATGAGCCACCATTACATTCTATCCCTTCAATTGAATCCTTTTTATACAAATGACCCAACATGGTTCTCTTTATATATGCTACTTATGGTGACTAGAATCTTCTCCAGAGCTGCAATTTTTAAACAGTAAACAGGAGTACCAAAACCTGTTTTCAAATCAACTTTCTTGGCTTTTGGTATAATTTAGTGCTACAAATGTACAGTTTTATACATGCCACCTTTGTTACATTGTGACATTATGGGAGGATGACATGTTTCAATATACATTTCTCATTTAAGCTGCACCTGGAAGACCCATAGTCTTGCATAAACATTACCAATCATACACTTTATGGACAGGTGTTTGAATAATCTGCAAAGATATTTGACATTTTGAAGTACCAGACCTTTACAAAGTTGTTGAGCAGCTTAGCAAACAAAGCACTCACAGTACCTTCTTGTATTTGCTTGTTTGTTTGTTTGTATTTTGCAAATATTTCCATTATGAACGATAATCAAGAGGAAACACAATCTTTAAAAAAAGAAAATATAAAAAAAGATACAGTTGAACAGAAAGCGCAGATGTACTAAGGAAAAATTCATTTCTTCAGAGCTATACATCAAGCGATATTTGTTTAATGAGTGTAACAGTAGAAAGATGTATAGAACATGTCAGATACCCAGTACCAGTGCGTTCTGGGAAACAGATAACATCTGAGAATGTGACCACTCACTCTGTCTCTGCGCTTGGCTCCTTTATCTACAGCTTCTTCAGGGGATTATAAATGAGAGGGCATGGGGAACAAGGAGCAAAAATAATGAAAAAAAAAAAACACCAAAAAAGAAAAATTATAACATTATAAAACAATGTGAATCCGGATTTATTAACTTCACCAGAACTGCTCTGGAAAGCAAAAGTTAAAGCTGTAAAGTTTTGGTGATAGAAAATGAAATGTTTCTTTTTTTTCCTTTTGTTTTTTCATTCTAACTAACCTACAGCTTCTGCTGGTAAATTCTGAGCTCTTTTTTTTTTTTAAGATATGCAAATGGGATGCAAGTTACAGACATGAGGGTAATTAATTGTAAATCTAAGAATAATGTTTCGTTGTCAGGGATGTCTTTGCGTTGTGTAACATTTTAAAGACTAATGTGGTTAAACTCGGAATATTTGTTAGCAGTCTGTCTAATTGTTAGGTGTCCAGAATGCAAAAACACTAGCTCTCTTCTCTTCCTTGGTTCTCCTAGATGAGGAGAGAGATAGCCTTTTTGGGAGTAATTGTCATAGCTTTGCAGCGTTAAACAAAAGGCTGGTGCATCAAATTAAATAAAGCAAAGCATTCACTTTCATAACAGACAATGTGCAGGCGAAGCTCTAGCCCCAAAGTATTATTCTTATTTCAAATAGGAGAATGAGAGAAAATTATGTATGTAGATAAATTAACTTTTTTATTAACTGTAAATACATCCAAATACATAGGCTGCCTCTAATATAGCGTGTTCTTCCCTTTTGCATTTGCCAAACAATTTATAGCATTACATGTGCTTTTTATGATGTCAATGATGTTGTAATTCATACCAAATCACACACTGTTCAACTCGATCAAAGTGAAAAACTCAGAACTATGGTTTTTGCTCTTTCCACATAACACGGTCAGTGAATCGGTGCCTTCCACTGTCTCTGCCTAAAGATGTTCCCACAAATGAGATGCTTTGACAGCAGACCCCAAACACAGGTGTGAAAACCCATTTTAATAAATAAGCAGACATCGTCCATAAGTACATGACAAGGCAATCCAGTGGTGTGGTCTCCTACATGGCAGCTAAAAGCTTATTCGGATATGATTTCTAGGGGAACAAATTAGCATTCAGAAGCTTTGGCTACAATGACAACGACTGAACAGCTTTTGGGAGTTACTACTGTAAACATATGGGACTGGAATTCACATTTGAAGATTTCTACAGCTAAAAATAAAAAGGTTGGTATGTAAATATATGTATGTAAAGATATATACGAGGGTGTGATCTGTGGAGGGGGTTCTTAAAAAATAAATACTAATCAGGCTCTCTTTTAATGACGGACAACATCTCTGTGTAAAGGAAAAGTCCTTTAAGGCAAATTATGCTGCCTGATCTTTCATTTATTGCAAAGGGATTGTGTGTAAGAGTGGCTATGTGAGGAATCTACGCCATTCTGAAAATTACTGAACCAGGCGGATGTCACAAACCAATTCTAAGCCTAGTAACAGCACCCTTGGGATCTCCCTGGCCTCATTGTAGCCTTCTCTCTCTGTATGGGAAATTCTTCTGAGAAATTCAGTTCATTTACTGGATGATATAAGAACTGCACCTTGCGCTTTTCTATTCTTTCTCCTTATTAATATAGCTACAAAACTAACACACAAACACACATATGCACACAGACACATTCAAATGTGTATATATAAGTGTGTGTGTGTGAGTGTATGTTCATAGTGCATACCTTTGCGACTATATTGTTTATTAATAAATTACTAGTGTGGCGTGTCTTTGTGATCAATCACAAGCAAAATGATGGCAATTCGTCATTAAAATCCACATTGAGAATCTCCACTACCATTTAGGAAATTTGCTATTTTATGTGGGATTGTTGTAATACATTCCGTTGAGATTTAAAATGCTGAAAAATGCCAATACAAATAGCTCACAATCCCTAAAACAAAATGCAAACAAATCACTATTATTTATTTATGTATTTTCCTGAAAGGAAATTATTCAAAATTACATTTTCATAGACCATTCTCTTCCAGTTATTTTCCCCAACACACTCTCAGTGTGTTCCACTGTGTATTCATTTTATATGTGATCTTATTTGAGTTGGATCACACAAGGGCAGTTATTCAATCACTTTTCATTTTAAACTAAAAGGCACTTTTTCCAGCACGGTGTCACAACAAAAGACTCATGCCCAAATTTCACAATAAACACTGTGGCCAAAATGTTTCAATCAGTATAGAAGACCTTTTTAATTTCTCTACAACTTTTTTTTTTTTGGTGAAGAACTCTTGTCGTCACATTTATTCGTGATGAGCATTATGACCTTTTCCCCACATCAAGTGTCAGGGAACATCATGTCAAAGTTTGAGACCATGTCACAATAGGATCCCGGTGCTTTTTGACTTGGTTAATGTTTTTAAAGTGTATCTTTTACAATTAAAATAAATTTGATCCCAAAGAAAGATGACGGGCCAGCTAATAAGAGTCCTGGTGTTGGACAGCATCAGAACTCTGCACAGCCAGAGGTATTCAGGAAAGACACACTATCCATGTGCCACACGGTTTTAATGCTCACAGAAGAAAAAAAAAAAAAGTATATCATTACACTGTGATGGAGGACAGCCGCCATGAAACATTTCAAGATGAAGCCCTCGCAAACACTTTAAGACATCTGAACACTGCAGTGGCAGATGCAGTCACCTCATGTTAGACCCATTACTTACAGGCCCTGTTGGATGGATCTTCATGCCCTTAACTGCTCAATGGCACAGGATCACAATGCTGCTGGTCAGGGGACTTAAGAGGGCAATACAGAAACTGTGGCCTCTAGTTCAAAGAGAATAAATGATTATCTATGTCTGCCACGCAGGTTCGAAGGCTTTATGAGTGGAGGCCTTGGCATTAATCAGTGCATACAGTTAGGGGATCTTTGTACCATGGAGATACCCAATTACAGTTTCTTCTCAAATGTTGTATGGGATATTACTTTTATAGGCATGATTTTAAGTTTTTAAAAGGATCCAAATTGCAGAGTGAACTGGATTTCATGAACTGGAGATAGCAAAACGTGAAAACATTAACCAACCCATTGCCTGGAATGCATTTTTCTCTCTTTGTGATCCACATTTAATCCCAGCAAATTGCAAACACACTGGAAAGAACTACAGTGATTTGCATCCAAAATGCATGTTTTGTCTGGTTTGGGTTCAATGTTGCACATACACTTGTCATTCACTCCATTTGTTAGGTAAAATTGCATTAATTGGAGATCATACACTCTGTAAAATGATACACAGCACATCTTATACTCTTTAAACACAAGGATAATGGTAAAATGTATCACTTTTTCTGCATCTGACCAAAGGTATTTGTGACTGAAGTAAACTATTTCGCAGGTTGAAGGTTTCTCCCTTATTATGAATCATCAGCTCAACTGGGTTTATTATGATGGAGCAAGTTTACAACAGGGGCCCTTTGATTTCCCCAGGTCATTCTTGGTTTCATTGCCACAGCTATCTGTCATCATCTGCTATTTTATTTGTACATTCAAATAAAAAAATACAGTATCGCCCATTTGAACTTGGCATGATTTTATTATTAATAATAATTCAGTCAGTGTGGATTTGTAAAAAGATGGGAATTGCAACAACAAACTAGCAAACTACTAAATATTTCATATCAGATCTTAATTCCTGCAACTCAGAAGGTCAAAAGGTCATGTCCTGTATTGTGCCACAATAATCATCATAAAAAAGGAAACAAAACACCATCTTCGTTGTTTTCTTCCATGTGTTCTTGTGAGGGTAGGTGTGTGTGCGTTCCACCGGAACACATACATACAATAAAGCCTGAAAACCCTTAATTCTCACCCCCAATATATCTCTCACGGAATTAGCTGGTAGTCCAGCCGGCACAGAGGCAGGCAACTACCACTTAACATTAAATTTAAGTGTGATGCAGCACAGTTTTTCATTATCATTAACGTACTCCTGGTGGGCAGGGTGCACTGCAGTGGCACTGGTCACACATCATTGCTTTATCTCATCTGAACAAGAGAGATGATAGTCCTCAATCCAGCCTAGTGGATGAAAGCGAAAGGTGGTTAAGAAAAACTCCCCCTGCTGCCTAGTAACAGCACACAGTTCTGCAGAAGCTGACTTGCTAACAGCACGATGGCCAGACAAATAGATTTTCTTCTATATTTATAACCTGCATCAGTCTTCCTTTCAGGGCTTTCAGCGCAGGTAGCTGTTTTATATGAAATGAACAATCTTTATAGACGTACCAGAGCCATAACAAGGCTGATTTTCAGCGAGGCTTGGGTATATAAGTCTTGGAGAATTGTCAGGCTTCTTGCTCAACAAATCAAGCCTAACTTATGATGTTTTCAGTGTAATTTTTATTCCCGTTTGACTAGCCAACTACCCGGTGGTAATAGGATGTTAGGAAAGGGCAGTAGCAATGTTTGTACACGCCATGATTGATAGGCACAGTCTGCATTTTTCATTTATATCTCCCCATTCCAAATCAGTTAAGTTTAGGAAAAATGAAACAAAACGGCAAGAAAAATGCTCACAGATTACAGAAAGGCATGCTCGTAGATCTAAGTTCAGCCCACATCTGCTAGGATTGTCTGCGAACATTAAGTTATCTAAATGAAAATCAATACTATATGTGCCAGCGTTTACTACCGAGAACAAGTATCTGGAGACCAGGGCTAATCAGGCTTTCAACTCGTACTTGCACCACCAACTCAACCCCAAGGGTGCCCTAATTGGCCCAGCCTGATCATACAAGAGTTAAATTTATAACCAGAGAAGACATCTTGTTTTTCTTTGCAGTCATCATTTTAAAGTGGAAAGGCTCACCTGTATGTTACCAGATGTATGGCTAGGGCCACTTGAGAAATCTTGTACTGGTCATGCAAGAGCTGTTTCTCACCTGTCAATGAATTATTTATTGAATTATTTACAATTAGCCAAATGTAGCCCTGATTGTGGCCATGTGGGAAGCAGTGGCTGTGCAGGGCTATATTCCTGGAAAGAGTCCCTCCCAATGTGGCGCCTGTTGTTTGATAAAAATATTATATACCACATATAAATATGCTTACTTATCTCACATATGGGTTCAAGACCATGTCACCACTACTAAAATGGACAAATATTTCAGTCCACTCAAAATCAAGATCTTTATTCTGCAGTTATGTTGCCATTTCACTTTTCCAAATATTGTAAATTAATTTGTGTGTGCCTTTAAAACTTCAGGTTTCAGAACCAGCCACAGCCATCACTATGGGAATAACTATTATCTTAGCGGCTTTATGACACTCTCAATGATTTTTTAATGTCAATGTTCAGAGAACATACCAATAACTGGATTAATAACAAGGTAATCTAGATTTGCTGGTTCCTTGCATTTTGATTATATGCTAGAAGCTGCTCATTGGGAAGCACCTAATACACCCAGCCACTTGTCTCTCAATTATAGGAAGTACATTAACTCTCTGCTGCTCTCTCCCTGGAAATAAAACCTTTTTACCTTTTGTTTTATCACACACTCTATTACCTGGCTACACAACCTTGGATTTGTTTTATTATTTATTTATTTTTGTTCCTTCAGTTTTAAAAGGAAATTATGTACAAAGGAAAATATCTAATATTCACAGAAAATGTCCTTATTGCACTAATCCCGGATCAGGGGAAGAAGGCAGAAAATGGAAATCCCATCTCCGCATTTTAATGGTGTTTTTAAAAATAAGACCAATTTACTTTAATTTCATCACACAAAGCGCAGGCTGTAAACTGTTTACAATAGAGAAAAGAGAAAAGAAAATCAAGAGAGATTGAATTGTGAAAACAGGTGATGAGATACTGTATTAAGAGTATCTTATAATGTACCCTCCTCGCGATTCTCATTCTGTTAAAAAGAGAAAATTTCTACATTGTGGATTCAGTCAGGCGGAGGACAGGACTTGTGCAATCCTAATAAATCAGCACATTCCCTCGTGGCAGAAGCAACAGGGGAATACTGTTGGAGCAATGCTGCATGTTGACCTAAGCAAGAGCTTATCGAGAAATGATGTTCTCTTAAACAGACCCCTGTAGAGATGTTCTGCATTTTCCCTCTGACAAATTAGAAGTGCCCCAACTGCATTGCTCCCCGACAAAATAGGACCGATTTAGCAATGCACAAACTGGCCATTATCTCACTGCATAAAGAGGCCATTTATAGGAGAGCCTTAGGACACTGGCACATAGGAAACTGTGTGTCTGAAAAATGACCCCCATCTGGTGCCACCAACGCCGCTAACTACCCTTGGGAAAATACCTTGTTTGAGCTGATGTGAGTCTTATTAGAGTTAATAATAAAAAGGAAGAAAGAAAAGAAAAAGAAAAGTTGTTTTCCTTTCCAAATGGCTCCACCAAACCAGCACTTTGTGTTCAATAAGCACACCCCATTCTCCAGAAAACATTATGATATATCAAATTTCATAATACGTCCCAAGACTTTCTTTTTTTTCTTTCTTTCCTTTTTTCTAGACTTGGCAGGAAATGAAATATATATATTACAGAGGATTTTCCTGAGGAATAAAAACCTTTAGAAATTGATGTCCACTGATGTGCACTGCAGGCAGTATTAGCTTACAACTTAAATGAACAAAAACGAGATGAATGTAAGTTATGTGCGGATATTTCATTTTAAGGTATTGTTTCTACATTAGATGATATTCTAAGGTCTGTGTCTTTTTTTACTCCCCTGGTTGAAGGTGGTGGTGGTGGTGGGGGGGGGGTTGAGAACACTGGTGAAAGCATTTACTTAGTGTTAAGAATATTATAAAGCACTCATGGAAAAAAAAGGATAACAAATACATTAAATAATACATACATAATCATAATAAACTATTTTATGTGTAGTTAACATGTCACAAAATCTACTAATACAATATACTAATAAAGCATACATTTTATATTGGTAATGATATTTTTTAAAGACTTCGTAGCTGCAATACATATACATATATACATACACCGATCAGCCATAACATTATGACCACCTGCCTAATATTGTGTAGGTCCCCCTTTTGCTGCCAAAACAGCTCTGACCCGTCGTGGCATGGACTCCACTAGACCTCTGAAGGTGTGCTGTGGTATCTGGCACCAAGACGTTAGAAGCAGATCCTTTAAGTCTTGTAAGTTGCGAGGTGGGGCCTCCATGGATCGGACTTGTTTGTCCAGCACATCCCACAGATGCTCGATTGGATTGAGATCTGGGCAATTTGGAGGCCAAGTCAACACCTTGAATTCGTGATTCATCAGACCAGGCCACCTTCTTCCATTGCAACGTGGTCCAGTTCTGATGCTCACGTGCCCATTGTAGGTGCTTTCGGCAGTGGACAGGGGTCAGCATGGGCACCCTGACTGGTCACTGCACTGTGTGTTCTGACACCTTTCTATCAGAACCAGCATTCACTTTTTCAGCAATTTGAGCTACAGTAGCTCGTCTGTTGGATCGGACCACACGGGCCAGCCTTCACTCCCCACGTGAATCAATGAGCCTTGGCCGCCCATGACCCTATCGCCGGTTCACCGCTTTTCCTTCCTTGGACCACTTTTGATAGGTACTGACCACTGCAGACTGGAAACACCCCACAAGAGCTGCAGTTTTGGAGATGCTCTGACCCAGTCATCTAGCCATCACAATTTGGCCCTTGTCAAAGTCTCTCAGATCCTTACGCTGCCCATTTTTCCTGCTTCTAACTCATCAACTTTGAGGACAAAATGTTCACTTACTGCCTAATATATCCCACCCACTGACAGGTGCCATGATAACGAGATTATCAGTGTTATTCACTTCACCTGTCAGTGGTCATAATGTTATGGCTGATCGGTGTATATATCTATAAAGAAATACAAAACTTAAATATTATAATTATCCACCCGCCTGAGTTAATACCTGATTGAAGCACCTGAGTGTTTTCTTGCAAACATCAAATGGGAATAAAGGTGGGCTTTGTTGAGTACCATACAGGCCAGATTTGTGGAGTTCTTGGGATATTGTTGTCACAGGCACACTTTGACCGGTCTTGGCCATAAAAGCCTGTAGCTCTTGCAAAGTTGCCACTGGCCTCATTAGCTTCTCTGATCAGTCTACTTGTTGCTTAGTCATCCAGTTTGGAGGGACCGTCTGATCTAGGGATGGTCTTGGTGGTGCCACTCAACTTCCACTTCATAATAATTGTCCATTTTTCAATACCCATCTTCTAATTTGTGCCTTTGGAAAGCTCCTTGGCACTCATGGTTGAGTCAGGAACTGCTGAATTTATCCTGAAATCATGCCAATCACTGCAATTTAACACAGGTGGATGCCACTTAACTCGATGTCTGATTTTGAAGGCAATTGCTTACACTGAGCTAATTTAGGATTTACTATTACAAGGGGGGTGGACACTTATTCAGTCAAGCTATTTAAGATTTTATTTAAAAAAATGTTCTATAACTTTCTAGAAAAACAAAATTCACATGGAAGTTGTGGGGTAGCATGTGTAAATGAAAAAATAAGAAAAATGCTTTATTGCATTTTAATTCCAGACTATAAGGCAACCAAAGGTGACACTTTTGAAAGGGGTGTATGCTTTCTATAGACACTGTGTATATATGTGTACACACACAAAAATCATATAGCTTTCTTTTCCATGTCATGTCTGCAAAGTTTATTATTTAATCTTCCCATCTTTTATGTCATCATCTTCTAGGTCTTTTTTAATCTCTTGGGATCCTTTTGTCCATCTTTGATCTTTGATCTGAGCAATGTGTCCAGCCCATTGCCATTTTAACATTTTCACTGTCAATGATGTCACATTTTTCATTTGTTCTCGGATCCATTCATTTCCTTTTCTATCTCTTCTTGTTATTCCAAGCATACATCTCTCTATGCTTCTGTGGGTTGTCCACAGTTTCTGAAACATTTTTGCGTTAAGTGATCTGGTTTCACAGCCATAAGTGAGCACTGGTAGTATACATTGATCAAACACTTTTCTCTTCATGCAAATGGGTAGATTTCCTTTCAACTGTTTTTATCAAATGCCATCCATCCTATTTTCACTCTTCTTTGACTTCTCCTTTAATATATGTTAATTTGTTGTCCAAGGCAGACATAACTTTTGACTTATTTTGATATAGATCTATATATTGAGTTTCATTGTATAAACATCAAACTTAAATGTATATATATATATATCATTCATATATATATATACATATATACAATCATATTTCCCTGTTTGGCCCCTCATAATATAGATCTATATATTTGTATTTATTTAAGATATATTGATATATAAAATGTATATTTATTGATAATTTATCAATTGTCTAATTACAGCAGAATCAAATTCAGTTTTTGATTTAAAAATACAATGACAGGAATGCACATTTTTCCCAGACTTATTTTATTTTATTTTCTAAAGACAGCATATTTTGCCTTTAAAACCTTAGAAAGAGAACATCACAGGGAGAGTTGATGGTACTACAGAAATAAAACAAATTAGTCTCATAATATTTCAGCCAGCACAGCCAAACAAAGTGAAAACCTGCCAGAGCAATAAAGTATGGTACGACCAAGGATTTAAAATAATAAAAACTCTGTGTGAAGCCAAACAATGTTAGTGGCCTTTCTTTTTCAGATGAAAAGTACGTAAGATAAACAATGACCTAGCTGAGGAGTTTTCAGTTTGTCTTTTGTTTGTTTTGTTTTTTAATCAATTAAGTCAACATTTGATGTCAAACATTTTTAACTTTAAAATAACATCTCATTCTTAAAATAGTAAATAAAAAGGATTAGACCCTGATGTAAAAATGTGTTATTATTGAATCCGGATTGTGTCTATATACAGGGCTTTATTTAGTGATTGATACAGAAAAGGATGACTAATACAGTTTATATATGTGTGTGTGTGTGTGTGTGTGTGTGTGTGTGTGTGTGTGTGTGTGTGTGTGTGTAATATATAAATATATATAGTGCTCACATTTGCATTGTGCTGTATTGTAGGGCACTAACACCATAAGTGTAATGCAACATTAAGTTCAAAATTGCCATTTGAACGCCACTGCAATTGGTAGATACATAGTTTTAAAGGAAATTCCCAGCATTCAAATTCATCCTTTAAATGAAAACAGTTAATTAACATTTTAATATGGTCTTTAAAAGAACGCCTGAGGTTTTTGCATCACTTGTAATGAGCAAAGTGTTTTTCATTTGTTGTGTTTTGTTTTGATTTTTGTGTGCAAGTGAAAATTTGAGAAAATATATTTTATTTCATATCAGATACAGAAGTATGATAAAAAAAATAAGCTACACACAAACAAAAAAAACAATGAATATCACTAAACGTAAACAAAGGTATTATTTTAACAAGCAGGCCCTTCAGAATTAAAAGGTACAGTAGGGGCACGAAATGAAGAGATGGGCTTTTCTTATGGTGGAGACAAAGTAAAACACTCAGCAGGTTATCACTCCTTTGTAATTTACAGAAGCAGAGTCTAATCCATCACAGCAAACAAACTCCATCTTCCTGTGAAGCCCAATTGTGGCTGGATGAATAACAGTAATGGCATTGCTTTCTTTAATAAACAGATATTGGACTTTTAATGTGTTTTGTTGTGGTATTGAACCATTTTGTTGTTTTTTTATGTTGACATTTGTCATTATTTAAAGAATTAAAATACTTGAGTGGAAAATTCAACACAGGGTGGCAAAATTCTGCGCTTTTCCTAACAAGCTCAGTGCTGTTCAGTTTTTACTTTCCAGGTAACGTGTTAATGATAATCATAATAATCATCATAATAATAGTAATTAAACAGATATTTTGCAGTTTAATATGTTGCACTATTGTATTATTTATTTTTTCTAAACGATACTATTACATTTGTTGTCATTGTTTATCATTCTTCATTTAAGACTCAAACTGGGTACTGTCTGACAGGTGATTAGCAGTGGCACTATATGCAATTTTATTGGAGGAAGAAAATGATTTAATAAAATAAAATGCCAGATGTAAATTGAGTCCATGCATAAAGCATAGACTGGTATCTTCTTAGTGGGCTAATGATAACTCCAGGAATTCCCTTGATCTCATAGAAAAAAAGGAACACAGCAGTTTTTATTTCAGCTTTCTAAAGAAACTAATAAAATATGTTTTTGGTCATAGTTTAATAGGAAAGGAAAGGAAATCTCTTTCTAAGTTGTCTTTGCCATTTAGGCTAAATGAGAAGCAGCAGTTTTTAGTGTGCATGGTTTTAAGTGATTTTATCCCTGTGTAGTCAATGTTTTCCTGAGGAGGGAGCAGGGTGAACAGTAGCAAATGTGACCACACATCCACAGTGAAATACCAACCCAAAGGACAAGCTCAGTAATCCCACCAATGATGTTTCAGGCCCGTGATGGCTACCAGCCGACAAATACCCACAGACCTCAATCCATTTTTATTGTATTCAGGCTGCAGTGTTATATTTCCTGCCTCCCCTTAGCACCACACATACAGTGTACTCGAAAACAAAAATCTATAATATTGATCCCACAATGTCACCACAATTATTCTTTTGAAACAGCCATTGAAAACAAATTACATCTGCACTGCCTTTTCATCCGATTGCTCTGGGTGAGCAATGCTCACTGTAGCCTCCAGCATTTTCAGTGTTAGCACTATGTCACTAACGACGATGCTGGGAGAAAAAAAAATCAAGGAAAAAGCACCAAGAGAGGTACTTAGGGGAGACAAAAGCTTAAATTAGTGACACTGTAGAAGTCAGTGCAAGTAACATCACATGAAAAAATAAAAATAAAGTGTGTGAGTGTGTGTCGGGGGGGGGAGGACTTTTGCTGTAATTACTTAGCAGGCTGCTTCCTTCAGCCATGAGAAAATTTGTTCGTGGGATATTAAACAACAGGATTCCCATATACCATTTTTATATATTGTATTTTGCAGTGGGTAATTCTACTATTTACTGCATTATTATATCATATTAAAGCTATTTCCAGATTAATTGAAAACGACTTGGGATTCTTCTAATCAAGAATTCTGATTAGGAACAGCAGATTAAGCCAATAATGGTTTCTGGGCAGGGGTGGAGGGTGGCTGCTGGGGACTTACATACAGGGATTGTTATTTGTGAATACATTGAATCAAGTTCCTGGCACAATCAGCGTCCGGGTATTGAAACGTTTTAAATACTCCACTTTACTGAAAAAGCACCACAATTAAGCTTTTTATTACTATGTTTTACGAAAGATACACATGTGTTCAAGTGCGTAATCCTGTACAAGTATTCTGACAGGTATTACAGTATTAATGTAATTTGTATCAACATGATTTGCAATTTATCTCGATTAGATTAGCATTATTAATTGCAAAATGGACATGTAAGCCTGTGCAAAATGTATATTAACCCAGTCCTAATGGTTTTAAACAATTACAATTACAATTTATTACCAGAACAATTACAGTACTATTTCATAGGGTGTACATAATATTTCTGTGAATCTGTCGTAAAAGGTTGATAATTGTTTACATCTTGTTTCATTTGGTGGTGATTTTCAATTAAACCGACTCCATTAGATATATAGAAAATTATAAGACTTTATAAGGGAAAAATCTTTTTTTTAAAGTATCACTTGGGATTTTATAATCCGTTCTTAAAAACGAATTCAACAGTCTTTCGCTTTAGAGCCACTAATAGGCAATAAGTACTAATTAATCTGCTAACTAAGTTGCTTCAATTATGTGTAAGAATTTTATACCAATTTAATTTGGCTGTTATCACTTTTCTGTACTCTCTGGTTAAGCATGATGTAAGTATGCTACACAGCCTATAAAGCATCAATGTACGTTGGATAAAACTGGATTTGTGTGCATAACACATGTAGTGTGTTAGAGCTATATTAGATCCATTAGGTTTGTGACAGTGTAAATTGCATTGAATTGTTATCAGTTCAATCAGTAATTACACATCCCGGTAGTGGAAAAGAAAATCTACCTTATAGATTTAAGAATATCTAACAGGAGAAATTAAAGCCAAGTTCATTCCTTTTTTCCATTAATAATAACAAGAATTATAAATGCTATCAACAATGTATACGTTATGTACATCACTACAGCTTATACCTCTCTCTATAAGATATCTGTCAATTATAACATAATGCTTTTCCTTTGAAGGTGCCTAATAGATTCAGTTCAGTTAGGTTTGACAAAAAAATAATGTCAAGTCATCCGGGTTGGTAATTAATTTCGGTTTTCCTCACCACCGCAGTAGTAGGTCGAGGCAGAATTCTTTTGTTAAGCTTTGACCACACAAGTCACAGCGGTGGTTCCTGCAGCAGGGAAACGCCAACTTTGGAGTATTAAGAAAACCAATAGCCTTGTTGACATGAACATGGGAGCCTAACCCCCGAAGCCTCCTGATATGAGCCATTGATTTTTCTGTCTGGGTACAGTACTAAAGCCATTCATTCTCTATGGTCAGGACTCACAGGGCCAGACAAAATTCTGTTCTTTTCCATTCCTACCTTGAGGCCAACTTGAGGAATAAATTCAACATTTTCAGACATGATTTGTGCGGGCCGTATTTAGAAGGCGCTTACTGCATGCACATGTAGAGATCGGCCTGACCTCTTGACCTGAGACCACTCACTTCTTCTGTCTTGGTCTCCACAGGAATTGCACTGCACACCTTCACTTGTGCTTGCTTAGCAAAATAAATTCAATTACCACTTAAGTGCTTTTTCATCTGTCCCCTGCTTTGCTCAAGAGCAAGACACCCTTTCTGGGGATTTTGATCCAAATAATAATACAATAATACCATGCATTTATTTGAAATCAGGTCCAGATGCCCTGCAGCTCTCACCAATGCAGTGTGTGTTACACTACATTTCTGGTGCAACAGACATTGTGTAGTTTGCATTCATTTATTCTGAAACGTATAGGCTAATTCCATTCTTCCTTTTAATTTAAAACAAATAATAGCAATGGGATTTATTACAAAAATAAAAATGTTAAAGGTACAGATCACATTTATTCAAGAGTTGGTACCACAGCTTGCATTGCAAAAGACAACATTAAAACCACAAAATGTCCCCAAACTAGGAGCCATGAATGGACAGTCCGAAATAACTTTATCAAAAACCTCCTGAAAAAGTATGATTGCACTTACCTATGTACAACAGCAGTCTGTACAAGATATTGCAGCAGTAATACCTGTCCTAGTATTATACAGTCTAATTCAGTAAGGTTATGCCAATGTTTCAGCACTGTTGTCCTTAAGTAGTTATTTTTTTGTGGACTGATAATCATGGCATGGTGAAATGTCTTAAGTCCCTGGTTATATTAACAATGTTTGCTTCAACTGAGTCTCACAACGCGTGAACATTCAACATCCTGAGGACTTATCGTGTGGTTGTGTAGCTAACTGGATAGATTACAAGAAACCTAATTGATACATATAAGATATTGAAAAGCATTGTCTGATTTATATTATTTCCGTTCTAATACGAGGTTTGAATTTTGTATCTAATAATAGCATATAGCGGGAAGTTCACAACTAAAAGTAAAAGACCAGTCTTATTACACGCCAGCAGTACTGGTAATAGTGTATGTATCTCCATTCTCCAGACTAGACCTCATTGTTGTAATAACTGATCCGAAAGACTTTGCAGTACTCTTCTCAGTCTTCAGTAAATGCAATAGAATACAGCAGCGTTTTTTTCCCTATGTACAATAAAATGCTTCAAAGAGATTTAAAGTGAGCACAGACTGTGTAGCTGTAGGCCACAAATTTAAATAATAATCTCCTTTCAATCACTTCAAATGTTTCCAATTCATTTATTTAAATCAAGGGGTCATAAACCCAGACTTAAAACATAAAATGGTTTTCTTCCATTTTTCAGAACGGTAAGGTTGTTCTGACTTTGTCATTACGACATCCAATTAGTGCACTGATAAAGCACTAGGCACCCATTAATATCAGGGGCTGCAATGTCTTTTCTTTTCTTTTTTTCTTTTTTGTACTTTGTTCAATTGCATCAGGAACAACCATCTGCCATCTAATATATTAATTTACTCATTATGGTTAAAAATAAGAAAGGAAAACTGATGACAAGAACCTCCGAATGAAGACACAGATCTGAAATAAAAATTTATGCAAACAGCACAATGAATTTTTTAAGCTTGATTAACCAAGCCAATGAAAAAAAATCTGGAAAATGTATATAATTATTTTAACTGTCATACACTGGCAATTGTAATTGACAAGATTTGTATGAAATACAATGCAATAACTGAATATATTAAAAAAAAATGCCTTGATTACCAGGGGAGCATTACAGGAGCCACAATATTATTAACAACACAATTATCATGGCTTCCCTAGGACATGCTGGTAGCACTTTAATGCATTAGCAAACCTTAGCTAACGAAGAAAAAATTAAAGTACAGCAAATTTCAAAGCACCAGTTGTACCCAATATCATTAAAAATTTATATAACTTTCCCTGAACATGACAAGTGTTTGGTCTGAGCGAATATGTGCCGAGAGCTGGGATGAGAGGAATCTTGTTATTTTGTGTGGATCTCTCTCTTTCTCTCCCTCTCTCGCTCTTTCTCTGTTTCTCTCATTCCCTCCTCCCCCTCCACCCCAACCATCACCTCTATCCAGCTGAAAGATGTAGCCATTACAGAGTGACAGTTTGACACACAATGACCTGTCAGAGCATTCATCTTTCAATGTTTTATTTTAGCAAGGAGCCAAACTGAAGAGAAAATAAGCAAGTTGTTTCAAGGCTTGGAATAAGATCAAACATTCCTGGCATCCCTACTTACTGGACCTTTGATTTACAGTGGATCTGTCAGGGACTGATTAGACAGTGAGTGCTTAAAAACCTATAGATATTCTGCAATTACACCAGCACAACTCCTCCCAAGAGCTGAACACATCCTCTGCCCAAGGCATATGTGTGTTGTTTGTGTGTGTGTAGGTGTGTGTGTATGTGTATGAGATGATGGGGGTTGCACTTTTGTATGGGCACCCCTTCTTGTATGAATTAGTTAAGGTGTAATCTATAGGCAGGTAAATACATCTCTAAACATCTCTGGAATAACTGAAACAATAGCAGTGTTATCCATCCACTTTTGTGGTTGTTGTACAATATAAAGCCCTTCTTGCTTATTCCACATCAACCATTTCTTTACATTTGTCAAGCTTTTCTGGAATAAAATAATGATTCGGTGTCCCACTATTGTTCTCTATAGAAATATGTCAATACATTTGAATTTCTTACACCAGCACTGAACCCAGGGCAGCCAGTATCACATGTAACCCCATCTATTGTAAAAGTTAAAAGTCTAGAAAAATAGTAGTGTAGATGTAAATACCCAACCTAGGCCAAGACCAAATCAAATTGCACATTATAAAATTGTACCCAATTGCGTTTCCCTTTATCAGAAGCCACTTTCCACTACTTAAGAACATGGTAGGATGCAAGTTTATAATTTGCAATTGCAATTGGGCCAGAACACAATAGCATTATTCCATTATTTCATATTCCAGAATGGAACCTAACCAATTAATTTTCTGTGATTTATTGTGGGCTTATCCTCAGGTAGGTGCTCTGTGCAGCTTATTGCAACACTACACTCTAACAGAAATGGTGAGCATGCAGACCTAGGCAAACTTCCCAAAGCAGGTGATTTTTGGCTGTGTGTTCAAGTCTTTTGCTATCTTGTGTGGAGACTTGCTATCCACACCACAGCATTAGTCAACACCTACACTCCATTCACTGTCACAGTCCTATGCATCACCGTGCTGCTACAACAAACCTCTGTTTGTTTTGCAACAGGTTTTATGTTTCCTTTTAACTGTTTAGGTCTGTTTGTGTGTTTCAATATAATCTTGCTGCACATCAAAATTATGCTTTTTGTTTCTGTGAGTTCAGTTTTCTCTGTCCTTATAAACAGCGGTATCAAAAGGCTCATCTAAATGTTCAGTACCCCACATGTTTTTAAAAGTAGTTCAAAATATTTTCTTGACTCTATTTCCTGAAGTCTGTTGTGATCTTAATCTGTATCACATTTCCAGTATATCTGTGAAAGGAAAATAGGAACAGGAACAACCCATTGTGCTTCAGGTTTTGTTTCTGATAAAGTGTAATGCTAATCCATGAAAGAGGTAGCAAAATGACTACAGGGCATAAGATGCAAATATAATATTGAGCATAACTGTGAAAAATTAAGTCTCTGCACGCACTGCATTTAATCTCCCTCACAACGTCTATAATGCAGGGCTTTAAGAAGTTCTCTATAGACTTCAAACAGGTCATGGCACAACACAAACTTGTGGTGCTATCACACACTTTCTGTTGTTTGGACAACAGTGATTCATGATGTCTGTCATTCAGAATTGTGATTCCTGCTTAGTTCCAAGGCAGATCATTAAAAATAAAAATGTTATGGGTGATATTAAGTGATAGTGATCACAATTATCCATAACACAACACAATGACACAGGTTTTGTCTATGGGGAGTAAAATGTATTCAATAAAAACAATCTTGTTAATTGTGATTCCTTCCACTTGAAATGCATTTTCTTCTGAATCAATTTTCATATCTTACATATATAGCAATTACATATGTTTTGTTGTTGTTGTTGTTAATTTCCTTTAATGCAGCTGTAAGTCTGACAGCATTTATGTTCTACAAAACAGTGTTTTACAGTCATGTTTACAATATTTAGTCTTTCCTATTTAAGTATGTCTATAATGTGGTTTAACTTTAAAACGTTTTCATTAAGTGATGAACAATATACACTCACCTAAAGGATTATTAGGAACACCATACTAATACTGTGTTTGACCCCCTTTCGCCTTCAGAACTGCCTTAATTCTACGTGGCATTGATTCAACAAGGTGCTGAAAGCATTCTTTAGAAATGTTGGCCCATATTGATAGGATAGCATCTTGCAGTTGATGGAGATTTGTGGGATGCACATCCAGGGCACGAAGCTCCCGTTCCACCACATCCCAAAGATGCTCTATTGGGTTGAGATCTGGTGACTGTGGGGGCCAGTTTAGTACAGTGAACTCATTGTCATGTTCAAGAAACCAATTTGAAATGATTCGACCTTTGTGACATGGTGCATTATCCTGCTGGAAGTAGCCATCAGAGGATGGGTACATGGTGGTCATCAAGGGATGGACATGGTCAGAAACAATGCTCAGGTAGGTCGTGGCATTTAAACGATGCCCAATTGGCACTAAGGGGCCTAAAGTATGCAAAGAAAACATCCCCCACACCATTACACCACCACCACCAGCCTGCACAGTGGTAACAAGGCATGATGGATCCATGTTCTCATTCTGTTTACGCCAAATTCTGACTCTACCATCTGAATGTCTCAACAGAAATCGAGACTCATCAGACCAGGCAACATTTTTCCAGTCTTCAACTGTCCAATTTTGGTGAGCTTGTGCAAATTGTAGCCTCTTTTTCCTATTTGTAGTGGAGATGAGTGGTACCCGGTGGGGTCTTCTGCTGTTGTAGCCCATCCGCCTCAAGGTTGTACGTGTTGTGGCTTCACAAATGCTTTGCTGCATACCTCAGTTGTAACGAGTGGTTATTTCAGTCAAAGTTGCTCTTCTATCAGCTTGAATCAGTCGGCCCATTCTCCTCTGACCTCTAGCATCAACAAGGCATTTTCGCCCACAGGACTGCCGCATACTGGATGTTTTTCCCTTTTCACACCATTCTTTGTAAACCCTAGAAATGGTTGTGCGTGAAAATCCCAGTAATTGAGCAGATTGTGAAATACTCAGACCGGCCCGTCTGGCACCAACAACCATGCCACGCTCAAAATTGCTTAAATCACCTTTCTTTCCCATTCAGACATTCAGTTTGGAGTTCAGGAGATTGTCTTGACCAGGACCACACCCCTAAATGCATTGAAGCAACTGCCATGTGATTGGTTGGTTAGATAATTGCATTAATGAGAAATTGAACAGGTGTTCCTAATAATCCTTTAGGTGAGTGTATATTCTGAGAGCAAGAGGATTTAATTTGTATTTCATTGTATATGCAGCCAATACTTAACATAGTAAACAGAACGGTCAAGTAACAGTGATTTCCAAAGCCTTCTTACAACTAATATCTGACATTATCTCTGTGAACACTACAACATGTCTATATTTCCATCCAATATGAATTAGATAGCTCTGCCTTGCATCTGATGTATATTAGTGTTTCTCGGGCTTATTGTATTTTGAAGTCGTACAATACTCCAGGATACAATCTTTTATTTATATGAAAACATTTCTTTAAAAACTGCATCATTAAAAATCCTTTTAATTCTCTCTTTTTTGCATATTAACCTCCAGTTAGACTCTATACTACTCATTTCAAAGGAACAAATTGTCAATTATGTCACATTATTTCAATGGTATGTTTCAAGACTTCCAAGTGTGCCAATATTTTAGATTTGCATTTCCATTTATTAATAATCGCTAAAACAATGATGGTTAAAAATACTTTACTTGTGAAAGATATGTATTTTCTTTTCATATCGAACTTCATAAAAAATAAATTGCTCCAGTTCTAATTGAGAATACATTAATAAACCCCTTTTAATATCATCAGTGTTGGAGGAGGAAATGTGTGTCCATTTCATATTTTTGTGTTTGTTTATTCAACATAAAGGAAACACTGACTACAAAAGTTGTAGTCTAGTGGTGCATAATATATCCACTAAGCAGAGGAAAGTCCTACTTAAAAATATATATATTTAAGCATTGCAAGGTTGCTTACAGTGGATTAATTGTTTATGGTGTCTGTCAAAAAACTAATATTCTAATTTGAATGTTAGTAAATCTGTTCTTGGTAATAGCAGACCTAGTGTTGAAGACCAGTTTTTCTCCTTTAGGGAAATTAAAAAATACTTCATACAGACGTAGCTTTACATTTTTCTGAATGGCATTAAACCCTACAACAGAGTGCCAACAAATTGTTCCTTCAAAGCCCTCTAAGTGAATTACTTGTTCATTTCAAGAAAGCGGTTTTTCATCAGTGTGAACCTTTTCTTTTCCCCTATGCACCAGCAAACATACTGATACAATTTAAAGGTCATGTTCTTTTCAAACTGACAGGGCCCTCCAAAATTTTGACGAGGGTCCCTCCAAGAATCACACCGTCCAAACGGGAAAGGAATTAAGTTCAGCGTCAAGTTGATGTCAGTTCAATCATGTGAACTGATTAGAAAACTAAGCAACAGACTGAACTGCCCCTAAGTATGACAGACAGGCTTTCAAAGGCAGCAATGATTTTGTGTTGAAAACAATAAACTGGTAACTGACATAGTTGGAGGGGGGAAAAAATAATGCGTGGGATTATAATAAAGATATGAATTGCTTTAAAAGGTTGCAGTTCTTGTTCGGGTTTTATTAAAATCCTGACAGCGTTTTCATCCAATATTCTGATGTACAAGACAAAAAGCACATACAATAACATGCTTGTTTTTCTTTCTTGGTGTTCAAAGTAGCACAGATTGTGATGGCTAAAAAGATGTTGCGAGTTGATGATAAATATGTATTAAATGTTGATATCCAGCCTGGTGTGCAGTGCGTCTTTCAGGGTTGAAAGGTTTAACAGCTATTGAGGATTTTTATTAAACAAGAACTCCGAGTTCTTTTACAGTTCTCCAAAGGGAGAGATGTGCAGTAAAATCATTCTGCTTAGTTTGCCAATCCGAAAGATAAGCGGATCTGTTCAGAAATAAATGACTTCAACAACACTTGGCTTCAAGGACTGGAGCAACAAGGTTAAAACATACCGTGTGCTACCTTCTCAGAATGCCTCTCCCCACCCCAGAGGATTATTACACATGGCGGGGCAATACAGCCACACACACTGGGTTAAAATATTCATTTCATTTGCAGTTGTCCATTTGAGAGCAACGCTGTTAATTGAATTTGAAGTTAATCACTGTCGGAATGTCAACTCAAGTTATTCCTACTCCTCTGGATCAACATTTTTTTTTTCCACTGATAAAACTGTAATTATCAATTAAGCGTATGGTATATTATTATATGTTGTTACGATTGTATATATTTAACAACATATTGATGTAACACATGTTAATAATACAGACTCACTTATTCTGAATATGCTATTAAGTATCCCTAAAAATCCATCACAAGCAAGTGTTAGTGCTTTTTAAACATTCTTTTCATGTGTCCCACTGCTCCTCGGCTCTCCTTTAGAAAACAACGGGATATGGACTACCCTGTCCCTATTAATTAGTATAAGTATGTCATCATCGTAAAGAACAATGTGATGTGATTTATGCATTGATCCAGGCCATTCTAGAACACTTTTAAGAATATCAAACCTCATGATAATAAGTATGGGAACAATCACAATGAAACAGGTTGATTGAAATACCTTTTGAGTTATGTTGACAGGACTCTGTCATTGATTAAGTCCTTCATTCAAATACTTAAAGAAATGCCTTTTCCTTTGGTTTCACCCACTGAATTAAGACTTTTAAAAGCACACCAGGCTTCTGCCACATGAAGAGCTTTGATGCCTGCATTTTCAAAATCAGCATCACTTTGTGAAAGTTAGCATCCTGGGATATTTTCATTTTTTTACAAATTGCCCGTTTCTTTTTCAGCTCAACACTTCAAACCAAAACAAACTGCCTGTTTGATAAAAAGTAGATCAGAGTCATGACTATTGATCTCCTATCCCACTTTAACAAAAACATATGGATACACAATGACTGGCTTTTACATTTATTCATGAGATGTGCAGAGAATTTAATGGTCAAGGTGAGCTCCACGATCAGCCTTAATGTAATTAAAAGAAAATTAAATAAAAATATTAAGGTTTGGCCTCGGTAATAATTATTAATGAGCTAGCTTACCAGACCAATTTCCAAAAGAGCAGTAGCATATGTATGTGTACGCATGCATGTATGTATGTATGTGTGTATGCATGTCTATGTATGTGTGTATACGAATACAAATATGTGTAAATAGATAGAGCTGTGGTAGATAATTCCTGATTTAAAAACAAACAATAAAAGTGTATAAGGATGGTGTTAAGAGACTTTGGCATGTTGATGTGTGCAGCACAAAGGTCATTGATTCGGAGGCCCTTTTTGAACAATTCGTCTGGATTTTGGCATTTTGTAAGCACACACAGGACAGCTCTCTAGCAAGCCGACCTTGACAGCGAATTGGATAAATAAACCTTCAATTTACCCCTTCCCGCTCAACGCCAGCACAGCCAATCCCACCGGAGCCTTCACCTATCCATATCGTTCAACCCGTGGCAACTTTCAAATGACGCACGTCTGCGGCTTTCCAGAGCCTGTGACAAACACCATCTTAAAGATAAGCTAACAGCGCTCGCTCTCTGAGAAGTCAAAGTCAATAGTGCCTGTATTAAAAATGTAATGTCGGTTCCATCTTCGCCCATCGTCTGCCTTCTCCTCCTCCTCTCCTCCTCCTCCTCTCCCCGGCTTGCTATCCCAGGAGGCACTTCAAGTAAAAGCACCACTCCATAACAGGTAATGACGTGGCATTTAATGATACTGTCCAAAGTGATCCAGGCCTGCAGAAAGTAATGTGCACTCATGTACCAGATAAGCATGGTTGAATGTACCAGAACAGCAATATCTTTCACTGCTCTGTCACTAGATACAATGTGACATATGCTATGCCATTGTACCTGGCTTTTTCTTTTTCTTCAGCATCAGGGGAAAAGAGCATTTCCTGATACCGCGCACCAAAGTGTAAAAGGGAAGTCAGTAAAAGGTGGATGGCAACATATCTGCGATTAAGTATTCACAGCCTCTTTAATACTTCAATGCTCCTGGATTCGGTACTAAAAATCTGTGAATTAAACCTCATTGAAGGATGTCCTTAATCGAGTCTGGCATGTTGTACTGGAGGCAAAAAAAATGTTTCAGTATGATAGATAAGGTTAAAAGAGCTCCTTCTCTGATCATTTACTCTGGTGCCTCAAAAAAAAATAAAAAAAATCCCCAAACCATTTACATCATTCATTTCAGGCAATGGAGAAAAAGAATCATTATCTGACAGTTTGTTTCGGCTGATGATACACAGTGTACATATACAGGCCTTTGACAAACTTGCAGTATTTGCCTTGTTGGAGAGAAATAGCTGTAACATTTCTAAAGCTTGCTGTAAGCCTCAGTATTTTGACTTAACTACTGAGGTATCTAGAGAGGGTGCTGTGTGTAGCATGACAAACTGAAATCACTGTTATGATAGCAAAGCAAATAAAGCAGAAAATGTTTCCTAGACCACGAAACACAGAGCTCTGAAGGGCCCCATGCCTCTCCAGCCACACTCCTGGAATCTGTCTCACCGGCTCTTCCCATGAAAACACAACACATCGATTTTTGGGGTAATTATTTATATAAGAACTACATAAGAGTTGTCTGTATCCAGAAATACACAAGCCAAAAAGTTAAATTCAGCTCTGCAGGCTTTCATATCATTCCTCTTATGGTCACAATCAAATTGCAATTTTGATTAATTTCATCTCCTGTGTTATACCAAAATACATACTATTACTGCTGCTGCTACTACAACTACTACTACTACTACTACTACTACTACTAATAATAATAATAATAATAATAATAATAATAAGCTGTAAACATGTCAATATGGTGTTACTAAATTAAATACATTCCTGGTGCTATTCATATTAGTAAAACTGAAAGAATTAAAGGTCACAGTTGAGGCCAGATTTCGACCAAAAAGACTCAGTGACCTACATTTCAGTCTACCTATCACCCCTCGTGAAATATTTAATCTCTCGACTGTGTAAAAAAGCTCACTAAGTTGTAGGTCCCGTCAGAGACAAGCATTAATAACACCTCCATACATAAAAGCATGAAATTTAAGCAAATACTTTCTGGCTGTGATAATAACAGCCTTTGCTTAATACACTGTCAAAAGAAGGAAAATTAATGTAGGCAACTTCATCTTGTAATTAGAATGTACCTAAAATATCTTATAATAATAGTTTATGTAGAGCTAATAACCACCTTTCTGTTCCATCAAAACTTTGATTTATCCACAGCTAAAGCTGCGAAAAGCCACATATTAACAGATGAGACGCATTTGGGTGAGTGTGTGCTTGTCTGTGAGTGTGTATAAGCGTAACCAACACATTTAATATGTGAGCACCTAACTTCATGTACAAGGCAAAACACAAACAACACACAATAGCCTCCCTTGCTATACAGCTTTCTATGACACTGAGTCTTACTGGTATTCTGTCAAAATCCTCCGGATCTCCACCTCAAAGATATTAGTAATTCTGGATTTAGACTGAAGATAAAAAATAACTGAAAAAACATATTGTGTGTAGTCCATGACCCCTTGTACGTAATGTCTGTTTTTCTAATTTTATATTTATGTAAATGTAGTATTTGCTTACGATCTCAGTATGCAAACCATGTGCTGTAGTTGGAAAGAGCTGTATTAAAAAATGAAGACTGTTGAGAGGTGATTTGAGGGATTTGAACACGTCAGCTGCAACCCACATGCAGGTGTGCCATTATCTCAGTTTTAGGTACCCTCCGAATTGCCTTAATGTTCCCTGTTCTTTCATAAATTGCTAAAATAAAAAAAAATAGTGAAGACAGCTACATGCTAGTTTTTCTTCTCTGAATACATTAAACAAAGCTGTAAGTCAGGTCATACAACAGTAATATGCACAGGGTACCAGAATCCACCAGGCAGCTGCAATCACAGCTGTGCTTCCAGCTCAGCAAAGGAACGACACTACAGTAGCTAAGTGCTTAATGTTACAAAGCAGTGCTCATGGCTTCTTCAGCTTAGGTCAGTCAAACAGGCACATCACGAGAATGTGCATTGTTTTGGGTGGGAAATACTAAACCTGTCTTTTAACTTTTATTATTATTTATTTTTAAATAAATAAATATCTTATGATTATTTACTAATATACAAGGGGTTACAAATCAAGCCCTGATTAGGCAATCATTCATCGTGATATTTTACAACACAATTATTTTCTAACTGACACAAACGAGTTGCTGCAGAAAACCTGCTGCAAGCTAATTATGTCTAGGATGGCCAAGCTGTTATTAAAACAATCAAAGCATTTTACATCAGACACTGCAGGGCAGTATTTCTCTGAGAGCAAAGCATTGTCCATAGAATTAAGACTCTGCGGTACCTTCACTTTAAGGACTGAATATGAAAGTTGTCTCACTAAACGTCACAATAGGCGAAATACAGATTTAACTAAGAGTACCATTTAACCATTTAAACATACACGACTCTTTAAGTGTCTGCCGATCACTAAAACAAAGTGCCCACTTAAAAAAAGGCACGTACACATAAAGACAACAGATTTACTGCCTTTGAAGGAAACACATTGTTTGTGAGACTGTGAGTCTGGAAATGGTTAAAAACTCCCTCTCTCTCCCTCTCATTTTATCTCTCTCTCTCTATATATATATATATATATAAATCAAAAGCAAAGTGTAAGTAAAGATGCTCTTATGATTAAATCATCAAAATAGATCAAATCCAATGTATTCTTTGTGGACAATTAAAAATAGACCGTCTAATTATCTTTTTTTTGGGGGGAGAGGATATGCAGATCAGTCCTATCACCTCTGGGCTACCGTAGCTGAATTCCTCTGTATGAGTACTGTTTTGTTCAGTGGTTATTGGCATTCCTGTTAATTGGCATTAAGATGCCTGAAGCTTTAGACCAAAGCAGCCAAGTGACTTTTGCTGCAAACTACAGTAGAGTGGCTGACTTGTCAAAAAACAGCTTCTCCTGAAGTCCCTGGCAGCAAAATATGCAGAAAAAGCTGATATCCTCTCATCTAATTATGTTATATTACATTTTTTATATATTTTTTTTCTTGGGTCCTTTAACCAAGTGTAAGCACAGAGCCTTTTAAAATACAAAACCTGAGCTAAGAATAATATAAGTTAAGGAATAAAACAAACAAAAAAGTAACTTTAATAATAAAGTATCTGAAGGCCAGTAACCAATATTGTCGGTTTCACTGCATGTCACAGGGTTGCTGTTTTGACTTGTGCTCGGGCTCCACATTATGAAGCTTGTAAACATGCACTGCAGATTTAGTTTTTCTAAATATAAACCAAAAAAGGCCATAGAGATGGATCCTCCTTAGAAGTAGTAATGGTAAACTAGATTAAGACATTTTCAAGTATGTGCTAACCTACTTACAGGCATCATTGCTCCCTTGGGCCCTGACAGCCTTAAACCTTCTTTAACAGGGAAGCTGAATAGGTAAATGGGTTACATCAGGCCAGGAAATCAATGTGTATATGCTGTACTCAGCCACAGATGAGCTTGTCGAAGCCATTTTATTATAGCTCAAGGAGGCATATTGATCTGACTGTTAACTACTCAGAGATGGCTAGTAACAATCCAATGAAGATGAGCCTTCCTGTCCATTTAAATCTCTCTTCACTCCCCAGACAAGTGGAATTAGTCTCACCTCTGCTTCATCAGCTTCAACCAATTCATAGTGTAAATGCTTATTAATTATAGATTTCAATAAAAAAAGGTGGGACCGTTTTAACTTGATCTAAAACTGGGAGAACCCTAATTTACCTGGGAAGAACTGCAGGTATGTAGGTGTTTAACATACTTTTCTCCAAGGTCCTTACAATGAAATGTTTCGCTTTTCAGTCTTGCATTAGATCGGTTTTTCATGGATCTGTTGGCACAGGACAGATCCCCTTTCTATTGTGTTTTGAGTGTTTTGAGAAAATAGTCCTCCATTTGATTTAACCTTTAACCTTTGAAACTGCTAATGCCACAAATATTGCTTTTGAAACCCACTACACCCACAAATATGTCAACTGAGTGGCTGACTTTTTGTCTCCAGGTGATATGTATTTGCTAATTAGTAGCATAACATTATTCACACATATTTAAATGTTATTGTTCCAATACATCCTGAACCAAAATAATATTTATAAGCAACACAGGAATAAGAAAAAAGGATTCCCTGAGAGTTAGCACAAATACCTCACAAAGCTCAGCTCTTCTTTCCACTGTCCATAGTCTCTGCAGGCACCATGATGGATTGTTGGAAGCTCTGTAATGACATCATGTGACACGGGTATTCTTCCATTACCAATCAACATTTATTTTTTCCTGAGACTATAAGATAGCAGGTGACATTTCTCTAACCCTCAGTGGGAGTTGCTGCTGTTGAAGTTAAATAGTCAAACCCCACTCTTATCTGTCAACAGCAAAGCTTCTTTCAACTTTGTTTATCCTAAAATGAGACACAAATGTTTAACTCATGTTACCAGTAATTAACCGTGTGCTCAAGAAAAAACAAAGTTTTTATTTTGCTTTTTCTTTAACCATGCAGGCAATATAATTTTATTATGGGCACCTGCATGTGTGCAATGCAAAAAAAATGTAATTTAGTTTGTCTTACACATTATTTGAGTGATAATGATAAACAATTATTATTGAGTCTAGCAGTCTACAATGCAGTAGACATACAATTTTGATCCATGACAAAACAAAAACAGCCCCCTTCCCAACCCCAAAAAAGACAACTGCAGGGCAGCCTATGAGAAGAGAGTTGGCAGATTATCCCATTTGAATGGGCCTAAGGTATTGGATAATCTCCTCAGAGATCATTATCAGTGATTTGTGTGCACAAAACAAGTATTAATTCTTTACTTTGACTGTCATAAGTAAGAGTTTAATAGATATTCAATTAGCTCATAAATTGATGTTCTATAGCATGCAAATCAAAAGTCAATAGATTTACAAAACCTAAAGAATAATATTTGAAGGCTATGAGGTGCAGATGGACAGTGAAATAAATCCGATGGTCTATGTTCTTATTACACCACCAGAAACAACAAAGCACCCCTGTTGCATATCTATTGTCTTTTGAATTACACGTTATGAGACATCAACCCCCTTTCCAAATGGCAGGAAATGAAAAACAAATTGTAAAGACTATTAAAATCGGTGAAGATCAACAACCGTGGCCTCTGTGAACCATTGCAGAGCAGCAATGCTTGGTTCAACCGTTCAAGAAAATGTTTCTTCTGAGTTTTAAGAATAGCATTAAAAATATTTCTTGTGTCCCAGTTGTGTGTGATGCAGTATTAAACCCATATTTTGTGGCATCACTGACAGATATATGGAGTGCCTTAAACAATATGAACTATGTGTTAAGAAATAAACTGCTTACACCACTGGAATTCTTAAAGGAACACTCCAAGCCAGGTTATATTATTTTTATTTTTGTACCACGTTTCCCCCAAAAAGGCAGCAAAAACACCTCAAGTGATAAAACAGTATAGAAATGCTTGCATTTATGTGCTTGCATATTCCTGACTCTGTTGATCATTTATTACTTAGCTAGACTTTTTTTTTTTTACTAGAGTTCTTACCTATCTATTTTTGCTTTGGCTTTTATATGATAAAAGATCAGATTTGGCACAAGTTAAAACTGTGCATTTTCAGATACTAATTGCCAGTGTGCAGGATTACATATATATGTTAAAATGCAATTTAGTGGTAAAAGCAACTCACTACTTCACATTTTTAAAAGGACAGCAGAAGAGTACATATTTATATCTCTGGATTAAGAATATTGGCTTAATTCAATACCACATACAGTGTATAAGAAATATGCCAATAAATTCAAGTGTAATACAGTGTAATCTGCTTTGTGAGTGACACTATAAGCACAACAGAATGCCTTTGTGGAGTATCAAATTAATAATCACAATAATATGTTGTTGCCTTTTTAAGTTCCTCTTCCGCCTTTTAAGTTCACTGTCTTGCCACAGCATATTATTTAATGCTCTCCTGTGGAGTATGAACTGTGAATGACAGTGCTCAGTCTCATTTCCTGAGAGCATTCTCCTGTCATCTACTACTGTGGTCTTGAGAAGGATAAACCAGATGTCTGCAAATTAAAGGAGTACTGGATGCCATTCTACTGTTAATGTTCTGCTCGCATAAATCATTGTAATGAGAGACAGCTGATGTACTAACCTTGGTGATGCAAGGTTTCATTATTTAGTAAGGGAGGAAGAAAAATCACTTGATGCACAGAAGAATGTCTTGACCAGTAGATACTAAACAGAGAAGTGCATCAAGAACACGTCATAATTCGGTGGAGTGAAATGGTCATTAAAAAACACAGCTTTGATGTTCCTAAAAAGCTGGTACGATTATGTTTTAACTAGTAAAAATATTAGACTTGATTGATATCTTTTTAGAAATGTTTCTAATAAAGTTGTAATCAAAATAAAGAAAATGGAGAGTGGGGAAATAATACTAATTTCTAACAGCACCTGATTGATTTTGTGTACTCTTTTTAATCATGGCTGCATAAGTATCCATGCTTAAATGAATCTTTCAAGAAAAGTGATGTAGATTTTTTGTAATCTGGTTTTCAGCAATCAGTTAGTCTTTACAACTGCAGCGTTTGTTCTGAAACAGGCCTGAACTCGTGTGCAATACATGGTTCCTATGTGGGAGGGAAAAATAATAAAACAAAGCAAATATTAATGGAACGACACTGGAAGATGTTTTTTTTGTTTCTCTCTTTTTGTCTAAATGACAAGCAAGTGATGATAAAAATACCTACAATAAAAATCCGCTTCAGATTAGAAAAACAACAGTAATTCCATACCATCATACAGGTGTACTTACAACCAGAACACAGTACTTCAATTACCTCTCATCAGCCCATGGTCCTCTGAAAAGATGGGCATGCATCTCCCAGATAAGGATCATAATTAAAGTTGACGCTGGTACGCAACAACGGCACTGGGACACGTAAGCTTTAGTCAGTCTTTCAAATGGTGCCAAACTTTTGAAGAGACTCCTTCAGTTTATAAATCGTCTCGCGGCTCTGAGGATCCTGGCAGGCCCTTTGACAGGCAAATCAAAATGATATGAGTGATGGGGATAGGGATAACAATCAAAGCTTGAGAGAATACAGGTGTTTGGGTTTACAGACAACCACAATTGCCTGGATCTTTGACAGCTGTTGATGTTATCAGTAACGCACAGCTATTATTGGCTCTGGTCTAGGGGGCTGGGAGGCCTTTCCCTTAGCAACATCTCCATGGTTGATAACATTTGGCTGAACTTTCAGATCTGAACCTCCCTCCTGACTCTTACAGTCAAACCCGCCTAAACCGATCTGAGAAAGAGACGCGCGGAGGGAAGACAAGTAAAATATTATTGACTGGACTGTTTCACATCTATTAGGGAGAAAGAGCAAGGGAGGGGAGCGCACAGCAAGCTGACAGGCTTCAAGATAATCAGGGAGAAATCAAGGCAATAGAGTAACCCTTTGCCGAAGTAAAATCTGCAGTGTACAAGAGGTCATTGTGCAAAGCAGAAAACAAATACAAACTGGCAAACAAGAGGCAGCCATTAAGTTTGATCCTAACAGTCTCCGTTTTAAATGTTATAAATAACTTTTTTATTGTTCAGGTTCGGCAAAAACAAAGTGACAAACGGAGGCTAATGTTTCATATAGCGTGTGTGTGTGTGTGTGTGTGTGTGTGTATGTATGCCTGTGTATGTGTGTGCTATTAAATGCATAGAGCCTCAGAAACTTGAATCTCCCCAATTATAATAGGAAACGTAAGGTATTAAACATCCTTTACGGGCAAGAGGCTGCACTAAGAGAGAAGATGTGAACAAAGGCAATTCATTGTGAGTTAGCTTGCATGCTAATTGGAAAAAAATAAGTGGATGATTATACTTAGGATGATTTTAAAGTCAATGCTCTTGGTGCTGTGGCTGAAAATCAAACATTTCTCACTCAAAACATTCACCAGAGCCAGTGTATTTCTGTCTTGTAAATGTCATCACCTGTGTTTCACTGAACTGGATTACAGCCCTGGTAAATACTACAATATGAGCACAATTGCTCTCCATATTTGTGGTCTATCTGGGCGAATGAGGATCATGGATATTCAGTGGTTTAAACTGTACACAGAATGACATCTATTCCGAAATAAGAGAGTGTTTACCACATTACATAAACCACATGTAAATCTTAAATATGTGGCCTGCAGAAGCATACAGTTCTGTACATGTGATGTTGAATAACAAAGGGTAATACATAAGAAAATGTAATATAGAGATAGGAAAGGAAACATTTATTTTGTAAGGATTTAATTCTGTTAAAACTTTACCACAGAAGGATAAACAAGCAAAGAGAAATGTAATACACATAATACGTTTTTTTTTTTTTTTTTTTTTTTCATAAATTCACGTTTTGGAAACGGCCACTACGGATTATCTTGTGTGTGTAAGTGAAACTGTTTCTAACCCTTAGCTGTTGCATTAATGTGTTGAATTCCAATTTGAGGACAGGAAAATTAGTCCCAATCTCATACATTTACAAAATATTAATTTAATACTTCAAATATACATGATGGATGTTCAGAAATGTAGACTAATAGCTCAAATTATATTTGGTAATAATTTATGTTGCACAGTCCCTAAGAGCTACAAAAAGCACAGCCTAATTTATCTGTTGGAATCCAATATGACTTCTGTAATACTCATATTTAAACCATCTCTTACCATGTAAACTAAACCTCTTCTTTGGGGAATATGCTGAATGTGGTATTTTTTTTTTTTTGTATTTGAAATATATTGTAACTCAAACTGGTATTTTCAGTGTATTCAAATAATTATTTTATTCAGGCTATATTGAAGGCAATAATATATAGCCTACTTTGCAATCTGAATATTTATGTGGGTGTATTTATATGGATTGCAAATATTTTAACTGTAATACACATCCTCAGATTTTTTTTTTTTTTTAATGCAGATATCACAGTCTGTGCCATCCAACTAGAGGGGACATTAAATCAAAGAGCAACGCAGTTCTCCCCTTTTCTCTATAATGCGCTAGATGACAAATTGCATCCCTGCTGTTTCTCTTATTATTCTACAATTATGGGGCTTAGTATATGTTTGCTTTACTTTTCATCATGACAGCAAGTGTTCAAAATCATCTATTTTTTTAAACCACAAACCGAACATCCACAAAAGAAGTCTTTCCTGAATTTCGCAGAACACAGAAAACTCGATTATCCAATACAGAGATCAGCTGGTTCTGGGTTTGTTTTGTTCAAGTCTAATCTAGTATGGGTTGAGAGCACCTCCATATTACATTACCTGTCATTACTCCCACACTTTCCCTTCTCTATCACAGATCTTAAAAGACAGGTACCCGTACCAAAAATCGGTCTAAAACTCGATTGGACTGGTAGATACACGATACATGGCACATACGCAAATAATCACATGGAAGAGCAGAAGAAAGGAGCTGTTTTACCTATACATTTTTAGTAGGCTTGAAACAGTATTTCATCAAAATATTTAAAAGCCCCCATTCAAATCAAATTTAAAATACTGTTATAATTGAATATGTAAACCAGTGTTGGGGCTTAACAAGACTATGGATTCGAACTTGTTTACCATACTGGCTCTTAATAGTAAATGTCCTAGGTTTCGATTTTTGTTGAATTCAAAGGTGAAGTCCAATGAATCCATGACCGATTCATACACCGTTCAAGAGGCCATTAACTAAACTAGTTTATCAGGCAAGTTTCTCTCCAGCCAGGGATAAACTCAGACAGACAATGTTAAGTGATGTAGGTGCACTGACAAAGCATGAGATGTTGCAATGGCGTATGATTTAAAGTATTGGTTTCCAACCCAATGTGTCTGCTGGTTTCCATCCCAGTCCTGTTGTCACCTGCTTACCTGAATTAACCTGTTTAAGAGCAGGACAATTAGGAGTCAAATTAAGAGCTCAGCTGGAATGAAAATCAGTAGGCAAAATGGATTGGGAACCAATACTTTAAATCCCAGAGTCAGGGCTGGGAGCCACTGGTTTAAAGCATCTAGATGGAACAGAAATAACATCTTGTTAAATTAAATATGTGGCACGGGGGTGGGGGCAGATTACAGGTAACAAGTAAATGATGCTGGATTCCTGAGTTTTCTATTGAACTGCCAGACCACCCAGATGCATCACAACTATCAGCTGCCTCAGCCTACAGGTTTGCATGAAGCAGAATTTGCTGTGTGGATTGAGTAGAAGGGCGGAGCTCAGACACTTCCTTATAAACCTCAGATCTTTCTCATTTGAATATATTTATCGCACTTCCATCATCACTACAAATGAAAATGTTTCAAAGAAAAGCACCATTTTAATTTAGGCGAGGATCCATTTTTCCGTGTATTGTTCTGTCGATGCATTTATACCATTGCACACAGATCAAAAAAATAATCCCCATTTGGGACTAGCTAAAACTTGAATGTCTCCTCCTCCACACTGGTGCCACAATATGCTTAGTGTGATTTGCCAGAAATAGATTATAAATTTAATCACAAAATAAGCTTTGAGGAATGGAATCAGTTTCTCTAATCACAGTGTCTTTCATTGTCCCTGTGGTTTTGTCTATGAGACAAAGATTAATTTTAGCCTTTACAATAAAAGAACTGTCTGGGACAGAGGCTATGGGGTGACTTCAAGTTATCGAGCAACACGCACAACAGAAAGCACTTCACATTGCGGCATGTTTCCTGTGCTTTGAAATTTTCACTGTTTAACAAATAGTTTCAATAACTGCATTGTTCTGGTGACCAAAGAAATGTACAAAATGAAAAGTGGATCATGAAAAAAAATCTCAGTGACAGCTCATTAAAACAGATCTCAATGGAATCTGAATTTGTATTTATTTATAGGGAAAGGTGTGAGGGTAGAATCCTGCCTTTTTATTGTACACGAGGGAAAAACGGAAAAGTAAACAGTGAAAAAAACAAGAACGTGAATCTAACAATAACCTCAAAAGCAGTTGCCCTTTTGTTTGACTGATCTTTTTTCCCAATAAAATATTTAAAGTTGGAACTTTGTGGTTTGCAAATCATTCATTTAAGAGGGCTAACAGATATGAGTGGCATTAACATCTGGGGAAGTATATTATGGCAGCGGCAGACACTTTGACGTCTCGCGATCTGAGTGTTTGTGGAGTTTATGAACGTATTTAGCTCTGTCCCAAAGGAGGTTTTCACCAAAAATGACTAATTTAAATACTCCCCAAATCCTTTCATATTGTCTGGCCCCAGGCTCAGAATCCAGATGTCATCTCTTTCTTTACACAAGACAGAAATCCAGGACTGTGTCCTACTAAGCTCCTCTGTATTTAAGTTTACTGTCTGCACTACATCCATAACAGATACATGTTCCTTTTAAGCATCATGTATTCTTGTCTTTCCCTTGATAACGATCGATTTCATTTCTTCTGTAGGACTACATCAAAGCCGAGCTAAAACTGAGACAATGTGAAGTACAGCAAAGGCTATTGTAACTTTCACCTATCCTTCATTTTAAATCATAGGTCTTCATTTTGTTTTGAACTTTTGAGTTGTTGTTTTTTATAGCATGTATTTCAAAGATGAACTCACACTTCTAGCTTTTAGTGCTCTCTTTGTTTAGTTGGTATAATTGATATCAGGTATTCAGGGTGATGAATCTACATTGTCCACTCTTAAGCTTCGAAAATCGACTTGGTTTCTGACCAAGTCATGCTAGAGAGAGAGTAGGGATGGGTTTTATTTTCTAAATTTGATTGTTAATGTGAAAAAAGTAAGCCTTACCATTTTAAAGTCTGCACCTTGATAGATGTGTGGAACATATTATGCATCCTCATTTTAATTATTCTTTCCAGAGGTACTTTGCCTTTGCCTAAACATTCAATGCACAATACAAAGTGGTGCCATTCAGCCAGACACAATGTACACATGTGTTACTCCTTCTGAATTAAATAAATAAATACGAATGAATTAAAAGATTGAACACAGTCCAGAGGGAGAGAAAAAAAAGACAGACATACAAAGAGGTCCCTCTGAAACATTAGATAGCTAGATAAAGAAATCATATCATCATTAAATCATGGAATTCAATATTTACTTCTTTGGCAGAATAAAAAGTAATTAAAGTTACAAGAGCTAGGCTATAAAAATGTTTTCCCTGACTGTCTAATTTCACACAGGCGAGGAATTGCTTCATATTTACCCTCTGGATATTAAAAACCTCAAGGAAAATAAACATCCTCTTGTACACTGTGGAGCTTTCCATGTGTTGTGGTCCAATTCTCTTTGCATCTTTTGGATACTCTGCCCCAGTCTCTGAAGAAAAGAAAAGAAAAGAAAAGAAAAGAAAAAACGAATGAAACACACACGCACATACATCTCGGAGCAGTGGAGTCAGACACTTAAATTATATCTTTATTCAAATTTGCATTTTCTATTGGCCCCTCCATAAACATGATTGTTTGTTCTTTGTTTTCTTATTAAATATTTCTTTGCATCCTTTGAGCTATGGCTGACCAATGCTTAATGAGGAAAGGATTCAAAAGTGCAAAATTTCTCTGTGCAACATTTATTTATTGTTACGGGTTTAAAGCGTGCCTTGAAGTAATCTACAGAGTATTGTTGAAAATACCATATACCACTTTTCACTACAATTTAATTGGATTTTTAAAAATTTATTACAGACATTTGCAAGACCTCAAATTTAACATTACTTGTATTGTTTCATGCATTATATTATTGCTCCCAAAGTAGTATTTCTGGTTAGTTTTTGTTGCTTCTTTATTTTTAGTTTTCCTGTTCTTTTTTTTTTTTTTTTTTTGCTTTTCATAGCCAACATACAAAATCTTATTTACCAGCGGAACATAATAACAAAGTAATTTTTTTGTGGATTGACAAAGTTTTTTGAACATGTTACTACAATTCTCACCTCTGACACTGTTCTGTTCATTTTAATTGAGAACAAGGTGGTGATATTAATAAGCAAAGCAAAAAAAAAAAGGTCACATACCAAGGCACTCAAACACAGTTTAACTTTTATTTCCCCCAAAGTTTCCTGCAAATGCGAAGAGTAAATACACCAATTCTGCTGAAACTAATTATGCACTTTCTGGTTTTAATAATATGCAATAAAATTGTTCTTGCTTTTATCATCCAGCTTCCTCCAAATTTAGAAATGCTGTGTGCAAGCTTCCCCTTTGCTTTGAGGGAAGGAGGCTTTTTGACTTACAAGAAGCAAAGGAGGAAAAAAAACACAGTACCCCCCACAGCATCTTTTGCAATTAACTCCAGCTATGTCAGCATTTTTTATGAAAAATTTCCTAAACACAAGGAAAATCTCATCTGCATGTATGAAAGACAAAACTACTGCAATGACTCCTCCATGCATTACAATGTGTGTGTCTTACTTCTTAACCAAGCCGCTAATCACGCAAATTATTGCATCTAATTACTGCTGAAGGTCTAATTAATTCTTTCAGTACCACATCATTTAGTACGCATTCACACCACAGCACCTGTTTTGAAAATCCTTGCAGTTAATTTGTTTATAAACAAACATAATTTGCATAAAATGTTTAATGAATGGTTTAACAGTTAGTCTAATACTCAAGTTGTGTTTCGGTTAGGTTGAGGGTCATAAAAGGGCCCATTAAATTAACCTATAGAAATTCATTCAAACACAATGTGTGATTTCTTGTTTTTCTTTTTTTTTATATTAATAAAACGAAAACACTTCATGCTAATTAATATCAGCATGCCATGCTAATTACTTGCTGTATAACAAGCGAGTTGTTGAACCCTTTTAGAAAACCATGTCAATTTAGGTTTTAATACCCTCTGTGCATAGATTGTTAGCAGTGAGGAAGACAGAGAGTGACAAAACTATAAAAGCTGCCGACACTTTTGCTGCGATGTTGCCCAAGCATAACTTTCAAGTAAATGTACTCAGTTACTGTGCAGGAAGGTAGTTTATATAGAGAAGATGATAGCTGTAATGCTGACCATTGTAGACAAGAACAGCTTTTCAAGACTGCTTAGAAAATACATGTGTAAGAAGGGGATTGTGGGGGGGGAAGGGGGCTTTTTTATGAAGTGTTTCAAAGAGAAAAGTCCTGAGATTTGTTGTATGGGGTTCTGGGTGTAGGAGTTTCAATAACAATTTCAAATAGAGGCACAGTATTCAAAAGTGTATTTGTCATGGGTTTAAGCCTTCAAAATTTAGCCAAAAAATAACCTTGTTTTACATGTATTATGTAATAATAATAATAATAATAATAATAATAATAATAATAATAATAATAATAATAATAATTATTATTATTATTATTATTATTAATGTTGTTATTGTTCTTGTTCTTGTTGGTGATGTTATGTTTATGTATATTATTATGCAACTGGTTTTGCTCCACAATAATTTCTTGTATCCAAAAAAGGCTTGCTGGCATCTTGATCCTAATAAAGTGAAGGGTTTTGAGAAATGTATTAATCTATTTAAAATCAATTGGACTTTTTGAACTTTTTGGGATTACCCAAACTCTTTTATTTTGTGCTAATAATGTGGCAGTGCTAGGCAGACAAATCATTATTATAGGAATATTATGAGTTTCAAATTGATGTTGATTGTGATTGTGAGACAAATTTCCTTTTAGGGTTCTATTGATTGCTTATGAAGTTAAGACATTAATGTTTCTTTTTCTTTGGACACTCTTCCCCCTGGTGGTGTAATATTATAATTGTGATATTATTATTATTATTATTATTATTATTATTATTATTATTATTATTATTATTATTATTAATAATAATAATAATAAGAATATTATTATTAATAATATTATTAGGCAATACTATATTATACATGACATTCTTTCTAAAATGTACTTGCCTTCAAGTTGACCATTGACAAAGCGTTAATTGTGCATTTGAATTTTATGTTAAGCATAAGGCTATAAAAAGAATCATTCTTGCATTCAGGCCAACGGTATCAAAAGGGAAGACATTAATGCAATGTGTAAGTACTATGTTCTTTAGGTATCCTTAGAAACTGTGTTGTGCTATAGTTCTGGTAGGAGCTGAAATGTAGTACAGTGTTGATACAACACAGTATTTTCTAAAACATGTTATTTTCTTATGTTTGTTTGTTTATGTGGCTGTGTTTATGCTTTTTAGCCTATGGATTCTACACCGTTGTATTTCCATACTCTTACATTCTCTCGTGGTTCGCGCAGGGAGTACATGCTGGTTACCTTTAATGATGGAGGTCTTGCTTTATAATTGTTAATTTTTAATTCATTTCTTGTAGTGTGTTTTGTTGCTGTTGTTGATATTATTAAACCTCAACAAGTGCAAAAGCTACATGCTTCTGAGATTGCTTGCAGCATCTAGCAGAAGACATAGGAGATAACAGGATCAGTGGCTGTACACAGTACGCCTCACTTTGTAAAAGCTGTATGCACAGATACTAGAGAAAATACAATAATGGGCTGCATTGGACTCATGTCTGATAAAGTGTAAAATGTCTCTTCAGCAGATGAATAACCGTTCCTCATGCTGCATTATGTTATACTACCTAAATGGAGACAACTTTTTATTTTATGATTTTTAAAGATCCTTTTTATTTATCATTATTCAGTTTTCTACCCATGGGTTTTATAAGAGTTGTATTGTCCTCAATATATTCTAATCTGGAAACTAGTTAAAGTAGTTCAACAAGAATTAGTGTAGGTGGTGATTTTTGATGGCACTTATTAAGAATTAATCACTATTAATAATTAATTAGGCCTCTAAAGTTATACATTAATTTTTGATCTGCTCTATCTGAATCTATTATTTGCATGGAATCAAATAAGATTATAAATAATGCTATGACGTCAGCTTGGAGTAAGAGGAATGTTCCAGTAGAGATTGGCATACATTAAACATGTTTATTATCATTGAATACTTAATTCTGTTCTTTGTGTTGGCTCTGGACTGAAAGCAGGCATGGCCCACATAAGAAAACAATGCAGATACACAAAAACGTCTTTCTTACCAAATAAATTACCTCACACACAAATGTGATTTTTCATATAAAGTGTAAGCGTGCTATAGGTTACTTTTGCTGTTATTATTAAACCACTTGAGTTTGTAACAGTGCGAGCTATTTGAGAAATTATCAATTAAAATGGAATATAATTTGCATATAAGGAACAGGAGATTTATGAGGGGTAGCACTACACAGCACTGCATCTGCCGAGTATCAGTCGTAATTTAGATTGTTTGTGACCGATCTTAAATTCTAAGCCCAAAGAAGATGAAGTGCTCTGTTGCTATGTTATTGTCAGGAGTCTAAGGCTTACCAGAGATTTATTAGTAATCTTATCACAAACATGTCTCAAGTTTTTGCTTTTAATATGTGCCAAGCTTCTCCAAGGAATTTTCCTTGCAGCAATTATATTTTTCAACACTTGCATTCCAATGCTCAGTTGATTTTTTATTTTATTTATATTTTTATGTATGCACGCATGTAAGAAAATGTCATATCTATCTATCTATCTATCTATCTATCTATCTATCTATATATATATATATATATATATATATATATATATATATATATATATATGTTATTATAAACACCCCTCATCTTCAAATTAAATAAGGCAACCTATCATTGAATTTTGGTAGTTCTGGTGAGTTTTTTTCCTCTCAGCTTAATAATCAATGTATTCATCATTAAAATCTGAACCCTGAAGCAATGGTTTTAGCATATTCTAATGACTAGCTCCTTGCAAATTGCATTGACCTTTCATGTACGCTCTGTAAGCACCTTGTTCTAATGTGTACTGTATTTATAGTTTGCCAATACAAACTAGGCAAAGATTGGATAATTACTGTAATCTATTAGCTCGATTGCTTTCCCCGCTCATTTGTAGCATGTGCCATACAGGCCATTTTGAAGAGACGGTCTATCCTTCATCCCCATGGGCCATAAGTATTAGGGATATTTCATCTTCCAAAACTGCGTTTATGTATCTTAACAAGCAGTGCGCGATAACCATCTTTGTTGGAGAGACCAATTATATGTATGTATGTTGCTTAAAAAATAAGAAAACAATGAGAGAAAACACTGCGCACTGGCTTTGGAACTACTGGCTGCAATAATAATTAAAAGTAACTATAAATCATTGGATTTTTTTGTACATATTTTTTAATTACCATTACATGTAATTATGGTTCTACCCAAAAGTCTGTTCTTCACCTATGCATATATAATAATATATGTGTGTATGTAAGTATCTACATCTATGAAAGATAGATAAATAAATAGATGCGGCTAAAAATACCAAGGAAAGTCCACAGCATAATCTCCAGCGAATAACATTACATAAACTGTAATGCAGCCTAGATTTAAATCTACACCACAACAAATATTTGTCATACCATCAGCATCCTACTAATACACCTCCACTGTTAGAACTCAAACACCGACTCCCTTGAGGAAGATCTGTAAAGCATATTGGAATATTGTAAAGCTGGCTGTTCTGCTCAAATATGTGTAATACCTATTCAGTGTGGATAGACATGTATCATGTGTGCATGTGAAAGTGTACACATATAGTACACGTGTGCTTCACGTACAAACCACTGGATATGAAGAGTGACTCTCCTCCTCTCAAGATCTCTGTTTCCTCCGTTGAAAAGTGCACAGCAGAGGCATGACTTTAAATCTGTACACACTGTAAAAGCACACAGGCAAATGTCAATCTCACACACTGTTTACAGAACATTTGATTTCCTTGCAAGCAGACACTGGGTCTGTGGTTGTGTAGATACCAGACACCTCAGCGAGGTATCAATCCCAGCTCTCCTGTGTTCTGCTCATTGACAGTCCATTTCAAGACAGTTATGGATAGATAACATTACAGACACTGGTAATTAAAACAACACTAATTTTGTCTCAGTGGCTGCGCTTTGTTGTTTGAAATCATCTATCATGGCCTTCATGCTTCACACAATGAGAAGACATTTGTCTAGTCACATTCTGCTTGGTCAACACTTTTTTTTTAATGTCCCAGAATACCTGGCTGCTAGTTTACTTTTAAAGATGCAGTGCTGCTACCCTATGTCTAATTTCACCAAGTATGTCTATCCAAACTTCCCACTATTAAAATTGAAATTGCTGGGCTCCAGTTACTTCTGAGGTTTGTTGATAAGTGAGGAAATGTTTAACTTTAAAACATATTTTTTTATGTGAATGGTGCTTTATAAAATAATTGACACCACAGTGAAAAGGTAACATTATTATGATGATGATGAAGATGATTAATATTATTATTATTATACTATGTTTTTGATATTATCATAAAATAATCTATAGCTAGTAGTGCACTGTCTAAAATGTCAGCTTGCATAGAAGTCAATACAGACAGCATACGTACAAGGGAAAATATTTATGGATCTCTCTATGCCTGCGGACAGGGGCTAAATGGGGATAGCTCGTTTAATATTCCCCAATTAGGGTTAAATTTGAAAGATCAGCTGATGACTAGCCAGGCATATACAACACACTCCAAGGGGCTGTCACATAATGTCGCAGATAGCGCAAACAGACGTGATCAATTACTGCATACAGCCTTAGCTACGAGGCCTAAATGTAAAATGGCAGCTCCAAGCACATCTTAATGGTCAAGGGATAGCAGTCTGGTTTATGATAATACCAAGAGACCGAGTTTAAAATATGGGCTTTGGATTCTCTGCTATTAGGATTTTATATCATAGTACTTTTCTTTTTTCTTTTTTTTCTTACAAATCCCAGCGTCTTTGAGGCAGTACTTCCCTTCAGTAGCACCTCTAACCTGAAATGGTTGTAAAGCATTTTCTTAGATTCAATAGTGATTATACCATGCAGCAGACATTCGTGGAGTTTAAATTTTTGCTCTGAAATCAGTCACAAGTGCTCCCCTAATTGCTCTCTCTGGGAAGGTATCAGCCGCTTTTGTAATAATGGCACAGATGTGCTTTCGACTACAGACACAGAGCAAAACCCTTTATTAAAGGAATTGCTAATTGAGATAGGAAAAAAATAATAGAAGATGACACTTTAATGAAGATGTGCACAGTTACTTCCTCAGAAGAAAATATACAGTTTGGCGATATTAGAAAATTATACAGAGATATCTGTATAATATATTTGGTGCTCTTTAAAAGAGGAAAGAAACATAATCATTTTAGCATTTTAAAGGCAATAAAAGCGCACTAGAATCAGCTCCAACAGAAGCTTGCCTTTTCCCTCAGTAGTTTTTGAAAGCATCTTTCGAGCCATTTTCTGTTTTACTGTACATCTGGGTATATACCTATACTTCTGCTATAAAACCAACAAAAAACAACAAAGTTCATAATTGAAAAAAATATATAAAAATGGTTATTCTACGTAAAAAAAGGTTTGAATTCAGACAAAAAACCTACAGGTTTATAATTTTTTTTTTTTAATGTTGATTCTACATAGATGAAGACTTTTAAGAGCAGGTTACTGTATGTTTGCAATTTATTCTCATTCAAAAATAAAATAAAATAAAATTGGATGATCTCCACCCTCCTCTTTTCTTCCACCAAAGAAATCCATATCTGAAATATTATGGATTTATGCCAGACTTTATGGGAATACAATGGGAATAAAAGATGCATTACTGATACTGTAACTAAATGTATGTTTTACTAAGTACATTGAATTAAGTGTTATTAAAACTAAAAAGTTCTAAGTTAGTATGAATAACAAAATCCAAAATGTAAAGGTCGCTAAATTGAGTGTGAATAATTCTACAGTAATTGTAACTGACCACAGTCCTGAAGTGTACTTGTTGTATGTGTGGGTATGTAATAAAATATGGCGGTAAGAACATGTTATCACATCATATGGATGTCAAGAGTTTATTGAACCCTCTTATTTCATAGTATTCCTTTTTGGCGCATTTAATAAGTATCATTCAATGGAGCATAATGTTCTTTTATACTTACCAACCTTTTAACTTTAACAAGAAGTTTGAAATTTAGAACGTGGGTTTAAGAAACTTTCATCCTAAATATTTTCATCATTTTCATATTTTCAGTAAAATAAAATATTTAAATCTATTTGGTATGGTTAGTAGTTTTCTATTTTTTTCAAAAATATATTTTTAGTGACTAGTATAAGCCAACCATATAGTCATATATATATACACACACACATGACTGCAACAGTACTTTAATAACTAATAAACAATATAAATCTTGTAATGTTATTACAATTTTGAACCATGTTTCATAAATATTTACTTTATTGTGCTTTATGGTCTTGTTCGAGAACAGAAAGTGCATTCCTCTAACCACATCTTCACATAGTCCATAAAAGCATCTCCAGGAATACAATACAGAAGCTAAGAAATTGTATGTATGTACACTAATTGAACTGATTGTAAAGTTATGTAGAAATCTGGATAATGTACATTTTTTGTTTGTTTGTATTTTATTTCTATATTCTGGTGAGAATAAATTCCAGAAAAATCATAATTTGATCAGATGCAGAAAGGCACTGTACTATCATATATATATATATATATATATATATAGATATACCATAAAGTGTGATCATAAACATTTCCCACTTTGGTTCAGACGTTTACAGCTCATTAAAAGGGGGGTATAACAAGTGCTCTGGGGACAGTTAGACCCGGCACAGCTTCACACAGTGTCTGTTGGCTCTCTCACATTGATCAGTCAATTTGCCTCAACCTGACCTGCGTGTATCACTCTCTCCTTGGAGGCTAATTCCTCCTCCATGCTTCTGCTGCCCGAAGCCCCTTTGAACATACATAGACAATTTTGCAATTATGTACCAGATTGCGTAGTGATTTCTTTTATTTATTTATTTTATGCTCAGTGCAGACCCCGTGGGAGTCGGCTGAGCTTGGCAAACTCATTTCACCCGTGACCTAAACCAAGCAAGACATAAACTTTTGGTGAGCACCAGTACAAAGCTCTGTAAATTCATATCGCCAGAGAGAGCAGGAGCACATGAAAAATGGGAGGTTGAATGAGATTGAAAAAATAAATAAAGTGGGTATTTAGCTGAGTGGCTAATACACTAATGTGCAGGAAAGCAGATTTCACGTTATTTTCTGTGACGCAGCTTCACATCCCATTTAAACCTTTACTGTTGTGTACCAAAGGTTAAATGGCAGTAAAGTGTAGTTAAACTAAGGGGAATGATCATAAAATATGGAGAGGTGCAGTAAATCAAGAGGGAAAAAGTAGGAAACCATGGCAGAGAACAGTAAATATATTTCAAAGCTTGGGGAAACAATAGGAAATAGCTGATATACATATTTAAACAGACTTCAGTCTATCCTAAAATACACAAACATTGGGAAAGGTTCAAATGTCGGGTTAAAGGATTCCCATTTAGTACTGTTTGCACTGCTCTTGGGAAGTCTCCTGTTGCTGGAATTTAGTGAAACAAACAAGTGATACCCAGGACTCGAAACAATCTGTGAGGCTGCACACACACACTGCCAGGGTTTATCATTGCTCAAAAGCACCACCCAAAGGCAGACTGCCTCTGAACAGAATCAAGATGCTTTTGTCTTTTTTTTTCTTAATTTCAGCAGTATGTGAGCATAAAAAATGATGCTCCTTCACAGGCTAGCGTGAGCTTTTGATTGAAGTGACTGATTTTCACAGCTGCACCTGCAGAAAATTGATGATTATGCTGTTGAAACCATTTATTGCAAATGCTATGGATAATAAGTTTCTATTCTGAGTAAAAAAAATAATAATAACTTTTTTTTTTTCAGAAATAATGCCCTGTTTGCTAAAAAAAAAAAAACAAAAAAAAACATGTTTTCATACTAAATGCAATTTCATCTGCAACACATATCATTTATCCATGCCTTTTTGTTTTTTTGGTGTTTTTTTTTTACATATCTTGCTTTAAAGATCCGGTTCTCCAAATTCTTATTGAATGGAATGCTACAAGAGACTGCTTTGTTTATTAACTTAAGATATCACAAAATAAATTGCAAGTAGTAATATTGGGATGTATTTAACTGTGTGTTTTGCTTGCAATTTATTTTGTGATATCTTAAGTTAATATTATTAAATAATAATATTTATTATTATTATAATGCCTTGATAATTAGGTTTGTATTGTATCGGCATCATAAATGTTATTTTTATTTTTCTATTAGATAAAAAAATTGCCTGAATTGCCCGTGCCACCCAGTGTGCCTTGCGCTGTGTGTCTGCCAGTTGGACAGTTAGCTTACTGTGACTCTGTATGAAGCAGTTACTGAAAATGGATTAATAAAAAAACTCCAACCTCCAAGTCTCTGGTCAAAACCAAAATGGTTATTTAGGCATAGATATAGAGAAGCAGATGAAGTTCTGTCAGTTTCACCACAATAACGGCAGGCCTGTGTGTGTGTACCTGCTCTGTTTTACTGTCGCAGTTCAATGGCACTCACACATGGTGTGTAAATAATTATCTCTGGTGTTAATTCATGCAGTTCCAACACAAATTGCATCCAGTTCAAGTGCTGGCACCCTCTTTCCTGACCCAGAATCCAGGCCATGCATAATTACACTGATTCGATCTTTCACAAATCAGAGGAAGGTTGTCTTTTTTTTCCAGTTATCACTTTAGAAATGGGACAGATAAAACAATAACCAGATTTGATTGTTTTTCTTATGAAAACCTGATAGCAAGATCAGAAGAGAAACCTGATTGTATATTGTGTAGGAGGATCGAGCATCATGGGGTATTCCCCAAACACTGTGCTGAATAATATAATCAAAAATAAAAGATGAAGAAGCACTGAGATTAAATACATTTCAAAATAGTACCCCAATAATACTTCAGTTGTAGCTTTAAAACCTCTCCAGTCCCTATACCTTTCCTGCCATCTGGATTCACTCTGCCCCTCCCGCTCACCAAAGCGCTGAAACCTCCTGGCACATCAAGCCCTCCAGTGAGACCTTGTTTGACAGAGATGAGGTGACACACTTGCATGTCAACTGCAGTGTCGCTATCAGCCCGGCCAGGTGTCTCCTTAAGGAGCAGCACAACTTCCACATGCGCTGGCCTATCGAGATACAAGATTGATGGACAGCACTCAGGACTCTCCTTATAACCAGTATTGATCAAGAGCAGGATTAGAATCTCAGTACCTCCAGGCCACATGTAGCACTCTCTCTGACCTGGCCCAGCACACCAATACTGCATTTTTCTCTCGAACCATCAGAGGTGTCACACATCAGTACAGAATGGTAAAAGAAAAACACGCTGATCAGCCATCTATTATATACATATAAATAAATAAACACAATTTGCAATCTTATTTCTGACTAGGCAAGTCCTATTTAGAAATCAAACACAACTGGAAGTATGGTATAAAAGCCTCCGCAGAGCTGAAAATATGACATTTGGTGGGGGTGGTAAGCAAAACAAATGCTGTAAAAGACCTATTGTTGAAGAATTAGCAGCTTGGCATGAAGCAAAATCTACACATAAAATCTCAATGTGAAGTGAGAATAAACAAGGGATCAAAAGTATTTTGAAATGTAAACGTCTTCACATAGTTTAGGACGGCTTCCAGACTGTTACACTGCTCTTGGTATTCGTCTTCATGCTGTGAGGGAGATTTCATTTAATGACTCTAGGCCTTGTTGTTTAGGTGCTTCTTTTTTTTTTTTTGGTATCATTTCTGTTTTTTGTTTCAGCCTCCCTGAAAGCCTGCGGAAAGAAACTGAGCATTCCCTTTATTCGCGAGGAATTGTTAAGCCAGGGAAATAAATGAATTTGATTACCAATGTAGTGTGGAAAAATCATTAGACCAAGAGTGTGGAACCACACATATTACCAATAAACAAGGGACATTAAAAACACTTTTAAATGAGAATCTAACTGAAAATGTAAATATATAAAAGTAAAATGTGTCAAAATCTATACATGGAAAGTAATTACAGCAAAGAAAAAATACTAAATCATTGATCGGCTCATTAGACATTGACTCCAGAGTTTATACAGAAGTGCATGGAAAGGTTATTAAACCCGAAATTACACACATTTGGAGCCATTATATTAGTTTTATAAGAGTTATTTACACAACTTTCTTTTTAGTTTTGTTAGCAGACAATGCTTTAGATTGTAACAAAAGTGTGCAAAAATGTGTCTTCGTAATTGCATGTTATGAATATATATCCTACACACACACACATAACTGTATGTTTGTTTTAATCTGACATACTTTATTTACAATAAAACAATCAGTGTATAAACCAGCAAATATTAAATTTAATTGCTAATTATATATACCTAATGTAAACACTGTAAAAAAAATGTATGTAAACACCTAATACTGATAAGCTGATAATTATAAACTATTGATTAACTGAAGGGATGTTTATTTGCATCCTATTTTATTGACACTGTAGAGACTCAAGTTTATTTTAATTATTTTTACTACTTTTCAAATGAACAAAATGTGCTGTTCTCACAACTAATCTTGAAATGTGTGTATATATATATATATATATATATATATATACACATACACACATTTCAAGATTAGTATATACATATATATATATATATAAATTGTTAACATTTCCTTAATTACGGTGTATACTCCCAGAAACGCCAATCAGTGTAAGAACTTTGCTTAGTTTTCTTTTAATTGTATTTATTTATTAATTTGCCTAAGGTTTCTATAAAATATATTATTTTTAATTCCAATGTTCTATTTAATATTTACATCATTGCTCTTTGTTCATGCAGTTCTTTGCTTCCTTTTCTTTGAAGAAGGATTAGGAGATTAAAAAAAACTGAATATGTTGCAGTCTGACTGTTTTCAAGGGGACAATCCTTTGATTGCTCATCCACAGGGCATGTACTATTGTGCACCAAGTAATCTTCAAGATTGTTGTCTCTCCAGCCACAGATAAGAAGGTTCTGGAATTGGATACTGTAGCCTAGTTCTTGACACTGAACCAAAAACTACTTTTACATCCTGGAGCTATTTTATTTAACGGCAGCAATGCGTACTTTTTTTCTTTCTCATCTGGCTTATAAGGATTTTAAAGCATCCAAATATGTAGCTTTTGGTTACAGCATTGCAAATGTAGTCCCCCTCAAGAGTAATGTAAATCAAAACAAACATCTTTGAAAACTACAGCTGGGCTCTTTTAAAGATTAAAAAAAAAGATGAGATGTTGAGAATTAATGGAATGAGCGCTGTGGAGAGCAAAAACAAAACAACGATGCCGAAATCTCTTATAATGCTTTCCTTTTTTTTTTTTTTTACGTCCGATTCTTTAGGGAGTTTTAATTAATAAGCAACAAGATCAGGTATTTGTCCAAGATCAATTAGCAATTAGTTGTGCATTACTTAGGCTCACAGAGGGTCTAGAGAAAATGGTAGATCTGCATGGGTCTGTGCAACTGAGTGTTCTTGGAGCAGCATGCGATTAAGCCATGAGGCAGCTGCAGCTTTCTGTTAAGCACAGAGCAGATTTCAGGCAAATGTCCACATTCAGTAAAATCACAATTAGATTCTCGTTTATCGCCACCTTCAAACTAACCCGCAAGTGGGAAAAAAACACACAAACAAACAAACAAAAACATCAAAATAATATGTCTTTCTTCTGAGGATTTTGCTTGATTCAACACATATTGCAGAGTCTCAGATGTAAAGAGCGCTTCATTTCACGGCCCACAGTAAATCAAAACTTTTACCCAGCTAACACTTGCAAATTTCCAAATTCGTCTCTGGATTCTCCTGTCACTTGATTGGCTTTTTGGGAATAGCCAACTGGAAGCTGGCATCATGTACTGAATTTAAGATTGGTGGTGGGCAGGAGTTGGAGTTTTTATTAAATCATAACCTTTTGCCAAGCTCAGTCCCAATGAAGAAAGCAGGTGGCTGGATGGTTTGCTTGAAAAAATACCAACAAGTCTCTGAGTATCCGAATGTGAAGAGGCCATTATGTTAGGGTTTGGGGTCAGGATTCGGATAAGGGATATCTTTACATTTAGAGTAAGTGTTAGATGTGCTCTAGGATCAACACAATCCAACACAATCCCATCTGAAGACACTCAAATCTGCCATAGACTCAGGAACTTGGGGGGTGGCCAGCTTTAGTGGAATGTTAAGGGTTATTTTATTTTCATGTTATTTCAAGGAAATAGAAGAGGGAAAAAAATGAAAAAGAAAAGAAAAGCTGGTGAAATCCACAGTGAAGTTTTGGATTCAGAAATACCTTGCCTCGCTTGCCTTCAGTGGAAATGACAGCATTGTACTCAAGATAACTTGACAGGTTGTCATTGGTACATCACTGCCACAGTGTCTCCACTTGAAAACTGACCCCTTCAGCTCACTAGGCCCAGTGGTCATGCCGTCCCTGTCTTACTCCAAGCGTTTCTGACAGGAGACATGAGCTTTCCACAGTAAACTCTGGCACCTGAGACACTGTGGGATTACACAGGTAAGGCTGGGTATTTTCTGTTGTCTCCTGGCTAGCAATCCAGGCAAAAACATGACATTTAAAGCAACAGATCCTTCATTTCAATATTTAAAAAGTAAGTAGCAGGAATGGCTCCACATGCCAAATAAGACTGTCATGGAAAGATTACTTGTATGAGCTGCGCACTTTTATCTACAGTATTTTTACATGACAGTATTTAACTGTATTTGTCTTTCCTGAGGAGCAGCGTAATTGATCTTTTCTTTTTTGTGAGCTCAGCAATAGGAACATATAACTGAATAAAAGATTAAGACTTTAAATATACTTGTATTTTTCGCTTTATATATATATATATATATATATATATTATTATTATTATTATTATTATTATTATTAAAAAGTAGTTTATAAAATTACTTGTTGGAAATTAGTATTTATTTACATTTTGCAAAAGAGAATTCAGTTATGCAGGATTAAAACCATATTATAATGTCCAAATATACAAATGAGAAAGACATTTTCATCACATAAACACAAAACACTTAAATGAAAAAGAATATATAATAATCAAACAATTAATGACGACAAACTTTTTAGACTAAATCTTTTAAGACTAAAGAGATGTCATATAAGACTTTCTTTTCAATTTTTTTAAGTGGAGGACATGCCGTCTTAAAAGTGCCTTTTAATAACACTTCAACAGCCAGAGCAGAACATATTTATTATTAAAATTGTTATGGAAAATCATTCTACTTCTTCATAAATCATCTTTCTTGTTCTTGCCAGATGGCATTGCACTGTGATTTTGAAAGAGGCAGGAATTGATATCTGCACTTTAAGCTAATAGCAGGTCCGATCACTTTCATATGAAGAATGGATGCAAAATAAAACTTAAAGTCGCATTGAATGCTCGCCTCACATATTCATAGCCAGGGGATATTTGTTTCTTTCAAAACGCTACACGTTTTGTAACATAATGTGTTTTTCCTAATGCCCTTCAGATATTAGAAGGACATTCTCTTCATAAAATTAGGGGCATTTTACATATACATTTGGGTGGGTGAGGGGGACAACAAGACATGTCAATTGTAATTTTAAAGGCCAAAACTATCCAGTTACCCTTGATGAACCAAAGTGATTTTTATCTTTGAAAATAATATTACATTAACTGTGTTAACCAGGGTTCACATAATAAAGCTGTTGCTATGTACTAAAGTATTTAAAAGAGTAGAACACATCACCTGCTTGGATGAATCGATTAAACAGAGAAAAGTTATACTAATGTTTCTTTCCAAAAGGCTGGGTTTTGTACAATCGGAATATTGTATAAGATACACTTCACATCATTAAATGGTCCATACTGGGTTCTGAGGTGACACAACAGATGGAAAATGCATTTAGTTTGAACAAATGGCTAAATGTTGTATTTGCAAGCGGTTTATATATCTTCTGTGCATCTCAGCCAAAAATGATCCTAAAATAATGTGGGGGAGTCATTGTCTGTTGCACTGGCTTTGGATCAGTGTTCAACAGGATTCTGCTTCCACACATCCTTGCACTCAGCCTGAAGAGAAGTATGCTTTTGCTATTGTTGTTGGTTTTCCATGTAAATAACCATCTAAACAAACAAACACTTATAACCCACACAGAGGATGCACAGCCGGTAAGAAATTAAATACAAAAAACTGACAAAGGTAGATTGAACTTCCCCTTTAAGATGCCATTTGCTGTATTTATATAACCCATTTGCTTATAAAGTCTTTCTTTTTTTCCAATTGGAAGCTTTCGTTATCTGAAAGATCTTTCCCCTTTCTGATTTTCTTTCACCAATAGATTTTTCTATCTAATGGCTTCAGGGTCAGAAATTAACTAATGATGCATACAGGTACACAAGCTGACTGAATTATTAATTAGGCCAGCCATTCGTGTCTGAGAGCCTCTCTTTAACAACACAGAAAACTGTAGAAAAGCATTCTGTTTGGTATTTGGCCGCTTTGTGGAAGGATTGATACTCCTTGTAGGTTTTATGCTTTTTTGGTTTTAAACAGAAACACTTATAATGTGTGCTTGTATAATGGCTGGAAACTGCACACACAAAAAAAAAACTAATAATTTAAATATTTTTCCTGGAAAGAACATGGTACAAAAGTGAAAATGATCCCAAATGCATGAAGATGGCTATATGTTATTTTACTAAAATCTCAAAATGTAATATTAAGGGGTTAAGAAGTGAAGGTTAATAATAACCCTTTGTTGAAAGGTCCTGAACTAGCCTAAACGTTACATACACAAATAAACATGTTCTGAAATCATTAGGTGTTCAAAATAATGCCTGTATAACTGCAGTATTTACACAACTCTGTTAAAAAGAGCTTACAAGCCAAGCCATGGATTGCAAAGAACAAGGCATAACAACTATGCTATTTTAAAATTACACAATAAATATTCTATTTAATGTTATACACATTAAAAGGATTTTTTTTCTACTACAATGATGAAGAAGAACAAGAACAAGAACAAGAACAAGAAAAAGAAGATACTTTAGCGTAGAATCCTTTTTAAAGATTGCAAATTTGGGGGTTGCATGGAAGGGGGAAGTGTTGTGTTTGCAGTTCCAGCCTCTTATGATGGGCCCAAGATACTGCAGGCCAGGTCTGGGCTCTACAGCGAAAGAGTGTCAAAACATATGGACCACGCCATTTATCATGTAATCTACTCACCGAATGGATGGGCACTATCAGCAATCTAGTATTGATCTCTACAGGCCCATGCTATTGTTCATCTGAGCATCCAGAGTGGCAGCAGGCATTAATGAAAGAAACTAAACAATGCATACCAATCAGAGTCTGCTCTCAGGCTTTAAAAAATGGGAAAAAACAGGAAAGAAAGTTCTGCAAACTTATACAGACATTTCTGTGATTTAAAAAGAAAAAACACATACGCGCACACACACACACACACACACACACACACACACACACACACACACACACACACACACACACACACACACAGTACTACAGCAAAATAGTTGGCCCAAGTTTGACGTCATCTTAAGGTCAACTATAGTCAAAGCTGTGCTCAATAAAGCACAGTTTGGTGCAAACACAAATGAAGTCCCTAATAGCGAACAAGACATTTTTGTTGTTGATGCAGACTATAATATTTTTTCTGAAGCGGGTCAAATGAGCAATTTTCAACATCCCCTCTGCATGTTTTTCAGATAAATGTTTTGATGACCAGTATTATAATTTTTTGCATTATTTTTATTTGTATTTGTTTTTGTTGTTATTCTGGCTTTTTTTTTAATAGTGATTGCTGGTTTAAGTAATGCAACAGTACTGGACAGATATTGGTGCGGCTTAAATGATAGCTCAAGAGATCGGCAGGGTTTTCCAGTTTTTGTCATATTCAAGCCTTTAATAAATTAATTGACTTCTTTATTGGTCTTAATTGGTCAAAATTACCATTTGTTCCAGGTATTTAACGACTGATCATTTAGAGATGCCCATAAAATCTGCAGGATTGTGGCTTTCCAGAATCAGGGTTGGCCGCCCCTGCTATAGTTTATTGCTGTCATATGGTAATGTTTCAGTGAAGGTTTTTATTTTTTTATTTAATACATTTTTCCAGTTCGACCTTTGATAGGAATACATCTGCAGCTGTACAAGGTGGTGTTAAATGTCAAAATCAACTACCAGACAGGAAATTTGCAGTCATGTTTGGTTCGTGGAATGCACTAAAGAAAAATAAAACATTGATATATTTCAAAATAGGTGAAAATCTCCACTGAGTATAAGTACACGTTTTTAAAGTCCTAATGTAATTGTTTTCTAACATCACATTTCCCACAATGTGTTTGTTCTGTCTGGGGAGGCTTGATTGACTGACTGATTGGCTGGCCTGCGAATGTTAAGTATGCAGATTCAAATTGGCTGGCCAATTAGTAAATTGACCAATGGGGGTAGACACAACCACATGAAAAGCAGCATGGTAGGTAAGACTATATAAATTCTGAATTCATTCTGAAGTGCCTGTTGCGTCATACACATGTAAATACTTTAATTGTTTGTGAAAGTAAAGTTTGAAATAGTTAAGACAGACAAAAAACCTTTTCCATTGAATTTTAAACCAATACTGTGGTGTGTTCATCATGGCCAGCTGTACAGGGCCAAAAGATTCCCCTGCAGCCTTTACTCTTCACCAGCACCAGCGAAATCAGCTGAGACGTATTTATAGGCCATCCATTCAGGGGAACAAAGGAAAGGATTCCACTACCCTGCTTTCGGGGCTCACTGTAACAGTTAGTTTAAAAGCTAATGGAGGCAATACCTCACTCTCCTTCCCCACATTATACTGTAAACATGACTTGCAAGGTAATAAATGTTTCCTGCTTGTATTAAGGCAGCAATGTGGAGGACAGACTGTTGTAATCCATAATCGCATGCTCTGTTTACACGCAAAACAATGCCACTCGCAGTGCCGCTGCGTTTCCCTGTTGCGCCAGCACACTAAATCTGGATTTGTGCAAAACCGGCCACGATCTGAACCAGCCGCTCCAGCCATGCCTTTATTCTCAGCCCGCCTAATGATTTCTGCTGGCAAGAAATGGGTGTAATAAAATTAAATTGAGAGTGTGAACTGAGATAACTGAGATATAAGGACTGCATGAACTATTAATGCTTTGGATTCTCTTTCTGGGGACTAATCACTACAGCTGTCTTACATGGCTACAGGAACTTGCAAATTTGTATATTTTAATTGCATAACATTTTTGTTCAAGTGGGCTCTGCTGTAATGAAACCTGTTTTATCTTTTTCGGAATTAACCACCCCCTGCTGCAAAAAGAAAAAAAGACGAAGAAGAAGAAGAGGGGGAAAAAGCTCCCAAGTTGTTTTTCCCCTTTAACACAGAATTATATTCATTTTTATAATTGTTCTTTCTCCAAATCACCTAATGTGACTTTTGAATAGCTATAGTTCATCTGCTTAAGAGTCCCTTTATGAGTTAAGAAAGCTTTAATAGGAAAATTGAAGTAAGTTGTAGCAACTCAGTCAGTAATCATATTTATATACTAGATTGGTTCTGCCATGCTGTTAAAAGTTAATGCCTCAGGCGGGTACAGCAGAACCCCTTTGAACAATTCATAACACAAAGTAGAAATATAAAATGTGTATAGGTAAAGGCTTTATGAGCAATTACCTTTGAGCATAAAATCAAACATGATAGAAATTAAATTCCAAACAACTCTGGATTTTCATTTACATTTTCACTTAAGTCCCTTACTCATAGTCCAATAACATAAAATATATTTGGGGCATTTAATGGATAATAATATATACGTAAGTAAAAGTGAGTGTGTTAAACATATAAAATAATTATTTAGATTCCTTCCGAAATTTCACTTTCACCCAGCTAATATTTGAAAACCCAATACAGGAACACAGCAAGATATTTCTTCACAGTTCATCTCAATGTACTGTAAATAAAGCAAAGGTAACTGAAACATGGCCCATATGCCAAATCTGGCCCTTGAGGCCTTTTCATCTGGTCCCCTGCCCACTGCTTCAAGCAGGCAATTTTCACAGGCAGCTAGGTCACAAGCACAATACTGTGGTGTTAAGCTACCAAAATAAATTATTTAGAGCATTATATAAGAAGGAACGCTTCTGTTGTTGTTTTTTTCAGTAAATCTGAAAGAGAGCTCTGTTTTTTCTCCACAGGATGAGGAACCATAAATGCAGGTTGGGAGTTAACTAGCGCATTGAAGAATGTCTTCACTTCCTCTGTCCTTGCAAAACAGATCAATCAAATACCCAAAATGTATGGCTTGCCGTTTGATTTTGACTGCAATGCTGCACCTTCTTTTTGTAATTTCAAAGTGTGTAGTGGGAGAAGGTAAGGGAGTCCGAGTTAGGGGTCTGGAATAATAGGATTTTCTTTTCTTTCTTTCTGTTTCCTCAGACAACCTGAGAGTCACTCAGTTTTTTTTTAGCAGTGTGTCCAAAAGCAGCATGCACCAGGAGGTATCTCTGAACCACTGTCAGTGGCTTCCCAATCGCACACTGTTGTCTGCTGTTTAGAATTGTGCCCAGAGATTCAATGTACTGAAATAAATTAAAACCGTTTTATAAGGCTATTACATACAAAGAAGAGTCTGAATTTCTGCACCAACTGTCTTTGTGTCTTTGCATCATCCTGTTAGTTTATTAAATGAAGCCTTTTTTTCTGTATTGCCAATCAGGGTGACAAACATCCCTTCTTTCAAGGCCTGGGAATGAAGCTCTTTCAAGTCCTGCAGTGTAATTTTCTTCTACACACTGCATCACGCACCACTAGCTAATTAAACCTTGTCTCTGTTTTCAACAGCCGTAAAGTGCAGACACATGGCTCGAGACAGACAGTTATGTATTACACCTTCAATTAAGCGAATGTCAATATATATTTTTTAATTTAATGAATTGTGGTGATATTGAAAAGTGCTAAACCTGCAGTATCGGAGTGTGAAATGTATGTAATATTAGTTAAGAGGAAACATGTCTTGTTAATTCATTATTTTATTGGAGTGCAAGGTGAGGACTTAATATAAAGTGTGTCGCTTGGTTTTCGCATGTGTATAAAATGATATTGATGATGCGATCATGGGGGGAAAAGTAAAATGATTGGATTTCACCATAGTAGGTGTTCCTTTTAAATGTGCTCAAATGGACCATAACCTTGGCTGGCCATCTCTATGAAAGACAGGTTTTTGCACTATCAAGAATGTCATGTCAATCTGAGCTCTGCAGTATCACACAGAGCCCAGTTTAGTGTTAATCCGTCCCTCTTGCACTAATCCTTTACTTATTTTGATATCATTCACCGAGTGACATATCAGCTGACACCAGTGTGACCCGCCTGGGCTGAAGGTAACAAGATGTAAAGGGAAGCTGACTGCTGAAGTAACACTGCAAGTAGATAAACCACTCATCGAAAGCTTGTGTCATGTAATTCCCCTTTAATGCAGTCAAGCCCAATTCCAGCAAGTTTAGATCCATAAACCCTCTAGAGGCTGATGTCATTACTCGCTAGGAGCTCTGAGCTGACAATGGCAAAACCATGCAGGTCTAGATTAAGAACCACCTCTATAAGGCTTGAGAGGTGAGTGGAGAGTGTGTACGTGCACATGTAATGTGTTTGTGTGCTTGTAGGTAGTGTAGCATGAAAAGCAGCATTTTATCTTTTTTTTTCCTTCCTTTTTTTTTACCTGAGTTTTATTCCAAGCTTCTCCTTCTGCAGGACTAACGACAGCACACACACACACACACACAGCTGTTTTTCAGCTACAGAGATCAGAGCGATTTGGGTTTTGGATTGTTTGTTTTCCTGCTACCAACCCCAGAGTGCGGTACGACTTTGCTGGTGGCAGTGTGCAGCTTTGCGATCACTGATTTCGTTAGGCATAATAAGGGTTGATAAGAATACCTGCTACAGCCAGAGGAAATGGGTGGTTCATGCTTAGTTTTTTGGTTTCTGTTTGTGGAGCTCATACAGTTCCTAGAGATGCAAGTAAATCACAACCCAAGAGATTAAATGTGTTTATAAATAACATTTGCCTGACCCTTAGTATAAGCCTTTTTTTGCATCAGGACCAAGAAAGCAATACATATGGGAAGAGGAAGTTTCAACAGCTAAAATGGAAAAGGGAAAGAGAATGAAAGTTGCATCTAGTCTAGTATAGTCTTGCCTTTACTGTTGTATAACGTGTCAGTGTCCTTTTTCACTTTGAATGTTAAACTAACTGAATATGTTAAGGTGTAGTTATCCCTCCCTGTGATTTCCAACAGCACAGGATTTGAAGGTGATGAGGTTCTTGTTCATTCTCCTCTGTATAATCTCTCGAAGACCACCTGCATGTTCTATCATAATGTGGAATATAAACCATTTTACACTGAATATCACAAAGCTTGCTCTGTTTATTATTTAGAGCCGCCATTGACTTCTACCCTAAGCCTTTGTTTTGTTGTAACCACTCTGAGAGAGAGAGAGAAAAAAAGTATGCTTCTCATTAAAAATATCTTATTCATTAGATAAAGGCAGGCCTGAGTTAAAATAAAAAATAGAAGCAATCTACTTATTAACATTTTTTTGTGTGGACATAACAGACACAGCCAGGTCACATATTAATAATTATCCCTGACAATCTTGAACATCAGACTAGTCCCACAAGTACAAAGATATTACATCTCCCTATCTCATTTATCTTTACTGCTTATGGCCCCTCTGTGGTCAGCATACTGTGAGCTTGGTGGACATTTAATTATGAACACATCATAAATGTGGCTGACAAGGCAAAGCTGAGTTCCAGGGACCCCTGGGACAAGCCAAACATTTTTGAAACTACTTGAAAACAGAACTATGCTGCCTCCTCAGAACTCTTGTCAATTTGCCGTTTTAACTAATGGTATAAATTTCTTCTTTTGGAAAAAAATAAAATCATGAAGAGGGTGGCAGGGGACATTTTTTTATATCCTCTTTGTCTGAGAAAGTAAAATTTTGCTCAAATGGCTAACTCCTTAAAGTGCAGAATTATATATATATTGTGAAACAGTCCGGGGTGTCGGACGTGTATGACTGGGGATCAGGGTTGAAAGACTCGGGGGGGTAGACTTCCACTGCTTTTGCGTGGAACATCATTTCAGCTGTCACAAACTCACCAAAGATTTTCTTGATATCTCTTATTTTTGTCCTTTCAAACTCATCAATGGTTTCCCCCAGCTGTCTTGTTGTACAACACACAATAGTCTTCCATACACCCTCCTCCAGGCTTGCCTCTTGCCTTCCCAACCCAGGAAGCTGGGCGCTGCTTGGTTTTATGGAGGCAGGGAGCCAGTCACACAGAGACCGGCGGAACAGCTGACCCGTGACTTGTTTCCTCCCCCGGGGTCCAGGGAAGTGCAGGGAAGTGCAGGGCAGTTCAGGGCGGTGCCTGGGCGTCTCGTCCAGCACAGCGTCACAAAATATAATTTTGGATGTTATACTAAATAACCAATAAATTAACAGTTATGGATAGCTTTGTTTGTTTTATTTAGAAGACAAAATCTCTCGATGTCAAAGTGTTGTATCCTGATTTATAACATTCAGCCACCATGCAATATTGTCTGTTATAACAATTAGGGGGAGGGTGCGTTTACTATACCAACACAATTCGGTGGTCTTGAATTAACATGAACTGCAACTGTTCTGCTTCACTCCAGAAAGACTGATGTCTTCAGCTGCTTAGTTTAACATGTTAAAAGAAGGTGGGCACTATTCATATACCATCAAGCCTACCCTCGTTTTACAGCTTGGTTTTCATCCCACCACTTAGTGCCAGAAATATCAATTACACTTATTGTTTCCCTGTTTTCTTACCTGGTATTGATTAGAACCCAACTTATTTTTAAAACCAAGTCAATATGCTGCATTCAAATTTACACACCATAAAGTTTATCTTTAAACCCTCATGCAAAGCAGTGCAAAAAATTGCAAATTGTTATTATCATCAAGCATCAGTTACCACGCGACATTTTCATATTTGGATTTTATTTGCATATAGACAGTCTTTGCAAATATATTTGTAACAAGGCTGTACCCAACACAATTTGTCAAAATGTAGGACTCAAAATGTTGTGGATATACACATTCCTCATCATGTGATGTTTATAGAATGCTCAAATATAACACATCTGGAGGCAAGCTTCAGGCCTTAAGGTTTTACCTTCCCAAATCCTTGGGCTGACATCATGCCCTGTGCTGTTTTGTCCTTTAAATGTATTAGATCATTTGAAAATCTGCTACACAAAGCACATTCTAAAACCATACCTTGCCTATTTCAGGTCACAGGACCCTTTAAGATACATAACGAAGCACTGCATTGCTCTGTCCAATACTGAATGTCACAGAGTTGCATAAGAGATACCAGTTTATTTTCTTTGTTTGTAAATTCAATACAACATGCAAATGAACATGTTTTTGTCACATACCGTTAACTGCAAACAATAACCTTTGTTCTACAATAATACAACACAGAACATTTTAATGACAGACTATAGGCAAGTGGAAAGTGGTTTTACATTATTTACAAGCTCTTTCAACTAGTGCACAGGGTTTCATATTGTTTTTTGTATTGTCCTTGTTTGTTTGTTTCTTTTTCTTTTTCCCAAAATAGACAAATTAAGAGTTTTGAGATCTTTAGTCTTCATACATCTAAGGGATTTGTGTAAGGGAGGGTGTTAGATAAAGTAGTATTTAATGGTGGGAGAAACAGAACATTTTTTGAGTGTCTTGTATTGTCAACAGTCTTGTTTGTTTTGGTTATTTTCTTCTCATCTTTGAATCAGTGAACAATGCTACAGTATCAAAGGGGGGCGGGGGAGTTGTGAACAACAAGATAATCTAATAATTTAGGAATTGTAGATCTTTTTGCCTTGTGCTGATGACAAGGCAGCTGCTTGCAACGCCTTGATAATGATTCTAGAATGATTCGATGCCATAGCATAGCTAACTGATCTGAATGGCTTTTCGTTTTTGTGAGAGGTTAGTTTCTGAAACCAGTTATCCTTAAGAAAAGAACAAGAGACTGAATGGGGAAAAATATCTTAAACACAAGTTAAGAAGAGGGGGGTTGGGGGGGGTTTTCTCTGGCTACGACAGTGTCATATTGAGGAGAAATTGTCCTCCGAATGCTGAGGTACATATTTCTGTGCCTCCCCAAAAGACTAGAAATAGAAAAGACAAAGCATATAATAATTAAAGCCCAGCACAATGGAGGAACGCTGAAGAGAAAGCTGAAAAGTAGCTATCATGTTGGCAGATAAATTCTATACACAATTATTCATTCCCAGCCCCTTGACATGTAGATTAATGAGTTTGATAACCCAGGCTTCCAAAGAAGTAGATTCAATTCTGTTTCACTGGTTTTTCCCTGCTCTCTAACTACAAACAACACTTTGGTATGCTGAGAAAAACAAATCGATACATTTGCACTGGTCATCAACATTTGTGCAACTGAAGAGTTGTGTCAGGAATATTATATCTACTATGCAATGGGTCTCTTTACAGGCTCTGTCATGAATTCACTGGGGATCATGTGATGGCTGGAGGGAAGGGCTTTTTGCTTTCCCGGCACGTGATTACATACCCAGAGCCACATCTTGCACTGTGCAGAGGACATAGGGAATTATCTCTGATGGCGATAATGAATGAGCACTGTTTGTTTGTTGCTTTCCAAAGGAACCTGACCCAAAACATGCTTAAGTTACCAAGAGAAACCTGGAAATTTAAAGGAACGAAGACATTCTGTGTTTGGATTGAAATTCAATAACAAAATAAACAAATGATAAGAAAGACTAAAACGTTGTGAGGGCCAGACCCAGATATAATACACAATGTTACCGATACTCTATTTGTGCTCTACCTCAGTGTGTTAATAGTCTAAAATAAACATAGGGAATAGTGATTTACCCACACAAGCAGTCACCAAGCTGAGGTGGAGTATTCAATTACCATCAGTTATATTATGTAAAATATTGTGTTTGGCCAACACTAATTTCCAGCTTATGTCAATTGTGGGCCAGTCAGTTTGTCCCTGGAGACATGAAGTCCAACAGACAAAGTTCAGCACCATGGACAGCAGGACAGAGCCATTGCAACCTGCCCTGATATGCTTCAGAAAGAAGGCAAAGTAATAGGCATGGCCACCCATCAGAACCTATGCTGTACCTGATTGCCCAGAACTGCATGCGCTTTGAATGAAAATCTCAGGGGAAACAAATGTTGATGCCCACCCACTACTATCTTGCATTGCTTATTTGATTCTACAATATGCATGCATTGCTATTTCATATATACAGTGAACTGAAGGGATTTTATATAGGCATAGCATGTGCCAGGGCCTATAGCATGAGTGTTGTTGTACCTCAAAAAATAGTATTGAAAGCCCATGTTCTTTAAACCTGAAGAGTAGCGCTCTTATTCAATTTATTCATCTTTATATGATATAAAATAAACAAAGAAACTGTCATCTTTATAATGTGTTTGGTTATTATATCCTGTCCTGCCCAATGTCACCCATTGATACTGTGCTCTTACCAGGTAGAGACGGCACTCCAGCCAAACTCTTTTGAATTTTGTACAAGAAAGAATAGGCTATGCACTCATCACACTGGGGATTCTGGTAAAACCCATGTATGTATTTAAAATATACATAGTCTAAAAATAATTAACAGTTTTACTTGTAAAATCAATTTAAGGCATCGCACAGCAGTATTCCGTTTCTCAGGCCTGACAGAGGGTCTGATTAGTTAGGAGGGATGATGGATTTTACATATCTTCGCTTGCGTCAGATGATATTTAAAAGAAAAAGAAGGACTGTGTACAATTATAAAGCAAATGCCTGGAAGAAAAGAAGAAAAAAAAGACGACGACTCAAATTCTCCCATTACTGGAACAAAGCAATTATTGAGAAAAGTAAATAAAATCAGACATCACGAGAAGACGCAGAGGAACAGCAACGCAAGAGGGGAAAGTCTGCTGAGTGCCAAGGGGTGCAGTTTTTAGGGAACACAGAGTGAAACATCATTATGATTGCTATCCCCAGCCACAACCAAACAACAGAGTCTTCATATTACTGTCATTGCTTTTGGCAATGAATTAGGCCAGGATAAGCACTCTGGCAGCATTGTGTAATTTCTTTAGGATTAAGACTAACAAAGCATTCCTGATCCAACAATTTGTCATCTCCAAGCTCTTGATCCATTAAATGTATTGACACCTGCAAATTAAAACTGGCCTTGTGATTTGGAACAGACAACACTGTGAATTCTCCCACTGATTTGTTACATTTTTGCTGATGATTATTTCAACGTCACTTATTTGTCTCCCGAAACCACATTTAAGCACTTTATTTTAATATTGAGCACTATTTGTGTCTTCACCATTAGAGATGAAGAAAGAAAGAATAAAGAGAGAAAGGAAACGATATAGACAGATATTGTTGTTTTCAAATTGCAGTTGAAAGCAATTTTACTGCAGGTTGACACTATGGGTAAACATAAAACATGATTGCAATATGCATAATTGAGTATGTTTTCCTTTTTGTTGTGAAAGCAAAAATTAGAAGTACAATGGTGAAGTTGAATGGTACCTTCTTTTTCTGCGACTGGAATTTCTTACTCATTACATGAATTAATTAACTTATTCATTACAAATCCACAGATCCTGCTATCAAATTGTTATATTTGCCCAGTACTTTAAAATGCTGTATGTTTTCATGTTGGTTCTTGTTGGTTTTGGTTTCCATCTAAGGTGTTTGAAAAAAATAAATAACGCTATACACCAAATGCCTCTACATGATACAGTATTGGCAGTCCCAATTGGAGCTTCTCCTTATAACCCTATCTGCAACCTCAAGACTGATCTTGAATGATGAGCTATTGGTAGGAGATAGGATTGCTTATCATGTGATTCCTATGGACCAGCTAAACTAAATGTGGCACTCTGAAAAACAGCCATACTTTACATCAATATGCCACAAAACAACTGGGCAAGGGGAACTACACTTTACGTTAACTTGGGGTAGGGGGTGTAGAGTGGTCAGTTAAGCTTATTTAGAAGGTGATATCTAAAATCTAGTGGGTTCTGTACTTATTGAAGTCACTTGCTTCAAAATGAAGAATGACCCTGTTACCTAAAGTCTTAGTCCCTCTGTATTAAAACAAAATAAAAAATCAAATCCTATTTCACAAACCTCTGAAAGTCTATCACATTCCCATGCAACATACATTAAGGGTTGCTTTACATCCTCCTCTGACTTTTCTAAAGCAAAACTTTCCTCCGACTTTGTTAAATAGTAATTTGCTTACACAGCATTGTTTGTCTGCAACAATTTATCAGCAGGCCTTTGAAATATTGAGAGGTTTCCTGTCTGTAAGCAAGCCATTGTCAATGATTCAAACCTTGTTTGTAATTGTCTTTAACCACTTTTATCCTTACAAACCAGCCTGATTGTGTGCAGTTTGTCTTGCAATAGTGAGCTGCCTGCCACTGCCAAATAGATGAATATAAGGATTGCACCTTAACTGACATATCTGGAACAACACCAGTTAATTTCTAAGTTAATTAAATGACACAAAATACATTGTATACATAATTGTATTTTAAACATTGTATAGTTGGTTTCATACTAAAGTGTACATCATAAACAGGGGGTTCATAGCCCATAAAGAGTATCTGGAAAATAAAGCTTAAAAAGGAAAAGAGCAAAACACAATCTTCTTGCATGAGATGATGTAGTTTGCAACATTAAAAGTCAACAACTTCACTGAGCTCTTCTGTTCTTTCTTCTCTTAATTAACCCAAACCCAACACGATCATTTAAAGGTCATTTTCATTTATTCAGCTGAAAATGTCCTGGAGGCTGGACAAAGCTATAAATTAGTAACATGCTGAAGAGAAACAATATAATTAACAAAAATAAAACAAAAGCTGAGCCCTCTCCCCCCCACTCCCCACCTCCTACCCCCCACCCCCACTCCTGGTTTTAAACACAGTATGTACAGTACAATCTGTCGAAGCCATCTGACTAAAAGGCCAGCATCCTGAATGGAATGTAGCAACATAAATATGTATGTGTGTAAAGTGCCCATATAATCACTCAAAATAACAGAGAAAGCCTGTCACTAAAACTTTTGTTGAAGTGGTATACGCATTGCGCCCACAGACCGCCATCTCCACACACTGTATGTATTGTGACATATTTGGCAATGTTGTGCTGCCTGCTTTGATAGATTTCTTCAGTGACGTCTCTTAGATCAAACTTTACCGTGATAACACAGCTTGCCACAGTGCAACATCTGTGAGGTAAGAGACTCTTGAACAATAACTTGGAAAACCTGCACTGAAGCACAGATCCCCATTTAAGTCCAATAGAACCACCCTTGAATATCCTAAAGTGCCATGTGGGAAGCAGATTGGAAAAACAAACAAATAACACCTTCCCTGACATTTGAGAGGTTCCTTAGGAGACGCATCGCAGTGAAGCGATGTCATTAAAAAGAAAAAGGTTTATAGATTCAAGCTTTCACGACTGCCACATACAGGCTCACAGGCCTACAAGTAACACAACATTGCCAATACAGTTGTTTATCTCCAAAATAGGTTTACATAAGGAGTTACACAGAATGTAACAGACCAAATGTATACCAGATATAATACCAGCTCTGATTAGTAAAATGGTGAGATGAGTAGGTGTACTAATCTTAATATTTCAGTGGAATAATCAACGGTCATTCCACATTTGAGGAAGGTCAGTCAACATTTGAATGATATGTTGTGTTTTCTACTAGTTGAAAATCCCCAGCAACAGAACAAAGATATAGGCCTATCAATTATTGTGCACAATTAAACACCATACTTCCTACACAATACTCGATTGCCACAAAAAAGGCATGGATGCATGCATAGACGTACATTCACATTCCATTTTGTTCCAACTTTTATCTGTATCCATGTTCTAGGTTGCTTTCGGTTGTTTTGGTTAATTAACTGAAATAAAACATCCGGACAAGAAACTAAAGAAAATACGGTCTTGTGAATGCGTGTACCAATTTGTGGCAGTAGAATCTGGGACCTAAAGCCTTACGCAGTCTGAATTCCTTTGCATGCCTGATTCGCCCATATCATAAAACATGTGGATTTGCAATCACCATTGTATTGTTGTAAGAACATCACTGAGAGTAACATTTCATGGCAACTGGCCTGGTTGCAAATATGCTGCATAGACAGGTATTAGTGTGAAAACAGGACAATGCATCTTTAAAAGCAGGTGCCCTTCAGGGAGATATATTGGATAAATGTCTTCTGAAAAGCCTGTAAATATTCCATCGCCTCACTGTCATTACAACCATGAAATGATAATGAAGCATGAAAGAAATATAATTCCATATTCATATGACAGCATTAGCCTTCATAAGCAAACTGAAATATTTATTAGTAAAATGCTCAATATCTTTGCTAGTAATCTAAAAAAGGACAAAAATGTTTTATAATAAAAAAAAGAGATTGAATACAGAAGTAAAATCTGGTTGGCTGGTTTTATTGCTTATTATTAAATCCTGGCAAAACAATTATTTTTTCCTTTCGTTAGTAAGGCACAAAAATTAAAAAATTGCCCTTGGGCTATAGGATTTTACAGTAATGATTAAAAACAGGAAATTGTGATACACGAGCTATTTGACAATGGCGTAATCAAATTCATTAATATTGTTCAATCTTTCAGTGACATATTTTTTAAAGTGAAATAAACCATATGCAAGAACAAAAGCTCTTCGTGTGCATAGGAATTAATGGACTTTTCTGCTTTTCTCCCTTAAAAACAGGCACTGGTTACATTTGCATTTTATTGCAGAAAAAACAGATATTGTGGTTAATTGTGGAGGTGATTGAATAATCTATATTCTGCATTTACCATTCTTTCGTGCCTTTTTTCTTAGCACTTTATGGAAATGTAATATTAAAGTAGTGCAGGATCAGGTTTGAAATTATTTTTTATGAAGATGGACAGGAACAAACAGAAGAAATCCACCATGACCTTTGTTGCATAAACAAATCTGCCATTTAGTAATAGCATGGAAAGCCCACTACACACACACACACACACACACACACACGCACACACGCACACACACACACACATTTGGACTGCATCAGTTTATGAATAAAAAGGAAGGGGGGGGGAGCCCTTGAAACGGATGAAAAATTAGAAATAGAAATGACCACAATCAATTCTGAAACACTGCACAAAATTAATTACAGTTTTGCATCAGAAGCATGGATGTAGATTTCGGCAGTCAGCACCATTTATCTCAAGCCCTGCGATATACAACACGATTAAAAACCCAAATCTGTTCTCACCCACAAGTCTTAGGCCTATCAGGGGCCGTGAAGTACAAATGATTAACTCCAAATTATTCAAATGATCTTACAACAGCTTCAACATGAAGGAAATTTGCAGCAACTCACAGCAGTTACAGGGGGGCAGATTTACAGCTATTTATCAAAATCAGCGCTGATGGGTGATGACAGACTGCACATAAGATCCACAGCAATAACACAGCAACAATGGGACCAAGCTCCAAAGCAAACTCAGCCTTTTTGTTTTTCTTATTGTTCAGTTTTCTTCTGTTTGTTTGTTTGTTTATATGCTTCTTTTCATTGTTTTAACATTTTCTAATTTGGTGTCTTTATTTGCATTAATGTAGGATTAGCAGGGGGAGAAAATTTTTATTTCTGCAGGCCACTTCAATAAATTGCGACCCAAGACTAAACAGCCGTCGGCCCCCGACAGCCTTTTTGTAAATTTCAAATTACAAAAGGATTGTTTGTTGAATAAAATGCAGCATTTTACAGTCAGGCAATGAGAAAATAAAGGAAAATAAATAAATATGCAATTATATATAAAACATACACGTATTTATACAAATGAAATTACTCGTTCAGTTTATACAGCACAGAAAACAGAAGAAAGGTTGCTTAAAAACCTGGTAGGTTTTATAATCTAAATCACCTTTACTTTATGTATCTGAGAAGTAAAAGATAATAACTAAGGTATGGATACATTTACATGAAGATGTATGCATATAATATCTCACTCAGATAAACTTGACAGTCGGGTTCCACTGGGTTGACACATGGTCAGAAACAGATCCCCTTGCTCGATATAAAGCCCTCATGACGAGATGTGTACGACAGGTGGATGTTTCCATATAATGTGGCCTTTAGACGTTCATTTTTATAGCATAATTCCCACAACAGAAGTGGCCTATAGCATCATCGAGACCCAATACATAAAAAAGAGAGAGGGATTTACATATTTGTTGTCCATGACAAACTCTCAATACAATCTGTAATGTAACTTCCTGGAGAAGAATACTGTTGAATAGTTATAATATTATTATTATTATTATTATTATTATTATTATTGTTTATTTCTTAGCAGACGCCCTTGACCAGGGTGACTTACAAAATAAAAGAGCAATACAAAGTGTATATAACTATAAGTAGACATTCTCCTGAAGCTCCTTTTGGTTGCAAGAACACTAATGTGAATGCAGGCCAGCCAACCCAAAGAAAAGCACACCACTAAAAGGCCTTCTCTTGGTGAAAAAGACTGTCTCTAAAATCCAACCTTAAAACAAACTCAGAAGTCATTCACTACTAAATAAGAGTGATAGACTGATAACTGATAGAACATATTTAAAACTTTTTTTTTTCACATCTTGTGTGGTTCTGGTTGACATGAAATCCACCCTCCCCATTATCTGTTGATAACGTAACCTGAAACCACAGAGTATGTCTGTCATGGCCTTCATGGTGATGAATGTACAGAAACCGCAAGAACCTCTGACATTCTGTCTTCACATGAAATGAAGGAAAAGCAAAGGAGAAACAAATTAAGTTTCAAAAGGATGTTGAACTGAAAACCATGCAAACTAAAGTTCAGTCCCTCCGTTGCTAGCCTTCATGCTCTGGTTTCTCTGCCGTTGAGAGCAGGTTTGAGCTTACATATGGGGAAGGTGTCTTGGAGGGAGGCACGTTCTAAGGATGAGTCTGACAGCCATGCCTTTTGACCTATGATGATTCTCACCCAACTGTGAGCCAAAGACCAACTACATGAGTAATCTCCAACTTGTCTTCAACTTGCTGCCAGTCGCTTCGAAACTGAGAAACTTTTCTGTAATTTCTGTAACGCAGTAGATTTGAGGAGCCATTTTTATTTTTCTGACACTTCTCTTCTTACACAGCAATTCCTTTAGCCATTTTTGTGTGCTCGCAGTGACCCCACGTTGCATGACAAATGAGCATCCTGGACATTTCCAGCCCTTCGCCACATCACAGTTCTGCAGTTTATCATCGAGGATTGGGCTTCTCCAGGAGAGCTTAGCTTCTTGGTATTCTCAATTAATGCGTTCACCTCATGCAGGTTATCTTTCTTCACGGTGTTCTTATGAATATGCAAACTGAATTCATCTAAAGTGCAGCTTAAGATGCCAGTTACAGGGCTAAACTCGGATCATTAAAATTCAGAAAGTTAAAAGGGTTTTTATTTGAATCATTTTCAGCTATTGAATATATGTGGCTCACACCTGATTGATGCCTCCGTATGATTTACGTTATCTCCCAGTTCAGTAAGTGTTGGTGAGGAATGTCTTAAGAGCATGTACACATCCAATATTAATTTAGTTGGATCTCTGGGGGTCACCAGAAGAATCATTATTTTATTGTTAATATTTAGGAGCCCCCGCATGAGGGTGATTAGATATTTAAATATACATATTCATCTGCATTTCCCTTTCGATCATTCTTTATTAATATTCTTTATAGAACCTTAAAACTATTTTTTAAATCCTAACAAACAATACAAATACGTGCAGCAAAACAATATAATGCAATGACACAAGGAACATGTCAGAAATAGCTATTTTTGCTGACATGTAGAATGTGTCGGATGTATTAACTTAGAACTCACAGGGACCTGACTTTCACAGTCACTATAGCACTTGATTAGCCATAGATTCAACCTGAAATGACTGGTAGGTTATCATGTATAATGATTCAAGCTTTTCAGGTGTTACAATTCTCTGTCACTGTCACCTTTCCAAAATGAAGAAATAGCATATGCTGCTGGCATACTGTCAGTCACCTGTTGCTTTCAAACTCACTTAGACTGATCAGTAGCTGTCATCTTGGCCAACTGCAGTTCCTTATAGATATATCATACAGCAGTCTGTTGTGACTAGGATTCAGTATCTGCCTATATATTTCACATCTGATTGATGCAATTCAACATAATGTGGCAAGTATGGAAAACAAGGTTAGGAATTTTCATTTAAAAGGTTCAGGAGAGGAGAATCTAGGCTTCCAGCTTTGCCTATCTACCACAGCACTGAAAACTAACACTTCGGGTGTCTGTTATCATTTGATACCATTGTTTCCTTTACTTTACTTTAAGAAACTACAGACTATGTTTACACAGAAGAAAAAAAATCTAAAAATCCCCCCATTCCCCACCAGCCTACCCACTGTTTACACAGGCATGATGGAGACAGATTGAACCGAATACAAGATATTACAGGCAAATTTCAGTGTGCAACTTAAAGCTGATTTGTGACATACAAGGGGACATTGGGAAAGGAATGTGAAAATGTACTAAACCAGTTATTTATTAAGTAACACTATTTTCTACAAGAGCCTTACTGCAGGTAATGGGAGCTCTGGAAGTAATACAGAACATTGCACGAAGGGGATGTAATCTGCATAATATAATAGAAAAATGTAAGAAAGCAAAAACACTAAAAAATAAACATTTTATGATCCCCTTTAAGGTGTCTAGGGTATTGCTGAATTACACATTCAGCAGCACAATATTTTCAGTATGTGCAAAGGAATGATGCAGAAAATCACTAACTTCGCTGATACTTTACCCACGACAAAATGAAGCAGATATTCTGTACTAATTCATATACTACAAAAATACATGTATAAGATAAATATACCAAAGCTTATTTTGTTTAAAAAATGAATTTAGATTATTTAAAGATTGAAGTTGCAGGAGTTACACTACTACTACTACTACTACTACTACTACTACTACTACTACTACTACTACTACTACTGATAATAATAATAATAATAATAATAATAATAATAATAATAATAATATATTTAACTATATAATTACTATTATACCCATTTGGAATGCAGTTCATGAATGAGTAGGTTTAATGTTAATGTAATTACTGTGAATATACTGCCACAGCATGGACAGAAACACAACCAGTGTTTGGCAGATAAAATTCAGAAGTATCTTTCTGTAAATCGAAAAATTAGACACTGATCAAAGTGATAAATATCTGTCCTTTTCAAAACATGTCCATATTGCTGGAAAAGACTTACCAGCATCCTGTTGAATACATTTAGTAGAATGGCTTGGTGTAACAGCATTGGTTTTTAAAGCTTTTTTCTTGCTGTTGTTGTTTTTATAACAAACAGACACAAATAGAAAATAACAAGAATAACACATTATTCTTCAATAAAAGCTGTTTTGAAACTTGCAGGCTCAAGAGGCATCTGCTTGAAGATCTACATTATAGATACATAAGTCCAGCACTTAGTGACAATTAGCAAACCTATGAATACTAAGGATCTCTGTTCTATATTTTTCTATATATTATTATTATTATTATTATTATTATTATTATTATTATTATTATTATTAACCAATGCAATACATTCCAGTGGACCCAGGGCCTGTAATTTGATTATGGCAGTTTTGCAGTGAGAACAAATGTCATCATCTAAAAAATCACATCACACTGTGTGAGTAACAGCTACTGGCATCACACATTGTAGCTTTGAAATCCAGACTCCGAGGAGTGTATTTACTATTCAAATGCTAGCGAGCATGTACCGCACTGAAACTTCACTCCCCCCAATAATTTTCTGACATTTTCTCGTCACCCACCCATCTCAAGCAAACAGCAACTGAATGATTACCCCAAAGTGTGCCTGATGAACTGGAAAAAGTCTATTCAAACAAAGCTCATTAGTTCTGATACCTCCGGGGCGATGACAAATTAAGAGGCTGGTAAATATGCTTAGAGACAAAAGGATGATGCAAAAACTGCGCTCCTCTATATGCTGCCACAACAGAATGCATTAGGAAGAAGGTAAGGGAAGGGATAAAAGATGATCGACAGGGAGGCCTGAATTAGAATTCCAAATAGATAATGCATGAGACTTTAACCATTTATCATCCCCCAAGACATCAAGGCAAACCTTTATTGACAGCAAAAATGCAGCATGTCAAATGTTTACCATAGCTTTCAAGTGCAGCATCTGAAGACTTCTTTTTTTTTTCTCTCTCTTTTAGCCAACCTTTTTTTTTCCCTCAGCTACGTTGGCCCCATATCCTTCAATCTAGCCATGGTTACATTATGACACGTGTCACCGATATACCAGGATTACTACTGCTTAAACAACAACAGAATTAATCTCTGTAAGCAGACATTTCAATTGATCCTGAGTGTATTTTCTGACTGTAAGTATACATTGTAATAAACTAGTTTCTTTACATATTGTACAATGTATATATTCATAATAACAGGTTGCTAATTTCTAAGCCAAAGCTCAGTGTGTAGGCGATAAGCTAGCCATTTTGCTCATAGCTCTACTTTATATATGTTATTTAGAGTGTTAAGAGGATGTTTAGTGTAAAGAACACATGCCAATGTTGCCTATCTATACACTTCAGTATATCAACCTTCCTTTCATGATTGGATCAAATATCCATGTATGATTTAATCAAAGCAGCCTATGACACAGAAGAAGGCGCATTCTATAAATTCAGTTATGCTTTGTGAACCTTGTTTTCTATACTATATAACATTTTGTTGTTAAAGAATATTATTCTTAGAATTTCCAAAATGGCACAATGAGATAAAGTGAGACTAATTCTATAGAGTGCAAGGAAGTGATTATTATTATTATTATTATTATTATTATTATTATTATTATTATTAACTATTGATTTGTATTGGTTTGTTCAGTTGGATCAAATCCATTAAAGATTTTGCAAGTTATTTTCTGTTGTATTTTATTCTTTGAAAACTAAAAAAATCCTAAGGTCCATGTTATTTTCAAGTCCACTGTGTATGACTGATAATTGTTTGTAATGTGTTTCACTTATGGGTAATGGGGACCTCTGTAGGTGAAAAGAAGTAAAAGACTATGAAATATAGAATTCTACCATAACATTGGGTTACATTATGAAAGGAAAAAAGGTATATTTATGTACAAAGCAAACTGCTGTTAATATACATTTGCGGTATATATTAGGTGAAGACAAGAGGAATTCCTGAGCACTTACTGATCCGGCAGTGTGTTTGTAAGATTACAGCAGGTCCTACAGGACCTCGGAGGATGAACGGATCAAGATTTGATCTGAAGAGATGTTTGTTGGCGTTTCCCTCTATAGCTGATGTTTATACATTTTTCAGCTAAAGTTACAGTTGTTTACAGAGTGTTTTTAGAGAGTCTCTCAAGCAAAAGCTTTTGAGCCTCTCTTACAAGCACCACATCGTAAACGTTCACATAAACATAAATCTCGGCTGCACCAGGCATACCCCACGGTTGCGTGCCTCTTTCCCTGTGTAGAATGATGCCACAAATGCCCACTGCACTGAAACTAGGTGTGTGAAATCCCAAACCCATATAGATCACTCTGATATATCATCCAGTGTAGTTATCTGGTTCAGTAAATTTTTTCTTATACAATTCCATTATATACCAGTTAAACAGAAATGTTGCAATGGAATAGATTGTAAGGAATGGTATCAATCAATTAATGAATTAATTGAATCAAGTATTGGCCTGGAAAGTTACTATTCATTCCAGGTATTTAGTCCTTGGTAATTTAGAGATGGCAAACAAATAATTAAACATTCTTGATCTCCAGGAACATATTTGGTCACCCCTGTTTTGGTGATGGCCAGCACTAGGGTCTCTCAATTTGCTCCCCCATGCAAGCTCTCTGTTACTCTACACTTCACTGAATAGGTTATTTGCACAATTAATTACAATTATCATTGTTTATCGGTATTTAATCACTGTAGGTATGAACAGTTCCAGAAGACTGTGGTTGTCAGTTGGTCCCCATTACCAAGTATCTCAATCCCTAGTCTTCTGGTTTTCATTTGAACTGATCTTTTGAATTGCTTAATGGAACCAATTATTGGTTTAATTAGTCAAGATGAAGGTGTTTAAGTCATTAGCCACTAATTGAAGATACATTTAAATTCTGAAGTGCATGAAAGCATAACTTGTTATACCAATCCTCAAGAGGTTTTTTATTTTTTTATCTGGTGCACTTATTGTTTTTGTTTATCATTACTATATATATATACACACATATACATACATATACAACTTTAAATATGTCTCAATGCAGAATTGCGTATTTTATGACATTTAAACCATTTCTGGTAGCTTGGTCAATGAAAACATGAAATCCTAGGACAAATCCACACTTAGCCATAGCTGAAATGAAATAAATACTAAAATGTTTATGATAATGTCATTACCTGTGAAAGGCAGCTGAAATACAATGTCCATTTATTAACAGCCAGTACTGTGGAAAAACTCCACAGGTGGGGTGGTTTTATTTTCTGCTTTAGCAGGCTGTGAATGTATTAGAAGCCTACAGAGTGCCTGTAATCACGAGTGAGCGGATAAACGAGGCCCGAGGTGATAATAATATTCATCGCCTTACATTGTTCAGGTGTGATGTAATTGAAGAAGCATATCTTGACTTTGTATTTTATAACCTTAAATTAGATTAGAAAAGGAGTGTCAGTGCTGTGTTAATGTAAAGCTCCTTTTCACAATTTCTTTCAGGTGTGATGCTAGCCTTTGATTTGTATTGTTTGCTTGTTTTTAATTTAACTGCTAAATACGTTAAACAAACATTACTAACACGTAACATGTATTTTTACAAAACACATGTGTATATATAAAAAATCAAGGTATTTCATGTATAAGCAGTGGCTTTTTTGACTGTTTTAAATAAATGATTGTGAATCTTCATTGTATTGATTAGATACAAATAATACAATTCGGCATGTACACCTTTTTTCATAACATAAACCATGTTTGATAACACTTTGAACTTGAAGTTGGCACTCATGTATGTATTTTATGTAAATGTAAAATTTGTCAGGCATGAACACAATCAGCACAAACTCAAATGGACTTTTTATTCTTATGCATGTCAATATTTTCATCCATGTTTTGCTGCCCCTGTTAACGTTTGTTTCAATATTAACGTCCTTCTCTTTAATAAGTGCTTTACAGCAGATATCAAGGAAGGCAGATTTGGGGACATATCAATAAAGCTGACACAAATGCCACTTTGCTGTGCAAGTGACGGGAGACAAGCTCCGATGTCATGTTCTCGGATCAGTAGCCCCAGGCAGGAAACGTCCCCCAGTGGTGACAGTGGTAAACTCAAGGCCTAAGCGGTGACTGGGCCTGCAATGTCAGCCTTCATTCTTGCAATCTTCCCCAGCCACGTCAAGAGTTCTCCTGACTCCGGTGACAGTTTTTGTCTCGTTCCCTTTAACTGTTTTGAAGGTTTCATCGTACTGATAGACCATGAAGACGTTTAACAACACAACAACGACGACACAACAACAACAACAACAACAACAAGCAAATGTTTAGAGAATCATAAGGTGACATTTTCTGTTGTCATTAAAAATGGCAAGCGGAAATTTCAGATAATAAATTATGATATGGGTCCCTGATTGTGTGTTGCTGGTCAGGCAGCTGGGAAAACCTAACATGGTTAATGGGTAAACCCTAGCGTCAGCAACACAGTGCAAATTCAATATCAATGAAATCCCCATAATGGTTAATGGCCTTTCAGCTCACCCCAATTAAAACAAAGGTTTAGCTGCCCTTTAAAATTCCCTTTCTCATGACAAATTAAATATTACCAAAAAAAAAAGTTTTTGATTTAAGTCAGCAATAATCCAAAACTAATTACAAGTAAAGCAGATTTACCATACTGATTTGCTCCAGCCAATTAATTTATATTTTTAAGATGGCATACAGTACCTTTTAATTCTTATCTTTTCACGCAAGTTTTGCGAGTGCACAAAATGCATGCAGTTTAAAGAAATGTATATCATTTAATCAACTAGTACAAACTTTTACCTTCAAAAAGATTTTAAAACACAACCTTTACACACAAACAGCTGGTATGTATCCTCTGAGCTTTGCAGTGACTCAGATTTTCAATGTCAGTACATGTTCACTATTTTTAATAGTGGGTTAAATTAATTAATACACTGGCATCTGCTTCTATATCCTGGACTCACTTATTTGTGTTTAATATATGTAAGCATAAATATTACACCATTGAGTTTAGCAGTGCTGTAATACTGGCAAAAGCTGACTGCTAATTGCTTAATCTTTTAATAATACTTAACAAAGGGTAATAACACACGCCCACTGTAATTAAACACTAATTAAACTTAAACCCATAGCTAAATCGTGACCTATATATAGTAGCTCCTGAAGTGTCATTTTAAGCTGCTGGTTTGAGACAGTCACAGTCATTCCAGGCATATCTTTAAAGAAATGGAAACATTAAACTAAACAATGGCAACTTGTCTTGAAAAGTCAGTAATGCAAGGAATCAGTTGTGGTGTATGTCTTGTTTTTCCACTCAGTTTTCTCCTAATGTGCATAGCCAGTCCTTCTCAGCTGATGCCAAAAACTGTGTTGATCATCTGTATTTTCTTTTTTCAGCATTTTATAAAAAGATTTAGAATAGGCTTGGTGTCTCAATTGCTGCTAATTACCGCTGATCCTAAAATGTTACGCAGGTTAGTACCAATTGCAATTAACTTAACTGCAACAGCTTGTCCTCAGGTGGGTATTAAAATATTCTCAGCTGCCACAAAACATTTTTTTTTTCCTTCTGGAAAGTATAATGTAAATATACTTTCAAATGAAAATGTAAGGGTGAGGTAATGTTTATTCTGTCTATGCACCCATTACTGTGTGTATACTCGATTTCCTTTCTTGTTTGAAAAGTTTATTTAGTGTGATGCATAATGGATCCTTGTTGATTTTGCACTAAACATTGATCAATCAGTCCAACCTGGAATCATTTTACTGTTATGTAATTTTTTTGTATTGAGCCTTTCTTTTAAGGAACCTAAAAAAAACATGGTAAGAATAGTCCCTTCTATGAAAATATTTATAAAGAAAGTGAGTGGCACCATTTTTAAATTAATTAAGACATTAAGTGTGACTTGAGTGAACAGAATGGGTGCCTTTCTTTAAGGAGTTGTGAGTATTGATGTAATGACAGGAATTTGTTTTGCTTTTTCAAAAACCAAAAGACATTACTGCAAGGGGGGGGGCGGGGGACTGCAGAAATGGATTGTTTTTCTCTGCCAGTGGATAAAAGAATTACAATGTGACAAACCTGAAACTCAACTTAACACCTAAGGGTGAGTTAATTGCGTTAATTTTTCTTGACAACCCTCGTAAGAGGCTTCAGAAAAAAAAAAACACAATGCTTTGTGTTCTGTGCAGAAATACCTCTGTCATTTTTCAGCAATGATGAAATTAGTACAAAGTGTTCTCTGTAGCTATAATCAATCATTACTTTTATTTGGTGCCACAAAATATTGCTGAAACTATATTTTTCTTACTTGAGGACAAATATTTCTTGATTGTATACTGCACTTGTCTATAAATATATCTCAGTAGGCTCCCTAAAGTATTAAGTTCAGTTTTCTAGAATAAACATCTGTTTTTGCTCGCCCTGAGATAGACAAACTGCTATTTTTCCTGACCTAAAAACAACAAAAGAGGTTTAGAAACAGAAGCTTCAGGCTCACACAGAATTCTAGTTGAAAGTCCAGAAATGATACATATATGGAATATAAAAATAACACAGTGGTAAACTCAAGGCCTGTAGTGACTGACTAAATTATGTGACTCTTATATGCAGAGAAAACATGCAAATATGGTATCAAGTAAGTATGTATGTTAGTGCAACATGAACTTATATGTAAATCTATGTGCAAGCTGAATATGTGTTTGTATGAAAACCCACAAAGTCATAGGGACTTGATGAGTTCTCAATATATCCCTTAACCCCCTGCTCACCTAAAATAAATGAGTTTGAATTTCCATCACTGCTGTGGCTTATTCCAAGGGCAGCGTATGTTGAATACTACAGACCAAACAGAAATTAAATATTAATATTATTACATTAACCCTGCAAAGCCTACATCCTCCCCCACCCTGCTTTATTTGAACAATACACACTATAACTGTATTATATAGCCCAGGTGTAAGATCACTAATTGAGAACAGCGCAGAGGGACTAAGAAATATCTGACTGCTAAAGACTTTGAGTAATTTTTGGACATCACATCCCTCCTCCCATCCTTGCTCAGATGTGAGAATTTACTAATACACTTGAAGAGTTGTGCTTAATCTTATTGTGCCGTATCAACAAAAGCAATAAAACTCCTTAGTGGTCTGCTATCCATCTGTTCTCGTCACTTTTTGAAAGATTCACTTAAAAAATAGGTGACTTTCTAACAAATCACATACAGTCAGCCTGTTTAGCTTCTGCCCTCCTTTATGTAAATGTTTTTTTTGTTGTTTTTTTACCTGCATTTGACTGACCAGAGCAAACAATTCCTGAAATGATCCTCTACAGTTTGTATAGATTTGCACAGAATGATTTCAAAGGCTATTTCCTCTGGTTCAGACGTTATAATGCAAACTACAAGAGAAAAGTTTTGATTTTCTAATTGGTAACGCATCTGAATTTTTATTGAATTGGAGCTGGGAGACATTTATCTTCCTGTTAGTACAAAGGCTATGGTCTGGAATGTGTGTGTGTGTGTGTGTGTGTGTGTGTGTGTGTGTGTGTGTGTGTGTGTGGAGTATGGAAAAATAATGCTTGCTAATCAGGATTTATATTGTTTCAGGCAACATTCTACCAGCTTGGAAGGACTTTAATAAATTAATCCTGCAATTTACCTAATTATACACCGGATCATGTGCTAGGCAAGGCTGTGTACCTTTACTATAAGCACGAGGACATAGAAAACAGGACAAATGTTTTCTGAATCTAATTGCAAGATGCACAGTTTAAATTATGCATATTGTTCAGGCAATATTTTAAATTAACTAATATATATGCATTATTTTTTTTATGTTGTTGTTGTTACTGTCATTGTTTTTAATGTGAACATAATTACGTAGCCTGTAGATTCAATTTGTTTTAAAAGCAACAATCAACATCTTTCGAACAGTGGTTTTAAGTACCATTTTATATTGTATACAGTTCATGCACAATACTTTTATTAGAGACAAGTAGTGACATTTTCTGGCATGTTAGACATGTAGGGTTTTTCACCAACAAAAAAATAAGTCTAAATAAGCAAGCATGAGCGCTCTTACAAACATATTTATCATAGAATATCATTCCCTAAAACAAATAACAGCAAGCTTATTGATTAATACATACATTACAGGATTTTCTAATGGGTTGTGGTATTTCATTTATTGTGTAATTGAAGTTATAAACTGTTTTAAATTAAACAAGCAAAGCATGCAAAGTACATGGCGTATGCTCTTATCATCTGGGGGGTTTCTGGTGACATAAAAAGCTTGTGTACCACACATCTGAAAGAGGGAGAGGTCAGAAGTCAGTCATACCTTCTACTATCCCCGTTCACAGCAAGAAACAGCACTTGTTCAGTTTGAGGTGTTTAAAACAAGCAAACAAGAAAAAACTTGCACTCGCACTCCTAATCATTTAGTTTTAGTTTTCTTTTATTAGAGCATTTTCCTTCAGTGTGCAAGCCGGGATCTAGATCAGGATGTCCAAAATGCGGTACAGGGTGAGCGTGAATGTGCAGACCTTTATTTATGAGTTTCATGAGCCTCAGCACATCAGCTAACCAACACTGCTGAACAGGTATCTATCTGGGTCAATAGAAATAGGTGAATGCTTTGAGGACTTGAAATCTAGGCCCATGCCTCTGACTTCTTGCACAACAAGTGGAGACTGCTGCTGAGTAAGTTGAGAGGCTGTTTGGTTGCAGCCAGCTGATTGGTCTCTGAGCTGTAACAGATGATAACACTTTAAAAGTGTTGTCCTGAGCTTTTGTTTTAAAAGGTACACAAGCAATTTACACTAAATTAGTGCTGATGAAAAAGCAAGCCATTTAAAATGACAATTTATCATACCTTATTTAGCACAAAAGGCCTGCCGTTGGGATGTCCTGTAACTATAATAACCGCAACTTTAAAGGCAAATTTATAGCAGTAAATATTTTGACTCCATGACTTCAGTGATAATTTCTGCTTTACGGGGTAATATTCTTTCAAATTTATCCATACATTAGGTAAATATAGCACTTAAAAGTGTACCATTGAATTCTTTTCACCAGTCCAATAAACATGTTTTATTGCATCCATAAATCACAAAAACAAAAACATACCATGAGCTGTTAATCTTAAACATTTTATCATAAACTGTAATATATAAAAATATGTTTTATACGAAAATGTGCACCACTAAATACTTTAAGTAAATGTAATAAATGTGGTTTACATCACATATAAATCTTAATTGGTGCTTGCTGTTAATTTTATACATTAGGCAATAATTTGCTATAAATAACTGTTTATTAGCTTGAGGCTTCTGTCTTGAACGTTAATGATACCTATTTAAGTACATCTTGGGAAAGCTTTAAATTAGGACAGCTGATATTTAAAGATGAGCATAAAATAAAAGGCTTACTTTGTTCAGATGTTTTTTGGATGGATACATTACAAGCATTTTCTCTCAGATAAATGCAATGTGTTCAACACAATAATTCCAGAATTTTTGTTTGTTTGTTTGTTAATTTGTCTATTTTGTCTCGTTGTTTTAACTTGTGTGCTCGTTTTCTTTATTAAGGAGGTAGGACGTAGAACCTGTAAAATCCAGGCAACACAGAAAACAACACAAAATGAAGTATGTATGGTTGTAACCCAAGGGCACAGTATTTTAAAATGAGACTTTTGTCTCCTATTTTTATTTACTGCCACACTCATAAACCCCAAGCCAAATATCTGAGACTTGAGATGTGTACTGATAGGTTTCTTACACTGCCATGCTGTCTTCACAGAAGTTTTCTAACCCCAAAATAATTGTTATAATAACCCAGACCTACATAATAAATGTTGTATAAACATATATGAGTAGGTGACTGGTGTAACTATGTAGATTACATTGTTTTATATGTAAGACAATGCTTGCTCTTGTTGCCAGGTTCCATATAAATACAAGAATGTGTTACTCATAATTTAATTAATCAAATAATATCAAAAAATGAATGTTCTTCTGCATTATATTCAGAGCATTAAGGTTTGCTACACACACAGGTATTTTTAATGTTTATTTTTTGTATCTAACTATTCACTAATCAATAAGCAATTTATTTTACAGGCTACAGGAGAATAGTTTCATGGTTGAGCAATCAAAAAAGAGACTGTTCCTGTAATTTGTAACTTTTTTTTTTCTTTAACGGTTTGAATATAGCACAAAACAAAAAGTATAGCAAGAATCTCTCTTCAATCCAATGACATCATTAAAGGTAATCTCAGAAGAAAGTAGTGGGATATGGAGTAATTCCTTAACACTCACAGATCAATTAACATTAGTATTTTAAAGATATCTGTGGTAAATCAGACTGGATAAAATGTAATACCATAAAAAAAAACATATTTTAATAGCTATATTTAGTTCTGTATGATATATTTGTTATATAGCACTTGCATATTTATTTGTACTCTCCAATTGGTTGCACACAGTTTATAACTTGTTTTATTTCAATCTGGGATTTCCTGAAGGTCAACTGTTTTAATGATCAATTCAGTAATTGGACAGGCTGAGGTATTGACCTGATACAACCACAGAAATCCTACATGGCTGTGTGGTATGAACAAACTTGATATACAGCTCTGGTTTATTAGCTGTGTTCTGACGCTGTGAAGCAAATTGCACTGTTTATCCAAATAAGTCTCCATTAAGAAGTCTGCCTGCTCAAAAAAGGAAACTATCCTTCCTCTAAAATGAAGCATACATTACAATTGTACCTAGCAATATCTGAGAAAACGATCGCTGATGACCTCTGTATACACCCGTAATGCAATAAGAATGATGAGGAATCCATTCATTTTGATTCTGCTGCATGAAGGAGCACATCTTGACTGGTACACAAGATGGCAACTGCTGGGGAAAAAAGAGCAAATAGCAATGTCTGTATTGTTAAGAAATTAGTGGATGTTATGGGAGAGAAAATAACAACCATGTGCTTTGGGGTTTAGCTCTTTGATGTGCAAATGTACTATACTATATATATAAAAATATACTTTTTTTATTTCAGCAATGGTATGAAATTAAATGCATGTTCTAAATGTCTTGCATGCAATTAATTAAATTATACATCATGTTTAATAGTATTAGCGTACAAGTATGGTAGGCTGTTTATGTATCTGAGGTTAGTAAAATGATTAATACATCCTTCACAAAAGTGATGGACAATGATCAGTAAAGATATAATTTTCTATGTAGAAGAAAATGTCTACTTCTGACATCTTGTATTTTCCTGTTATTCTCAATGATGCAGGGTAATTCAAGCTCCAGTATTACCAGCTAGGTTTCAAAACCAAATATCCGATAATAACTAGATATGCATTTACACTCTGAGGGATATGTTAAAACATCTGAGGTGAGTTGTAGAAATAATAATTTAAATAAATACTTTTTAAATTCAGCATCTATACAAAAGCAGAAGACAGCCACATAGAAGAAAATGTTGTTATATATATATATATATATATATATATATATATATATATATATATATATATATATATATATATATATAAGGAGAAGCAGATTCCTTTCCACAGAAGGGAGATCCAAAAGAAAAAAAAATAAACAGGAACCAAGATTTTATTTATTTTTCATGGCAAATAGGAAACATACTTCCCCCCTATTGCCTAAAGACCTAAAATGCAATACCAGTCCCTTAGTGGCCACATTGGTAGAGCTGCAGAAATCACACTGCCAGATGAAGCACATAAATTTCCCATAAGAACAATTGTTTTCATTTTCCTCTCGTGCCACCAGATATTATATAAGTGGGGAGTAAAACACAGCTAAATACGTTCATTCGACTCTTGTAAGCTGTGATAAATGAAAGGCTTTCGTGCCTGACAAAGGTCAGCACTGCCGGCCACCTTATAATCTTCAGAGTGAGCACATAGGCCTACACTGCCGTCTGCAGGCAGTTATCATAACGGCACCAAGCTTTGGATACTGAGATCTGGCAGTTTGACAGTGGGAGTTTGGTTTCTAGTGAAAATTCTACCATCTCACCTTCAGTTATATATTTATTATTATAAATATATATAATTTATCCATTCCATTTATTAAAAATAGTAATAATTCACGGGACTGAAAGCAAGTACACTTTTTCTATTGTACAGTTTTCACACTCAGTAGGTTTTATACCCTTACAGTCCATTTCTAGAAACCTCATCTGCTTTGACTGATGCTTCAATATTGTATATATTTGTACTTTAAACAAAATGGAGACTGGTTTAAACAACTGTTGGAATAAAATTAAATAACACATTATGTAATTAAATAAACACAAACATAGTAATAAAATGCCTTGATATTGTTTTGCACTGTTTTGAGTCAGCTCTAATTAAAGGTGCACTGAATTGAGCAGCTCTTTTATTGCCAAGTGGTACATCACACAGTGACCAGAGACTATCAGAGACATTTTTCTTTGGCATGTTATCCTTCACATACCCTCCAGTTTTGGCAGAAAGGCCGCAGATATGTTTGTACAATTCATGAATCACCCCGTGTGCTCGTGAACACATCAACACACTGAAATATGTCCTTGTTAATTATTGCCTCTTTATATAATAAATAAAAATTACAAATTACACCTTCATAAATGTGGTCCTTTTATTCTCCATGTCCCCTACAGCAGGCTCTCCATAATTTGATATTGTGAATGAGCTAACAACTGAGCCATCAGCGCACCCATGAACAGCAGCAAAGCAGCTCGGAGTTAAAAAGTAATGTCAAGTTTTATATGAGTGAGCTCTGATTTGCTACAAAGTGACATCATCAGACATCGTTTGGATCAGCATCTCCTTTGGGGCTTCTCTCTTTTGTCTTTCAGATTCCGATTGTCACAGCAATTATAGAAACCGTGGTCTGTATTCTATGCCAATCAAACTAACAAGAGTTCAAACATATCTTGAAGACTTAAGAGGCATAACACACACACACACACTGATCTACACAATTTCATCTTTCACTGAAATCTCAGTTCTGACTATTGCCTATGCATTGCATCTTGTTGGTTTCTTTTTTTAAATGACAATAATTAATCAAGGAAACATGGGTTCCAAACCCATCATTGTAGATTATACTTTTCCTGAATTAAAACGACACATGAGCCTTTTGGGATACTGAGGGGGTTGTGCAATAGGCTGATGTACAAAATGTCCCAACAATACAAGGGTAACTAATTCTGGGGCTTTTGGACTTTTGGTGCCTTTTGTTTATCTGCCAGATGAGTGCTTTATTCCCTAAACAAACTGGTCATTAGCCTAATTAGACCAATTTAATACTTTCCCAAAGTCTTAAGCAAATTATGTAAACATCCTCTATGTATAACTTGCTGGATTACCGACCTCCAGGAATGGAACTGGTCAACTTTACAGCGCAACACTGGTTCCACAAGACAAGATCAATAGGGATATCTGTAAAACATGGTTCGCTATTGGAATGGTTCGATTCACAATTAAATTCAAGTCATTATCAGTTAATCAACTAAGAAAATGACTGGCTGTGCTATGATTGTGTAAAGGCATGGATTGGAAGATTTCATAGTTGGGAACCCCTGGTATGTGTTTACAGTTGGGAGGACTCCAACATAAATGGGAATTAATCAATTATACTACCTGCCAAGGAAGACCGTAGACCACTGTAATGCTTTTAAGACACAGATAAGGTGGAATCTTTACAGGACTCCACTGATGTTCTGGCCATTCTGCCCAACTGGCTTGTTTGGTTGCTAGTGTTTATTTTGGATCCATAAAGTCAAGCAGCTGATGCCTGAAAAACCCACAAGGCCCCACAAGTTTTTCTTCTCTTTCTCTTTCTTCTGCACATGGAGAAGCATGTAGGAGTGCTCTAGCAGTAATCCTCTCACTGCTTTCCATTCAATGAACTCCTATTACCTGCCTACAAGGTTAGGAATCACTCTTCAGTGATTATTAACAGGCCAGGATCATTGTTCACCATGTGAAACTCTCACTCTTATGCCAGTTCAGCCTCAACAATTGGCTAATTTGAGTAGTCTGAATATGTTCAATACTAACACTCAAACACACAATGGAATTCATCTTTGAGAAAATAGCTCCCTGTGAAAAAGGACTTTGTAGGAATGGGATTAAGTTCATCTCTAATGATGCACTAGTCTACATGACAACATGCTGGATGTCTAAAGAGAAACAGAAGAAGAGAACAAAACGTTTTTTGTTTTCTTGAAATGCTGCCATTGACATTTAGCAGTGATAAAAACAGACATTAGCAAAGTTCTCTGCAGCACTTTTAGATGTATCATTCCCCAGCTAATCTTATTGTATAGCATGTGTGACCCATAGGAATTATGAAAAATCTTTTTTTTTTTTCGCTATGCTTTTCAGTGTAGCCTGTGTACTCTTATTAGGCTATTGAAATTAATAGCGTAATAAAAGAAAAACAGCTAAGAGAGGTAAAGAACACTGCCATAACACTCCATTATCGTGTAAATATACAAGAAGTTTGTCTGTAAAATATTCACTCAGTGAGATTCCCTTGGTGATGATTTTGCGGTTGTGTGTGTGTGTGTGTGTGTGTGTGGCGGGGGGTTCATTCCTGGGAGATCCACAACACATTTGGATATGCCACATGTCAACGCATGAATCAAACACTTAATGTTTGCACTTTTTAGAAGTATGAATGTGCTCCCAATAGATTGCACTATTGAAAAAAAAAATGTTGAAAGTCTGCAGCTTTGGGCTGATGGGCGTAATTTAATGCCTAGCATCCAATATCCTGTCTTATGGATAAAATACTGTTTCTTACATTTATTAACCATATATCAGCAAAACAGTATGCACATTTATTTTTCAAAGGTTCCTGTGCACAAAGAACAGGTGAAATATTTTAAAATGTGCATTCTCTCAATCCATGATGCAAGACGTTCAAGACATGAACATATATCTTTATATGTAAAATCACAGTTCCATTTATATTTCCTCCAGCGAACAGAGAATCAAACATACAGACGACGGCTCCTTTTCTATGTTACACTTTATTGCAGTCGTGTCCTTCTTCATCTGGTGATGCATCATTTTTTACAGGGGTCTCAAAGTACCAAAAGCCAGTCCATAAACACTAGTGATCTCCGGTCATTTTACAGGTATATCTTAATATGTTATATCAGTGTTTTCCCGAGAAAGCAAAGCATAAACGTATGTAATGGTGAGTAGTGGTTGAAAATGATGTCCTTTGAGAGTGATGGTATATAGATAAATAGACAGACAGACAGACAGGTAGGTACATAGATATTTGTGAAAATCTTAATTGGAAAAACAAATAGTAAAAATTCAATATCCCCATAGGTTCCAAATGTACGCTAACAGAGATCCTTGCAATTCAATACCAACTACCCCTTCCTCAAAAAAAAAAAGAAACACTGAAATAATACCTTAAACTGAAGTATTACTTTAATACTTCAATAAAAATAACCTAATTCAAACATTTTCAAAGAAACAGGCTCCTTGCTCTAGGCTACTGTGTAATGGCTGAAAGAAAGTATATAGCTTGTCACTTCAGATTAGAGAACTGTGCCTCTGCGCTTTGAATGAAAGGCATGTCTGGTAATAGGAAGTGTAGATATTAGAGTTAATAAAATAATGTGGAATAAGATATATATGCAACTTGACCAAGTATAGCATGGAAAGGAACACACATTTGCCTGCTCACTCACCTACTGGAGCCTAACCCTTAATGACACTCTCACCCACAGCAGGATTGATATAAATACTGCATATAATACATCATATATATGTATGTGTGGCCACACTTGGTATATAAAAGTCATTTTCTTAGGAACCCATGGTATAACTTTTATTTATTTAGTCTTATCTCTTTTTCCATGTCTTAAAAAAAGAATAAAATACTACTTAACACAGACATTCCACTCTTTTACCATTCTTATTATTTAATCATATTTGGTATTTAAGACAATCACTATATTTTATCGCAGTGCTATCTATTTCCAAGAGAGGGTGGAAAATAAAAAATGACTGTGACAAAATGAAAGCATTATCACTGCTTAGAAATTGTCTACCTTTCAGTGTGCTTCACTGATCATCAAACACGTCGATGAAATGATTTCCGTGCCGCAATGCCTTTGTAATTTGGGGGAGTTATACAATAGTCTAAAAAGACTAAGTGTGCTCCTGTTGTAATATAGGCCCACTACTAACTGTTGTCAGTTTTTCGCCAGTTATTAAGAACTTTGACAGATGCAGCATTAAGGCCGCATTCAAACAACAGATTTAAAAATTGCTGCACTGTGCACAAAATACCATAAACTGTTTATGATGAACTGCCAGCTGCTTAATTAAAACAATAAATCCAGGAACAATATTACTGTAGCCTCTCGCATGACCTTTGCCTCCTGCTATCCAGCACAGGAGCGGCTGTACCAGAGCTCTCACTACCCCTCTAGTGGACTCTAGAAAAGCACTAAAGATAAAATAGGAGCACATGTGCCATAACTCCCCACATTTACAATTAATTCCTCTCATTTTTTACTGCATGGTTATAGAGTAAAATGTTTCTTTCTTTCAGATTCACATGATACATTAAACTCCCTTTAGACTATAGACGGTATAAAAATATGTGTGTGTACAGTATATATAAAGATACTTATTTAATCATAGTTCAATACTGATAAATTGTCCTACAGAGTAGCCTGTATTTTGTTGTCTGAGCACTAAATGTTGAAGGTTTATGGTTTTAATCACACACGTCAAGCAACTGTGCTCTTATTTTAATTTGTGTTAATATGAACACTAAGCCACTTATTATAAGTAAGACTGTAAATTATGTACACCATCTAGTGTCAAAAACAAGTTATACACCTCTGTTTTATAGCAAATCCTATTTTGTAGAAGCCATTCTTGTTTTTTTCCCTTTGTTCTGTGGCTGTGTTTTCCGTACCATTATTAAGTGAATTGTAAAGCACAACCATCTGTTTATTAAAGCCCATTTCCTTGCTAGAGTATGTGAATGTGCCCTCCCATGTAATAGAAGTATTTAGTCATATTTGCTCTGAGAAAATGGTAAACAATGGCATATATATATATATATATATATATATATATAATATTAACATAATTTCTAATTACATAAAAAAAACGTTGTTCTGATTAATTCTAAAATATTTCCAGGGTATTATGTTCCTCTTCAACTTTATTGGGAAATCATCTCTGCATCTATAGTGCGCGGGTATTAAAATAGCTTTGTAACCATCTCCTTTTATCCCCTAGGAATATAGCTTGCTGTATGTTTCGCACATCTGCACCAGTCTGGCTCAGGCTTTCCTTCCGCATTAATGTGTTAATATGCACATTTGACACAAACCATCACCCTCTTCAAAAAGCAAGCTGTTGAGGAACATCTGGAATATTCTACAGTCCCCTTGCCACGCACATCATTGTTTCAATCAGGAAGTGTCACAGCCCAGAGTGCCCTACCAAAGCTGTCTTTCGTTACAGGTCATTGTAAAAGCATGGAATTGTTCAAAAGCCATAAGGCCAATGTGGAATACTTACAATACATTTATTTAGTCTGTTCATGTATTCCTTTAATAAAAAGTCAGTTATCCAGCTAGGCCACCCTTTGATTTTAATTTTCATTTTATATTTCAATTTCCTCTTTTAAACGATACAAAGTCCCCCTTTCATATTTGTAAATGTGTAAGGGCAAATGATCTGCACCTTAATTTTAAGATACTTTCCACAACTAGACACTGAAATACATATCAACATACTGTATATGCATGCACACAAATAAATCATATTTTCAAAAGTATGATTAATAATGAAATTAGCTAATTGAAGTAACCTATTCCATTAGCCACTACTTTGACACAACTAGGTTTGTGAAGACAGACTAGCTGCCTAACCCTTATTATAAAAGAACAAAATGGAAGCAAATTCGAGCAAGATGGGATATTAGGATATCCACAGATAACATTTTGCAGAATACAATACCGTACCATTTTACAGCAGTCAGCATTTGTCAGTGACATTTTGAAGGTGATTAAATAGAGGAACTAGGTGATGGACTGAGACCAGTTAGGAGGCCAGTTCCTCTTTCTGAATGATATCTAGGACTTCTGTTGTTGGAAAGCAGAGCCATTGTGAAGAAAAAAACATCACATATTCATGCAATATAATTAATTAATAAAATGCAAAGTCTATTTTGCATTTCAGTTACCCACATGATAAAAGGGTCAAGCTTCTACCTTGTAAAATCACATCACCAATACCATATAAATACGTTGACTTGAAAAATATTGATTTTACAAAGTGAAAAAAAGAAGAAAAGAAGCATCCTGCACCTGAATATGAACTGCATAAATACAATGTTCCTTTAATAAGATCTACTGCTGGACACTGAAAGGCATATGTTTAAAAAATACTGTGTGGTGGTTGGTTGTTTAAATCAGACAGACAGAGCCATCCACCCGACTACCATTATGGAATCACTGTTTCACGGCTGGGATCAGACTTAAAGGGGAAAAAGATGTACACTCATTTGGAAACTCAGCTTACGCTCATTATTGACAGAGATGGATATGTGCAGGCAGCAGTTTCCATATTCTGTGTGACATTTTTTTTTCTTTTAACTGTTGAAAACCCCCAGCCAAAGACCACTGGGGCTTATTAGGGAACAGGAAAGCAGATGTTTCCTTTGAAATGCTGCGAGTGCACTGGGGAGACTGGACACCTGCACTTGTTCACAGTCATCACACAGCCAAGAGGAGGCTTAAATTATACTCGCTCAAATCCGCTATCACAGGAGGTATATTATTAAATCATCAGAGCCACACAGAACGTGATTTATTCCGAGCAGAGTCTTCAGACTCTATCAAGGACAGTAGGCTCAAAGCTGATAGGCTCAGCACAACTCTTTATGCTGCAAATTCAAAAACTTTTCCTCAACTGAGCACTTCAGTGAAATGCGGGGCCTTTTCTTTAACAATGCCTTTCTACCTGCTCTCGATGTTTGATTGTAATCCTGCAGCACAACGCTCCTCTCATGTACAAATGCACTTCCAGTTGGGTTCCCCAGCATTCACAGAGAGACCAATATGCAGTCTGAAACCTATACACTGTGTGATATAAGGACTACCACCTCCTAACTGAGGTTAAATATACCGATTTAGGAATCGTATGATGTAGAAAACTGATTCAACAAGGCAGGTATATCCAAACTTAAAATCTGAATAAGCCAAGACTTTTTAGTTTATGTGCAAGAAGTAATCTTGTGCAAGAAAGTAATTAAAAACTAAAACCTGGTCCTTTACCCTTAGTAGAAAATCTGAATTTGCAGCAGACTGTTTACCAGGAAATTCCAACCCTAATTACGGAGAGCTACAGGGTCTTTGATTGTTTTCTAGTCAAGCTATGTGTTAATAATATGAAACAATTACTTTACTTCAAGATGGTGGTGCTCTTTACACACTGATTGAAGACATCTACTACATCTTAAGGACCTTCAGAACAATTGGCTGGGGGGGGGGGGGTTTGAAAATCTGACACAACACGTCTGAGCAGCTTCATTCTTCACCAGCAGAGGGTGCTATTTTAATCAACATTTGTTGTTAATCTTTATACTCATTGTTCCCTATTGAAGAATACTTAAGTAATACTGGCAAAAAGTATTGACACAGTAATGACTATTACAATAATAATACACCCATTCTACACAACACATAACTCACTAATACAGTAGAAGTCTCTAACAAATGATGCCCTTCTGTATACACATTATATAGAATAAATATGTAGCTGACTGAGCTGTTTTGCTCAAGATTGTATTACTGTTCTGTCCCTTGCGTTTAATAAACTGTAGATTTAATATAATCCCATTTTTCCCTTCAGCTTGATTATTGTTACGCCCATTATAATGTGTGGGAAATGCCATTCATCGTATCTCACTTGCTTTAGACAGATCCTCTTGAAACAAACAGCAAACCAAAGATCTAGACATCTAAGCCTCAACACTGAAAAATACCCCTGCACCAGTGAAATGAGTAAACTCATTTTTAAGGGGCGAAAAGGGTGGGTTTCAGATCACTCCCTACCCTTCATATAGTGCCACATGCAAGGAGGAAAGGAGGGAGAATAAGGACAAATAAACTCCAGAGAGGCTTGGTAAAAAGGCCAACAACATGCCTACATAGCACAGGAAACACATCTGATTGAAGGCAGGAGAGTCTTTCAGTAATACAATAATGCATCACAGACTGAGAGCGGGTCAGACTGAGGGAATAAATGACTGCTGTTGCATCCCTGTCTGATGCCACTATCAATAACCTGCCCCAGTGGAGATGCACATGGCACAAATTGAATTGTTCTTCTCAGAGCTAATCAGGACAGGTCGTGCTTTGGTTCAACCCGTGACCTGCACAAGCACCATGCAGTCAACATATTTAGCATGTATTTCAGCTTTAATGAAATTACTGTCATTTTTCAACCTCTTCGGCAATAAGGCACAAATTGACAGTCTTCCAGAGGGCAGCCGCAGCCTGCTGTAATAATGTGCGATACCTCTCGATGATGTTCTTGCTGCAGAAAGCCTCTTATTACATCTTACGCAAGGTCATTTTTTAAAATTATTTTGTTAATCTCTCAGTTCACATAATGGGATGGATGCATTAATATGCCGCTGAACCACTGTGGTTATTTGCACAGTGTTTCGTTTGGTAACCCTTCTGGAACTTGTCTGTCAATGCCAACTTTCAATAAAAAAAAGTACTTAAAATACACCAGGATATTTAAAAAAAATACTCACTCACTAAATATGCAGCTTGTGCACTTTCACAGGGAAGGGATAATATTGTCAAGTATCTAATGATATCAATTCAAGTTTTTTTACCAGCATCTGCATATTTCGCTGGTTTATCTGATTATAGCAGATTATAATCTGTAGATTATAATACAAATATAAACTATAATTGCCGTATATTCCAGTATCTTCTGTTGAAACAGCTGATGCATCATAAACTTAAAATACAAGTTTTAAGTGTTGCTCTTATCACTTTTTATTTCCCTAATATTAACACGAGATGGCGCCATTTAACAACAAAAACAGTTGTCTCTCCTTCAAGCGATTCCTGCTCATACAGTGTCCATATTAGACTATTGCATTCGCTTAAAGTATATCAAACGCGTATTTACATATTAATGACATGAACTTGGTAACAGAAAAACGCAAACATGAAATATACCACTAAGACTATGATCACAGAATATCCTCGCAGCCTATTGTGACGCGCACGTAAAAATGCGGGAGGATCGACGCGTCTTTAGATGTGGTACCAACTATTATGATTATTACTAATATCAAAAATATTACAATAGTATAATAATAGTGTAAAATAGTACTAAACACAGTAAAGCGCATACAGTAGGGGTACAAACTCGGTAAAATAATGTGGTATAAACCAGTGTGGTGCATATGGTGAGCATCTGCCATGAGTCCAATTTCAGGACAGCGTGATCTTGTTTGCGGGACAATGAGGGACACCGATAAAACCGAGATCGCACTATATTTTCAACCCGGCCAAAAAGCAGCAACTGTCCAACAATCCTGCATTCACCGAGACGCCGTCTCCCATGTCGTGTTGTAACCTTTTTGTTTTGATTTCTGGAGATCCGTTTTATTTACCTGCAGCTTCGAGGCCACATCGCCTGCAGTGAGCTACTGTACATCTGCGCAGTACCTGCAGACGAGCTTCGCGCAGCTGGCGTCGCCCCTGAGTACCCGCCTTCTCCCCACAGAAGAGCGCATGTGGTCAGCTTATAATATTAAGCATAGTGTTATAATTACACCTCGGGGGGGTGCGGGGACGGCCCGGGCCTGTCGGAGGGGGTCCCGCACGGCTGCGCACGCCTGGGGTGTCGAGCGTAGGGAGCGCCGCTGATTGGCTGCGAGCATGGAACGTCTGTCTGAGTGTTCCAGCGTCGCTTCCGGGGTGTGTGCGTGTTATTACTGGATTCGACATCGATCATTATTGATTATCGTGATTATTATTGGCGTGTTACAGCTGGTATGTGACAGCTAAGCCCCAGACTAAGCCATCACAATATGTCAACGAGGAGAGGAACCTCACCCCACCAGCACTACGTCTCCCCACACCTGCTCGGACCCAAATCTCAAGGCACCCACCACTGACACAGGCTCATACAAAACAAACACGTTACTATATACAGTACCATTACTGCCATACAGGGCACAGTCTGTGTAATTCAATACGTATACGGGGGAAAGTGACCAAAACAAACAAAAACTTGATACAGATGATACCTCTAGAATAAAACGCAATCCGGAGGGAGCCCCACTGATCAGACAGCACTATAGGGATGGATCCCCAGTCAGGCACTGGCAGAGCTACAGCCAAAATGCATGCATACAATGACATAGTTGTAGCAAGTTTCTGTAAAATAAGTATTTACCAAAATAATTTGTATATGATATTGAAGTCATTTGTACTGTTAGATAAGACTATATGCCCTATACTGTACAGTACACTGTAACACACTAGTATGACACTATTACTTCGCAAATACGGCTGCACTCATACATCGCAAACTCACATGATTATTGTTTAAGGAAATGTGTGTGCAGCTACGTGTTTCTGTCATTAATATTATTATTAATGTCCGGTGTGTTCTCTGACTCGCAGGACATCCCACGTCGGAACAAGGCGCCTATACTACACTTTACTGCACTTCACCGCGGTGCGGGATGATGGCGCATTTGACAGCTTTGCGAGCGGCACCGGCTGGTATTTTATCCGGTTACGGACCTGGTGAAATCGAGGCTCTGGCAATAAAGCATTCCTTTCTGATCACCTGACCGTGCCGAGATGCGATCACGTGATTCCTGCTCCATCCTCGCCATTTTAAGTGCAGTGTGTGAGAGAGGGATCAGTTTTTACTGCAAAGAGAACAGATCAAAGTCTCTTATTTACTGAGGCCAAAGATCATTGAGAATTGCTTTACTGGATCAGTAAGTACTAACTTTCCGCATGAACATCTTGTGATCCTGGGACACTTATTAAGCGGGGAAGCGGTTTCTCTCTCTCTCTCTCTCTCTCTCTCTCTCTGGTAGTGTGGGAATCGGACTCGTGTGTGTGTGTGTGTGTGTGCGGGCCAGACAGTCCAGTTGTCATGATCGTGTCCTGCCCCCTTTTCCACACTGGCATTTTTTGGGCCCCATGCTCTTACACCGATGATCAGACTCGATCCGATAGACTTGTGTAGTCGAGCCACGATGGACCGCCTCCGTCATTGTGTCGTGTGCGCCGTGACACGTTTTCGGGATGCGTTTATCCGTGCAGGTCACCGGCGGCGCTTTCGTCCTGCAACGTGTGCTTACCTGCCGTGTGCAACGTGTGTGTCTCAGACCTCTCTCATCTGGAGCCGATTACATACTTCCAGGTTCCATACTGATCATAGATTCACATGCCTTTTTTTTTTTTTTTTGGCAAACCTTAAAAAAAAAAAAAAAAGTTAAATAACCTACTAGCTTACTGCACTGTTGCTGTATATTATTTAATGACAACAAATAAAACAAAGTTTGGCAAATGTGTATTGTTGGTCAATATCATATTCTGGATAGCGAACCTGTTTCGGATGTTCTGGAACGTGGCTTTTGTTGAGGAAACAAGGTTTTGTTTCGGTCATATTCGCTTCAATGAACAATAGTATCGAGTCCAGCTCTCTCTCCTAGAACAACTGAAACTTACTGCTTCTTTTACCATGTATGATTTTGTCTGAAATTATTTGAGGTATTGGCTTTTAAAAACAATATTTGTATATAGACTTTGAAATGCACACAAAGGTTATTTATTCTGTGTTATTCACACACTTTTAGCCACAGATTATGTACATTACATGAGCTGGGAGGTCACAGTAGAAGCCAAAATCACAGTTTAAATTAAAACTACTATAGTAGAGCAGATACTATTATTCCTATGTGGTGTGGGGTGCTCTAATGTTACTAGAACCTCTGAGACATTTTAATATTGTCTTTGAGTTTTAAATGGGGTGAAGGCTCCAAAATTACCACTGGCCAGGCACAGTCTTTGGTCATTAATAGCAGTGGGTATTAATGTGTAGAGCTGGTGGAAGGAAATGGCAACCACATGTTAGGTTATATATAGTACTGTGGATTTCTGTTTACTTTCATAATTGGGTATGATGTAAACATACAGACTTGCACAGATCCAAAAGAAGGGCTGATTCATTGATTTATCAATGCAGTTTGTTTTTTTACACCGACCAAATGAGTTAAGTAAAGAAAAACAAGTATTTTCGCATATGCAATATTTATATTTGTTGCATCAATATAGATGTACATTTTCATATACATAAAGTAAGCAATTTATTGTATTCTAAATGCTCTTGTAGAGTTAGTACTGTACTGATAAGGGAGAAAAGCATAATTCTAATAGTATTATAACTTCACACATCTATGCAAATGGAATCAATTTAAGGTAGCATGCTTGAAATTTAGTGTTTATTGCCTTTGACAAAAGCCTTGCTAGTCATAACACTTGAATTGGAACAAATATTACTGAATAATAGTGTGTGTGTGAGACGGAGAGAGACAGACAGACAGACAGACAGACATCATTTGGTTTATGATAGATAACATCTATAGTTTCAATCTTTCATTTCAGGTATGGAGGAGAGCAGCAGTATTGCAGTTCTCGTTCCTCACAGCAGAGGGCAGGAGGCTGTGCTCATCCCTGAGAGGGTAGCGAGTGCTAGGTTGCAGGGCTCCGATGGGAAGCAGAAGCAAAAGGCCACCGACTCTCTGATCCAGGTCATAGAGAAACTGAGCAAAATCGTGGAAAACAAAAGACCCAGGCGGTGTACGCTTTCAGGAAAAAAGCGACCCCACTTAACGTGTCCATCTGTGGGTGTGGAAAGCAAGGAGAATTTTGAAGCCCCCTCTAAAATACCAAAAGATTCTGAAGCACAACGGTGTAGCGTGGATGTGCAAGAGGAATACTGTTTATCGCAGGATGTGCAGGACAGCTGTGGCAAAACGGTCACCTGCTATCAGTGCAGTCTCTGCAAGTTCATCTCTCCAACGCTGACCTCACTCAAAGATCATATAAAGGAGCACGACCAGCAGAATGAGGTGATACTGGTGTGTTCTGAATGCTGCTTTACCTCCAATCAGCAGGAGGAGTTTAAGGCCCATTTGAGGATTCATATAGAAAACAAAGAGCCACTCAAGAGCTTAGCCACAAATCACACGCAGGAGCTGCAGTCTCTCTCGACAGCCATGGGAAAAGAACTTGTGTACACTGGGGAGATTGGGGGCTTGCCATTGGCTTTGGAAGGAGAAGAGGCCAGAGTGTACAATTCGGAGGGAGAGCCTGTGAAAAAGAAATGGTACACCTATGAGCAGTATGGCATGTATAGATGTTTGATCTGCAGCTACACCTGTGGCCAGCAGCGCATGCTCAAAACCCATGCCTGGAAGCATGCAGGCTTAGTCGACTGCTCCTACCCCATATTTGAGGATGAGTTGGAGACCTCTTTAGTGCTGGACTCAGCAGCTGTCCCTCCGTCTGATGAGGCGGTTGTGGTTCTGACTCCTGTGAGTAAACCAGAAACGCTGCACAGTGTCCCTTCCTTCCAATTTAAGCTCTGTGCCTCCAGCACGGACTCAGAGGAGACCTCAGCAGCAGCCCCGGCTGCAGAAGAGACTTCAGAGGAAGTGTACCATGCTAAAGTCCAGGTAACGGAAGAGGAGGTTGTGGAAGAGCAAATGATTTCCGATTCGGAGCCTGATCCCGGCACGGCAGACAGCCTCCTCTCCTCTGCCCAGAAGATCATAAGCTGCAGCCCAAACAGAGCAGGGCATGTGAACGTCATAGTGGAGCGTCTTCCAGGAGCAGAGGAAACAGTTGCCACCAAGCCCTTCTTGGTCAACCCGGATATTGAGGTGGAGAAGAGGCTGCTGACTGAGGAGTCTCCGATATATTACGAGGAGGACCCTGAGGATTTCCCGACGAGCAAAGGCAGCATTGCCGTAGAGGAGGTGGTCATCGGGTGGTGCAACAGCGACAAGCAGAGCGAAGACGAAGCGTCCAAGGATTCGTCCGTAGCGGCTGATGAAAACGTCCCCCCGATTCGGAGGCGGACACATTCGGAGTCCCTGAGGCTGCACTCCCTGGCCGCTGAAGCTCTTGTCGCCATGCCCACTAGAACACCAGAGGTGATGAAGGCCAGCATAAAGAGCATCGTTGAGCTGAGCACCCAGAACCCAGACACTGGCCAGAGGTACCTCGACCTTGCAACTACCTCCCCACACAAAGTGACGCCTGCTGTTCGAACCTCTGCAGAAGACTTGACCAACATAAAGGAATCTGGCACAGCACTGGTTGACTTGGAATTGCAGCCCAAATCCAAAGAGGGACTGCCTGAGGGTCCTGTGAAAATGGGCATCAGCATGTCCCTATTGACTGTGATCGAAAAGCTCAGAGAGAGGACTGACCAGAATGCCTCTGATGAAGACATTTTGAAGGAACTGCAGGATAATGCCCAAAGCCAACCTAACAGCGACATCAGTCTGCCAGAGGGGAACCTGGTGGAATATATTCCCGACACCGAGCGGCCATATCGCTGCCGCCTCTGCCGTTACACTAGTGGCAACAAGGGGTACATCAAACAGCATCTCCGGGTGCACCGCCAGAGGCAGCCCTACCAGTGCCCTATCTGTGATCACATCGCCGAGGACAGCAAAGACCTGGAGAACCACATGATCAATCACTGCAAAACCAGGACGTACCATTGCAAGCAATGCAACGAAACATTCTACTATAAAGTAAGAAGTGCTAATGGGAGGCTGTAGCATATTGCAAAATGATCAGATAAGAAAATTGTTTACCACTGCTTAGCAGGAAATTAGAATTTCATCATATACAAGTGTGATCTGAGTTATTTCAGTAGATCAGGGCCATAACAGGATCAGGTTAAATTAGGTCAAATCAATCAATTCACCATAACAAAAGTTTTAAGATCGATATTCAACAAGCTGATTTTGTGTGGATATACCACAAACCATAAAATCCACAGCTTAGAAATGTTCTTTGCTGTTGCAAGATTGCTCAGAATACTTTTAATGTTATGCAATATTTTTCACTGTTTTTAAACTTAACACTACAGAGTCAACTGAGGAATCATGAGCGAGAGCAACATGGCCTGCCAGACACCCTGACTGCACTGCCTTCTGTCACTGAGACCACTGCCACTGTGGAGGAGTCTGAAGACAAGACTGCAGATGAAGGTAAGTTACCTGATTTTGCTGTCCGTTAGCAGGAACAGGCAAACATTAAAGTAGTAAAGATGCAAGCATAGGAGAGGGATTTTTACTACTCCAGGGTAGGTTTTGCTTTAGATTTAATTGGCAGTTTATTTAAATCTGTTTGGAAGATGTGCTATTCTTTTTTCTCCTGTTTGTCCAGAAGCTTAAAAAACATACAAATTGAAATATCTGCCTTCAATCTTGTTATTGCAGATCTGACCAGTATTCAAAAAATCTACAAATGTGACGTGTGTGATTACACCAGCGCAACCTATGTCGGCGTACGGAACCATAGAAGAATTCACAATTCAGACAAGCCATACAGGTGTGTAACGGGCCTTTAGTTAGCAGATCCTGCTGCTGATTTGCTGTTGTTTTTGATGTATGCCTTAGAAAGGCCATTGACATGAGGGAGATTGTGTTGTAAAATGTACAGGACACTCATTGTGTATGTATTCATTGGTGCTTTATTCTGTGCTTTTCAGAAAATGCAGATAAGGTAGATGGAGGTTTCAAGGGTGCATTAAAGGTTTTCACAAAGTGGCGATGTGCACAGCTTTTTTGAAGAAGAAGAAAATGTATAACAATTCATTTATATTGTACAGGTTCAATACATACTCTAATAAGAGAAAATGTGTTAAACAATCGGACTAGGAATAATCTAGAGCAAACTTTGTATTTAAACTACATTGCTGTGTTTTTGTGTAAATAAGGTCTCTGATGACTGGTACACAGAAGACTGCTTCAGGCCATGTGCTTTGTTGAAGCCAAATAATTCATAATTCAATAACTACTGATGTACTTTTTACTGTGAAGCATGAGCTCTGAAGTACAAAGACATGAAGAGTTGACATGCTTATTTTTATTTTTTATTTTCCCCCAAACAACAATTTCTATGTAGTGTTTTGTTTTGTAACTGTAATCTTAAATTTAAGATTCATACCAAGCATAAAGCCGACGCCAAAATAATTATAGATGTTTCATTTGCCCAAGAATGTCATTTGCCGTTTTCTGATTTGTATTCTGTGTTTGTGTTTTCTAAAGACTTTGAGGTCCTGCTTTCTTAAAACAAATTAACCTCAATAGCCTTGAAATCATTAGTCATTAGTTTTTCCAAACTGAAACGCAGTGAAACAAATATGTTAAGGAGCACTCTTCTTGGAATGAGGTTTCGATCTTTCCACAGATACAAGTGTGGTTTGAGAGCTTAAGTTCTCAAAGGATAGGGATGTTGTATTTGTGCTCCCTCACCACAGTAATACAGAGCCTTGTTTGAAATGCCTGCAGGTGTTGCAGCTGTGACTTTGCAACAACAAACATGAACAGTCTGAAGAGCCACATGAGGAGACACCCGCAGGAGCACCAGGCCGTGCAGCTGATGGAACAATACAGGTATGGTCTCGGGAGGTGGTAAAAATGACTATCTGTAGGCCTAGGCTGCAACTTTATATGAGGCCCTAAAATCTAAAAGCTGCTAGTTTGAATCTGGGCCATGATGAACATTTAAATCAAAAAGCTGAATATATTCTCTGTTCAATCTCCCTCCAGGATAGACATAAAATCATATAATGCAGGAGCAGTTCTTGTATATATGTCAATACATATTTTATGTTTCTGAAAACTATATTCCCTCCTTCCAGATGTTCTCTGTGTGGGTATGTTTGCAGCCACCCGCCATCTCTAAAGTCTCATATGTGGAAGCATGCTGGTGACCAAAATTATAACTATGAACAAGTCAACAAAGCTATTAATGAAGCCATTTCACAAAGCAGTCGGTAAGTACAGGTTTTTCTGTAGTTTGTGTGAAAGGAAATTGAGCTTTGGAAGAGAATAATTGCATGGGGGGGGGGGGGGGGTTGGAGAATGGGGGGGGGGGGGGGTTTGGAGAATCTATTGTTTTGTTTCTAGAGTGGCTAGAACGCAAATACAGTCGCTAGTACTGCCAAGCTCAAGAGAGGGGTGAAAAAGGGTTGAATGCAAAACACTCTTAGAATTGACATTCACGTTGACATGTTTTAGTCAGTGAACACAGATTAATTTACAGATTCTGTTACCGTATTGCATTTCGCTTCGTGCACACGCCTTATATCTTTTGTCATGTTGGTTCATGTCTGGCTCTAGGTCTCCATGTTTAGCTCCCACAAGAACTGCTGCTGTTGAATCTGTTGTTGAGAGGCCCGGCGTTGGAGCTGGTGGAGCAGACAAGGTGGTGCTTGATCAGAATCCTTCTGCGTGTGCCTCCAAGGACAGTGCTGGGAGGTCGGAGCCCACGCGGGGCCCCAGCCCGGCCACCAAAGTCGCCAGTGTCCCCGAGAAACCAGGCAGTCACACCAGGGCCGGGATGGAGTACTGCATGCTGCTGTTCTGCTGCTGCATTTGCGGCTTCGAATCCACCAGCAAAGAACGGCTGATGGACCACATGAAGGAGCATGAAGGCGAGATCATTAATATAATTTTGAACAAGGAACAGAGCCCTCAGGCAGCTCAAAATAATACATAATAGATCCCAGGATAGATCCGGAGAGATTGTGTAAAGCTCTCCCAAGTCCCCTGTGAGAGAACAGAGTCCCCCACGTCCCTGTCCCCTCGCCAATGATCCTGTCAGATCCTGTTTTTTTTTTTTTTGGGGGGGTGGAGGGCGTGCTGTCTCTTTACAAGGCTAGCTTTGCAGTTGCTTTTTTTTTTTTTTTTTCTCTCCAATATTTATTTTTATAACATTGTCTGCTGTTTTAAGTAATAATTGCCACCTTCAATCATCTTTACTTTCTTTCACAGTGTAAATATGCTGGATTTCCACTTTTTGTTTGTGAAATTCACATTTCTGGGGGGGAGGGGGGTTCCTTTAAAGATAACCGTATCTTGTGTATCTGGATTTATGGAAGAAGAAAAAAAATGCATACCTCATTAAACCAGCTTCTCTTTTTGTAAAAATAATACAAAAAAAAATAGTACAGAATTTAGCCCATTTCAACGGGTTATATTTTTTAAGTGTGATTTAAGGCAGCTTTTATTCAAATCACTGTAATACTGTATAAACTATAGGTGTAAACTGTAATTAGACAGACCATGTGTATAGTCTGTATATGGACAGAACATATCTACACTAGGCTATGTATGTATGTATGTATGTATGTCTGTCTGTCTGTGTGTATATATAGTCTGATAAGTCAGGTAGGATGCACCCATTTTCAACACAGCTGTAAAATAAGATTCTTGCCATGCTTAATGTGTATTTCACGTAGTTTGTATTTACCTTAATATTTATTAATTTATATTTATGCATGTACTCTTCCGTTATTGCCACGTAACAAAAATAACTCTGTCTGTCGCACGGCCCATATGGTGCTACTCAACTGCTTCTCTTAACCCTTAGGAAATGTCAGTTCTCCCTTAAGGACATAGGAAATCAGGGTAGTCCTAGCCATCGGAGGAATGTACCTTTGATTTGCAACGATTGTGCTAAATTGTAGACGTTGAAATACTTGAGTTTGTTTTGTTTTGAGTATGTTGTGAAGGCGACATTGTAACTTGATAAGAGTTTAGTAATGATCACCTGTTCTTCAGTCCAATATTCAATTAGACTTTCAAAGGTGCGTTTTTGGTTGATCTTACAGTAACTTTTTTTTTTCCCCGTGATGCAGAAAGAAATCTTATGTCACAAAAAATAGCAAACCCTATACTTATAATTTCTCTGAATGTCATAGTACATATATTTTTTTTATTTATTGAGGAAAAGAGACTTGAAAACTTAAGATTAAGGGTTTACATTGTAACAGCTGTTTTGTACATTTATCTGTACCATAATTCACATTGGCCACTTTTCATCCAGAATGATCAAATCACGCCTTTAAAGCTTTGCTGTATTATAAGTGTATTTAGTACATTATTTTGTATTTATGTGTCATAACCAATATTTAATTATCTTTAAGAAAATTTACCTCATTTTTATTTTGTATCTTTTTTTTTTTTATGAGGGTGTTTTTTTTTTTTTTTAATTCTATACACTTAATTTATCTTCACCATTTAGAATTTGCACACAATTTAAATTGACTGACAGACTTTTCTGTTTTCTTAAGTTTAAGTTATGAATTCACAGAAAATCACCCCAAGGTGTCATGACTGTCATGGGTTAAGGTACAAAGATTTCCCAGCTGACAGAAATACATTACTCAGAATCCCTGAAAAACACCGTATCTAATGACTAATTTATTAGGGAATGTTGTTCTCATTACCTTAGTTATAGTTTGTATTAGAATTTGGTTTCAGCTTGTTTAGGTTTTGTGTGTGATAATTGTGTCTTGTCTGTATTAAGACATACATTTGTATGTTTGTGACATAAATGCCAAGTTGTTTGACTGACACTTGAATATCTGACCCAGCTACTTCCAAAGGATTTCTTCATGTATTTTGCAAGAAAAGGAAATGACCGCTTTCTGGTAGATATGATAAACGTAATTCTAGGGAAGTGTGTTAATATTAAATCAGTCTGTTCTGAGTGCTGCAGTGTTAAACGGCACTTATATTCTCACATCGTTAAGGAAACAATATCGTACCTCAAATTTATTTACATGCAAAAGTTAAAGATGGAGAAGTGACCAATAAATGGTTAATCAATCTGCATTTCAAAAAGCTACAATGCTTATTTTCTGCCCTTTCTTGTTTAATGTAGATACATATTTGTGACTTCTGTTGCTTTTAAGAGTACTTGTTTATAGACTGAGCATTTAAATTTCCATTCAGAATGTTTTTTGAGTCAAAAACATGAAGTGGCTGTAGTTAAATAATGTTTGCTTTTTAACAAATGGCAAATAAATGTTGTCCAGAGATGTGAATATGTCTATGCAATTTACCCACAAGCAATGGATGTATTCAATAATTTGTAACAAGCACTTATTTTTCACCGGTTTCATTTAAATTAATTTTGAATCCGAAGTCATCAGTAATATCTCCTTGGTTTAATACAGTGGCAACTGTACATTCAGGCATGCAATTCAGACTTTTTTTATTTAAAAAAATTAAACTGAACAGTTTGGGCTTTGAGGGGTTAAAATGTTGCATTTCCATTTTATGTTTTGCTTTTTCTTCCCCAAATATATAGTTGCAAAAGCTGAGAAATGAACTTGTACATGTAATATCTTGTGTACATTAACATGAGATGGTTTACAATAGTTTGTCAGTTTAAGGCCAGGTTTGCATTTTATTACTCAAATATCTGTGAAGTATTTTTTGTAAATACTTTTTTATATATATAAAAATAATTTTGTAATATCCCTGAGCACAACTTAAAATAGATACTAAATGACTCTGGTCTTATATTGTGTTTTTCAAAAATATTTGTAATACTAAATGTAGAAAAGGGCCTGTTATTTGAACATGCTTTTGTACAGAGGTAACATCCATGTTGGCCTACCACATTTCCACTAGAAAATCTAAAAAAAAAAAAAAAGGTTGGGTAAATTACATTAAATGCACACAATCTGATTGTGTGACTTAAAGGGAGTAAACTTGTTTGAGCTCCCATTTGAAATAAGAGTAGTGCAATCGTTTTCCTGTGTGCCTTCCATTTCACAATGAACTTCATATTTTTACTACCCCTCTGAAGAATTGTACATTGGACCCATTGTTGATTCTGTGGTATAAATGAAAACACATGCTACTGTATGAATGGATACAGAAATCTGATGTATATTACTACAACTTGACATTTTTTTTAAAGAATATATTTTTTAAATGTCTTGTAAAACACTAAAAGAAAATGCATTTTTAGCCATTGTAGAAAACCTGCAAGGCTGTCTTCAAAATAAGGTTGGGTATCTGTCACTATACGTAGTTGAGGAAAGGTTTGTATTTGTAACTTAATTCAGCACATTAAGCTGCATGCCTTAATGCCAAAAAAAGAGTTGACCCTTGAGCTGATCTTGCTTTTCATTGTTAACAAAGCAAAGGTTTTAGTACATATTGTAACTACTTTCAGAAATCCTCAGTAATGGTAGAGTAATTTATTTTGCTTTAGAGACTGTCTTCTGTTATTACTTTGCCATTGTATTTTGGTAATAAAGACCTTTAAAAGAAAACCTGTTTTAGATTTCTGCATGCCCCTTGACCTGAATTAAATTGCTGAAATGAGAATTTAATATGGCTTTTCCACATGATTGACTTGATCCAGGACCTTCAAAGTAACTCCCTACTTAACTGTCTTCTCTTACTCAATGCTCCAAGAGATGTGTTAAAACGCACATGCAAAATCACAAAGGTTTATTTCAACCAACTTATTTCAAAAAGCATTTGTAATAAACATGTATAATGGACTCTTCATTGTTGGTTACATTGCATATTTTTTCCTCGATTTAACACCAAGCATTTAGAATATTTAGGGTATGGCTTTTTTCTTACATCCTGAATATTTTAGTTTTGGTAACTCCTGCAATAGGTTGGAATTTAAGCAGATTAATTTTACTGTCCAAAACAAAGTAATTCTACACTTTTGTTAGAAGTCTACAAAGTATTTCAGCTGTGTGAACTTCATTTAAAAAAAAAAACTTTTTTTTTAAAGTTAATTCCAAAACAATTTTAATGTGATGGCTTCAAAGAAAGAAAACCAAAGAAAAACTATTTTCACTCAAACTGGAATACAGTGCATCGTCAAAGCAGAATTCAGTGCGTCTCACTTTTAGTTTTCTTCAAAAAAACTTAAAAAATGAAAGGTTGGGGGAGATTTAGAAGCTAGTTATCCTTGATTAGACACTTTTGATTCTTGTGTTTTATCGTGAAAATCTGTTCTTCCCTTGTTTCTTTTTGCAGTGCTCTTGCTTTGATCCATGTATGCCATGCATGCCAGCTTCATAGAACGTTGTAGAGCACGATGGTGAGACAAATTCTGATCCAGGTGCATTCTAGAGCACTCTCTCTCTCTTCGTGTGGATCTTGATCTCACAGGCCCATCCTCGCTGGGCTTCTTGGCTTCTTTTCTGAAGGGGATGGAAAACATTTATAAAGTTGTTTTAGGTTTCATGTAACCCCTGCCTTTTATTTTTCTTTAAAGCACATATTTAATTGTTTTTTTAAGTTCCATTCGTTTTGAGTGGTTACACTTTTGTAGATCTATATATGTGTGTGTGTGTGTGTGTGTGTGTGTGTGTTATATTCATATAGTATTATATATGTCATAAAATATTTAGAATTCGACTGCCAGTTGGAGCAGTCTTCCAGTTCTGGTGCATGCTTTTGTGGGGGTGGGAATACAATTAAAGTGGTCTTGCATTCAATTTAATTTTCACATAAAAGCTTTACCTGTTTCCACTGTGATTACTTGTGCTGGGTAAAAGGGGACCTTGCAGGAAGCTGAAATATGAAACAAAATATATATATATATATATATATGTATCGAAAGGGAATTAATTCAAGTATTTTTATCAATGCTTTGGTGCATATGGCATTAAAGCCTGATTTCTCCACAGCCAATGTAGAATGTTGTAAATGACATAAAGATCATAAAATGGAGGCTTAACATTGTGATTCTCTTGTTAGATATGGTGGCCTAACTTAATTGGCACCTTGTAGTTTCTGGCTTTCATGTGCATAATTTGTAACACCCAGTTTACATACAGTTTACTTAAGATTAAAACTGCAGCAATCTACTTTGTGCTTATTGGGGAAAACAGTAAATCAAATTGGCTATTTCCAAGAAATTTCATAAAACATTAATTCTGCAGTCCTCATATTATCAGACTGTCACAAGCACACTGCCATTTTATTTATGTTTTAATCTCTTTGATGAACTTTAGCTCTCATGTCTGCTCTGGTGTTTTCTACTAAAAGCCCATAGCTTCTTCCCCCCCAAGTCCTGGTTACCAATAATATTATAGTAAGAATTCCAATAGGTTTTTATTTAAATTAGATGACACACAATCTACCATCTGCTTTTGTACAGTTACACTTTTAATTTCCTTGTGACAATTTCTACTTTCTAATATATGGATAACTGGTTATAATAAATAATGGATTGTTCACATTATAAATATATATTAATTAATTCATTCTTGGGAATTCATTATACATCAGCATAATATCTGTCTCAGATATTGGCAGAAAACCTGTGATTGAAAGATTAAATGCATGTTTTAGATAGTTGCAAATAATTCTGAATGTGTTGAAAAGCTCTTATGGCTACAATCCTATCCAAGGAGACAGCCTTCAAAATGTAATTGTTCTTTAAGTCTGTACAGAAAAGGAGAAAGAGTAAAGCAACTTTTTCACTACTCACTTGTCCATTTTCCAAGAAATCTCAGGGTCAACAATTTGAGAAGCTGTCTGTCTAGTCTTGTAGATGTGGTGGACAACTGTTGGCTAACACAAAAACTATATTTAATATGTTGATTCTTTTATGCTTTTAAACATCAGCAGTCACAAACGAGAACACATTTTGACTGAAAGAATAGTGTTGAATCAGTTTTTTAAAAGGTGTGAATGCAAACAAATTGAAAAGATTAATCTGGTATGCGCATACCCACTTTGGTAAATTTACCACGGTGGGGATTACATTTTTAACACGGTTTTATTGTGTTACCTCAACATCTTACCCCACTGTACAATATGCTGCATACATAACCAACACAGGACTTAGGACAACAATGAGAGAATCAGATTTTGACCTACCTGTTCAAGAAGGTAGTCTATTGCATATGTATCTGAATAAGGGTGTAAGCTGTTCCAGACAAATGGCTGATATTGCTTTCTACAGGGATAAAGAAATTTTCAATTAGTATGATTAGAAGATAAATTACATATTTTATATGCAAAGTTTATAACATCATGAGTGTAACTGCGTGGCTGTGTGTGCATTGTTACAAAGATTATGCAAGCTTTATTCTGTATATTTCCTTTGAAGTGCTTTGAACTGAAACAGGCTGTTGATGTTTTCCCACTGAGGCAATTGCTTAGACTCAGTGGTTTGTCTTTCGTTACAAATCAAAAGGTCAGCCACAATCTACATGTTTTACCCTGCATGAGACTAACCCCACCGAAAACAAGAGTGATACTTATATCAACACACAATACTAACCTAGAATAAGGAAACCACTACACTTCTATTTGGTGTAGGATTGCAAAGGTTATCAGCAATGCTACAAATATGATCAATTTTATATAATAAAATGTAGTCAAGAGAAAATTTAAAATTCTCTAGATGAAGACAAAAAACTAAACTTTATAGATTCAATACAATGAAAACTAATTAACAAAAAGTGGTTGCATTAGACAAATTAAACACAGATTTTTCACAATTAAGAATCACGTTTTAAAATAATTTTGTAAATTTGACCTCTCAGTTTTGTTATTCTTTAAATCAGCCACATGCTCTCTCTAAACTCACCGGTTTGGCCGTTTTGATGCATTTGCATGAAAGTTTTTTTTCATCTGTGTTTTTATGCGGTCCAGCTCCTCCTTTATCACTTGGTTGTGGTCTTTATACTTCACCTGAGTAGGGACTCTCTTGTCAGCCTTTGATGTCTCTGTCACAGGATTGTCCCGTGTCTCTTCCCTATCTTTTCCATGGCTTTGCTTTGAGTCACCTACATTGAAAATCAGAACCTGCATCAAAGGACAAGTTGGCAGCTTTCCTATGTGTTAGAGTTTCTTGCATGTACCTATTGAAAAGTCACCAACACGTAATGGTTGTGGAATTTTATGATTGGCATGTGGCTCAATCTATTTAAACCAGTTGGATTTTTATTTAAATTTCATATAAAGGTAAACACATGGAATAGGGAGGGAAAAAAAGGTTGACCGCAAGATTCGAAACACTGCCAAACATAACTATATAATCTGACTTTAATTTCCTCTTTTTTTGCAAAGCTGAAAACCACCAAAAAATATATAGGGAACCGAGACTTTTCTTATTCTGTATGACTTGAATGACACTAGCATGTATGTAAGACGCATCTCTTCCGACAGCACTTGTAATATTAGTCCTCTATCCCTGCTAGATAGCACTTCAGCTTATTCTTGATTGTTTTCCTCCTTGCTCCCTTTCCCGTAGCCCTCGTCTGTAACCCTACATCTTGACAGCACTTAGCTTTCACCGTCCAGGATGTCGGAAGTCTCTTAATGTACTTGTGTAAATTGTAAATTGGAATTTGTAAAATGTATTATTCTGAATTGCTGTTTTAGCTAAATTGAATTTGTAATGATTGATGCCTTGTACTTCTCTGTATTTTTGCACTTTGTTTGCACTTATGTTGTAAGTCGCCCTGGATAAGGGCGTCTGCCAAGAAATAAAAATAATAATAATAATAATGTATGTATTTTATCACTGGGTGCCCAGCTTCTTTATTTTTTCTTCAGTCTCCAAAATGTTTATTATGCATTATATATTTTTACCTTCAAATATAAGAACTATAAATGTTGTCCAAAGCTATATATGTCAGTCTCCTATAAGATACCAATGGAATTTTTTGTAGTTCATGTTACACTTTATTATTACTAGTTAGTAAGTGCTAGTAATTCAAACCATGAGCTCTATAACAATTTAGAAAGAAAGAAACGCTGAATTTGGCAAAATAAGAAAATAAAAGCCCCTATAAAACAGAATGGCTCTGTCTCAGTATTGTATAAGCAGGCATAATCTTTCACTTGCCAGTTGTTTCATTCCCTTGGCCTATGTTTGCTTTGTTGCTGTTTATTGTGGCCTTTCTTTCCTTATCTTTCAGACTGGAGTTTGGTGTCTCTTTGTCTTGCTTGGAGTTGCATTGTTTTGTATTAGGAGCCAAGTTGGTGTCAGGTTCAGAGCTTTGTGTTGCCCTGGCAGTGCCCTTATCTGAATGTGAAAAACACAGAAGAAATAATGAATGAGAAAATATTTTCCTCTGAACTTTCAATAACAGTAGAGAGAATACCTTTATGTGCTTTCTGGGAAAGTATTCATTCAGGATTGTATTATAAGCTAAAAAGTACAGAAAGACTTGCCAATTCCCTTGAATGCAGCTTGTTCTGATCATTTTAATTGTTAACCACCATGTTAATATTTAAGTCTTATGGTACAAATAACATTCTTTAACATTTTCAAACTTTAATAATTGGGGGGGGGGGGGGGGGGTGGAAAGCATTTAAAATGTATAATTTAATCCATTCTTTGTGCATAATACCTGTCTAATGTTTAAATGATACAAAGTTCATTTGATGCAGTCTGCCATGTAGTATTTTAAGCAGCCCCCCCCCCCCCTTCAATGTGAAAGTCTTGCCTTTTGATTTCTCCTTTGTCGCTGTATCTTCACAACTGGAACTACTTTTGCTGGAGGTGCTTCCTTTGCTTGACACAGAGCCAGTGTCAGACATGTTCGGGATCCTCTTAATTAAAGTGTGGGAGCTGCAGGATTTGCTCCACAGCCCTGCGGAGCTTGAAGTTGCGTTGTAATGATAGTTCCTCTGCCATGGCAACAGTAGGTAAGGTGGCTTGCTATTCTGCACACCCTCAGATACAGTAAAGCAAATTAAAATCTGCTACATTATGCAACTTGACACTATCTTGTCTACCTAAGGATATTTTTAAAAAGGGGAAGTGTGAAAGGACAAATGCATTTCTTGTCGTCGGTGTCATTTATTCATGTTATAATTATGTTGGTGTTGGGCACTGCTGTGCACACACATTGGTATGTCAAATACGCGTGACTGATATAATTGCGAAGGTAAATCAGACCAATGTTAACAATAATATAATGCAATTCAATTGTGGTTCTTGCACTACAGTTATATCGGAGTTTCAAAATACTGGGCATAAAGAGGTCCGGTGCCGTGCTCCATACCATACCGGACAAATGTCCATCACATCCCTAGGTACTATAGTAGTAACTAGAAACGATTGTGTGAACAATGCAAAATATACCATATGTTTCTGGGTCTGGACAGTGAAAAAGGTCCGATACGTGGTATTACTGGTAGTCTGATCTTTATTATTATGGGCTATCACATGCAACAACATTACGTTGCGTTGCTAGTACTATGTTTGTGAGTTAGCTGGGATTGTGCACTGTGAAAGAACTTTATTATATCGCCTTTTCACTTTTATCATTCTCAGTCTCTCGTTTTTGAACTTTACTTTTGGACAAATTGCCCAACGACAGTTTCAATGCCAATTTCTCGGTGAATCGTAAATGATTAACATGTAACTTTAAGATGGGCAGCGTGGCTAATTTCCCATGTATCCATCTGATCAGTTTAACAATGCCCTTGCACGATATGGAAACAATGTAACGATCACTTGCATACAGGTCTTTATTATGTATTTTTTTCCATTTAAAAAAGACCTAATATTAATATAACCGCCGAGAATCGCAGTGTCCGAAGGCAGTCCTCCTCTCCTCTCTTTTCGTCCAAGATTTATTCACACCGTGCATAGACACACACAGGCTCTGTTTGGGGGGGGACCAGTGGACACCCGATTAAAAAACTGCACTCTCCAGCGAAGTGAGTGGCCGTGTAATGAACGGGACTGTGTGTTTTTATTTGTATTGGTTACAATTCTCAGACTGAAATTTAATTTGTTGTCTACTGCTACTAAATAACCGGGTCTTCGGAGCAAACGAGATTAGCGAGTGATGCTATCTGAGATTTCCTGACATCCCGGCAGCTGCGTGTGTAGGAAACACCGCTGCAAAACAGGCCTAACAATTGCACGCTGTGAAACAATGCAGTGGTCCGGATGCATTTTGGATTTATATTATGTTGTTCTTTGAGTTGTGTGTTTTTTTGTTTGGTGGCTTTCTTTGCTGTGTTTAGTGTACAATTCGTGAATTTAGAAGGCGTTTTGGGAGGATGATCAATGAATGACCTAACGAACAATTTACAGCTGCTCGTTGTATTTGTGGCATTCATTGTATTCGTGTGAGTGGAAGAAAAACGAATATTTTTTATGGTTGTAGGCAATAGATAGGCGGGTGCAATTAATCATTGAATGCCGATATTGTGATTGCCACTAAAGCAAATCGATGCTGCGGTGCAACCACATTGTGAAGTAAAGGGAAGAACAACAAAAAGAGTCAATGAGTTCCTTTCCCTGTTTGCGCACATTGTTCATTCAGCTGATGTCGCTGTGCTGTAGCCCGCAATGCTATGTGCCCCACTTGCTTTGGGTCTCTCTCGGATGCTTTTGCGTTTGCTTCTTGTGCTCACAAGGCTACAATTACCGCAGAGGTTTTACATTATCAACAAGTAGTGTTGCTCGCCTGAGACGCGCAACTTCCTGCGGTCTTGTCGCAGATTAATGCGAATTTGGGGAAGAGCGCAGGTTGCAGCTCCAAATCCGGAAAAAAACATGTGCCAGCGATAATAACCATATTTCACAGCATCACAGCCTGCACGGTGATTGTATGACTGACATCTGATAAGGCTCCATAACCATGCTGCCATAAACGTGTAGACTGAACTGTGTCATGGTCAGGTGTGGGTTAAAGATCTACATTCTCCTCAGATGTGACAGTGGTCACTGGTTGAGACAATGTTTACTGAAAGGATGCTCAGCATTTCCCTCTCCCTCTCCCTCTCCCCCTCCCCCCTTCTTTTCTCAGATCTGGTTGGAAACCATGACTGCACTGAGACAGAGGAAGGGAAGCAGGGCTAAGGATTTCAGTCAGGAGAATCAGAGACCAGAGACCACCCAGGACACTAAAGAGAAGACCCCACCAAGTAAGAGAATCAACAGATGCTATGAGGAATTTACAGTGAAAGCAGTTACTATTTTATTTAAGCTGTCATGTGCTTTTTAGTTATTCTTTCTCAGTCGTTTATGTATGTATGTATGTATGTATGTGTGTACGTTATTGCTGACATCCATGTATTAAATACCTGTTAATGATTTCCCCAGGTGAATCAGTATGGTCCATTGTGTGGTCAGTTGCCGGAGCCCTTTTGGGAGTGTCCCTTGGTCTCCTCACTTGCATTTATGTAGCAACTTTACATGAGAACGACCTGTGGTTTTCCAATATCAAGGTAAGGTATATTTTTTAAAGGTTAGGCTGTTACACAAAGAGAGCCTCTTCTTCTTATTAAAATTGTACTTGCAAATCTTTGGCCACATTACTCCTACACCCAAAACGTCTGGAAGGATTCCTACAAACGTCTGCCATGGTGTCCCCAGGAAGATTGTGTATTATTCTTCTCATGGTAAAACTGAATATAGTCCTGAAAGAGCCCAGAAGAATACTTGCAAATTATATATATATTAAATCTACCCCATTATCTTAATAACAGCCTACCATATCTCAGCTTTATGCTAAAATCAGAACAAAAAGTGAACTTATTTATTTTAGGAAGGAATGCCCATCCTTTCTATTGTTTTATTTGTCCTTGAAATATTGTAAAAGTTAGTCTATGTATGAAGGGATGTATTAAATCACCCCCTTTCAACAGAAACCGGAAAATGGCAGTGAGTTTGAAATTACCCTTTCCACAGCAGTTTTATGATGTATCCTATACAGTATGTTTTACCCTTGTAATCATTTTGTTGTCTTTTCAAAGATTATAAAACGGAGAGAGAAACTGCATTTCAATATTTGTTTATGGTGACTTTTAACCTCCACTGTGCATTTGATCACATGAATAAATGTCTTGTAAAATGCACACAGAAGCAGTAGGTTGAGTTATATTCCAGATGATGTTTTTGATTTTGAAAAAAACACACTTTTTTTAATGTCAAGCCAGCTGTCCTTACTTCATAAGTACTGCAGAGTGAGGCCTGAAGTTTCCAGAGCTTTAGTAACCTTGTTTTTACTATGTGTAAGCCAAAAATATTACATCATGTTGAGTCTGGTCCACATTCTTTTTCAATGATCTAGTGTTTGAAGTAAATCCAACTTCAAATTGTATTCCTTTATTCATCCTAATATACCTAGGTTTTGAAATAGGGCATGCTATTTTTAAATTATGGTAGAAAATCTGTAACCATGTCTTGTCTTGTCTTGTCTTGTCTGCCAACAACAAAAACTGAAGTTTGCTCGGATGACATTTTTAAAAACACATTTTATGTTCTATTGATTGTCATGCTTTTGTTTTAACAGTGAATATGCATTGTTTATGTTAATGATATACAATTATCACTACAATATAAAATTATGTAATTATTTATACAGACTGATAACCTGCTAACTGTTATAAAAACCTGGGCTTTTGTGTTCTATTTTTAGTCTTTTTTTGTATGAGCTCTGTTTTATCTGGGAAAGCAGGCAGATGTTCTCATTTATAATAAATCCGGGTCAGTTTCTAGGTTTGGCTTGGATTCTGTGCATTCAATTAAATACATTTCTAGAACACAGTGTTTAACAGATTTCATTACAGTACATGGCAAAGTCAAACACCATTCTTCAGGGAGTCATCAGTGCAGTGCAATATTATTTCAGTCATATTTTTAAACCAGGTTTGTGGTTGAATGTTACATACTGCATTATCAGTAAAGTAGTGCAACCTGTTTTAGTGTCCATGCTGTGTTTGTTGCCAGGTTTCAATTGTAAAACTCAACAAACTTCTATATACTAAACATAACTCTTACTGAAATGAAACAAATCTGTTTTGTTTTTCTATGCACTGTATAAGAAGTAACCTTCTTTGTTTGCAGTTACAACCTTTGTGTCTCAAGTAGAGTACATATGTTTTTCTAACATACTTTTTATGTCCATTCTTGGAAAGCCATGTGTTGGAAATCAATATTTTTTTCCAAAAAAGTTTACATTCAAAGCAAGGCTGTGCAGTAAAATCCTTCACGTGTTGTCTGTGAGTTCTTCCCTTGCATCTGTTTCCAAGTATTCGTAGGGCAGTCATTGTTTGGTTGGAGACGGCTGTTCCTTTGCCAATTTCAGCATGTGTGAAATCACCATTCTGACATTTATAGCACCTTCCGGGTTTATTTTAGGGCAGAGCAGTTCTGGTGTTTAAATATATCAATGAACTAAAAACTAGCTTAACATTTTCCGAAACATGTTCCAGGCTGCTTTTATTAGTGTGACGGTAGGCCCCCCTTGTCCAGATTCTTTGTGTTTACCCCAGTAACTGTTTCAGACAGCAGTTTGAAACTCTAACTGGGAGGAACACGGATTTATACGCCTGTGATTTTTATCACAGCTCTGATTCTGACCCGATTCTGATCCAATTTTTTTTTAAGTACAGCTTTTATAAATGTTGTAGTATTTATTAATGACCTGTATTTGAGCTTCTCTGTCTAAATCAAATAATTATATCATCATTAGTGAACTTTAACTATACATTGTAACTCCTGAAGAAGACTTTGCTATCAGTTTTGTTAATAGTTAATATTTTTCTCCTAATACAGTGCATTAGCTAAATCCATAGTTATAGAAACAAATTTTAGAAGCTGGGCTAGAGGCACCAAATTAGTATGGGTTTGAGGAAGAGAAAAAGTAACTTGGAAAGTGATCTCAGACCTGTCCACAATATGAGTGCAGAGCATTCTGGGATAACAAAAGGTTTTAACAGTGTGACTAAAAACCTCCAGAAAGTTGTCTTTTCCATCGGATTCACAATGGCTACTTTAATTGGGTTCTTTCACTCCTGGTGTGTCTATTCTTTGCATGAAAATCTCCTGTGGTTTTCAAATCTAGAGGTAAGAAAGGCTTTAATAGTTTCAGCAAATATGTTTGGATTCAAGTGGTGTGTTTCATGAAAGAGGCTGTGTTTTTCATTAAATGCCTGTTTCATAACAAGATTGTTGCCTTTTAGATCAAAATAATTGATATTGGTAGTTTGTGTGTGTGGGTGTGCATATTTATTTCTGTGTGGGTTGACCATTTACATTTTGATTCCATTTCAGGAAGTTGAGCGTGAAATTTCGTTCCGAACTGAATGTGGGCTGTACTATTCCTACTACAAACAGCTGTTAAGGGCTCCATCTATTCAACAAGGTATCATTTATCTCTTTAAAATATTCCCTGGGCTTGTATTGTCTGTTTTGGATGAAGAAGTAGGTCAAGTGCATTCTTAGACAGAAATATGGATAGCAAGGAAGAAATTAACAATTGTAATATATTTAAATAACGGATTTCATTTAAAAAGAAACACAGCCATGGAAATGTTCCGCACTAAGGAATGTCCATCATGAGATGTCTGTTCTTTATGTGGCTAAATAATCAATGAATCCATGTTGCCATCCATGTTTATTTCACTTCTAAGAAACAAAAGTATGATGTCATATTCAAGTATGACTTCACCTGTGCAATATAACCTCTGAAACAAAAGCATTTTCAAAACCTAGTATTACATATTCCTGTATCTGTTGCTAATGCTGTAAACCACAGTTTTCCATCATGTCCTTTTAAATCCTGTTTAGCAAAGTCGTCTGTGGGAAAAGCATTTGTACAGGCTGTTGACTGTAACTGTAATCATGGTCTTTGAGAAATGTTTTCATTCTTATCTTGTGTCCTCTGTGTCTTCTGTTAGGATTTTTTGAACTAGTGAACGAAAACACCACAGAATCCAAAAGAACAATTAACCTCTTGCAGCGAATGAACATCTATCAAGAGGTGTTCCTCGGGGTTCTGTACAGAATCCTGCCCATTCAGGTACAATTACAAGTGCTGCGTAGATGTCTTTTTGCAATGCGTTACATTAATCCATTTTATTAACCTTTGATTAATTGTTTTAATCACAGGGTACTGTAATTGTGATGAAGTACACTGGAATAAATATAATTGGACAGATTAAATATTTCCAGTGTAAGAAACGGTTATCTATTAAAAACCGACAAACTAATAATTTTTGACCTTGCTGAATGACAGCTATAGATGTACTCCACACTACAATAATTTATCAGTGGAAACCTTTTTTTCTGTCCTAGGAGTACCTAGAGCCTGTGTATTTCTACATATACTCTGTATTTGGCCTACAAACTGTGTACGTCATCGCCCTATACGCCACCAGTTGGCTGCTCAGTGGAACATGGCTGGCCGGAGTTCTGGCGGCGGTGTGGTACATTCTCAACAGGTATTTCTGCTTTTACACCCCTGTGCCAGAATAGTGAAAATCTTCACTATTACGAATTTAGACAAGTGGATTTCCTGTTATATGACTGCGTTTTGCATTAAACAAAGATTTAAGGTTGAAAAGTATAACTGTGTCTTTTTGCTGCTTTGTAATAAAGATGCAAGTGTTTATTCCAGTGTTTTGTTTTGTTTTCCTGCAGAATAGATACCACCCGGGTAGAATTTACCATTCCTCTGAGGGAGAACTGGTCTCTTCCCTTTTTTGCCCTTCAAGTTGCTGCTATCACATATTACTTAAAGCCTCAACTGAAACCCCTACAACAGGTACGCTTTTAAGTTGAACCGTGTTTCTGATTATAAAGCTTTTGTTGTTTTTGTTCCTTTCTTGTTCTCTTTTTATTTTCTAATCTGGATTTGTAGTAAAAGCCATACTCAGATACTAAGAATGTTGTATATTATAATCTCATAAATAAAAAATCTGTTTAGTCTTACTTAGCGCTTTATAAGTGCAATTTTGAAACACATTTTAAATAAGAATAAAGGTGTTGCATTAGAGGTTCAAAGTCATTTAAATATTCTCCAGGAAAATTCCAAGAGATTATTCTACTAAATCCATTATTCTGGTGAGGGATGTTTTACTGAGATCTTTAATGTTAAGAGGATGGGCATTACATATAACATAACATTTTGCAAAATGCGTACATGTAAAGCTGTGCAGCATTGGTTGTAATGTAGTTGTATTAGAATTCTATTTGATATTATGAAAATGAAAAGTAATCCTATCTGTTTTTTTGTTTTTTTTCTTTTCCCACAGAAATTGGCATTGCTACTGATATTTATGTCAACACTAGCCTTTAGTCTGACCTGGCAATTTAATCAGTTTATACTGTTGATCCAGGCTCTGATCTTCTTTGCACTGGACTGTCTGGACTTGATTGCACCTGGACAGGTAACCCTGAATTAAGATACAGATGCAGTGTACTGTACATCATATAGAGAAATATGGTATATGTGTAGACGTCAGTACACAACCCTTCTCTGGTCTGCTTTTCTATACAGGCATATGATGATAACGTTCAGGAATATTTTACTAACCTCACAGTCTTTGCCTTATTGTTTTCTTCAATTTGTTACAAACAGCGTTCTATACTGCGACCAAAACACTCACATATGAGACCCTTTCATCTGACAGTGCAACACCTTATTGGTCGCAAGGATCCGAGTAGTATATTTGATAAGTTTGACTAGGGCTGTGACAGGACGATAGACGGTATACTGATTTTCTTTTTCTTTTTTCTTTTTCTATCGTCAATACCCTACCTAAAAAAAAAAAAAAAAAAAAAAAAATATATATATATATATATATATATATATATATATATATATACACACAGTACTGTTCAAAAGTTTGATGAAGAAAATATACATCAAATCAATATTTGGTGTGACCACCCTTTGCCTTCAAAACAGCATAAATTCTTCTAGGTACACCTGCACACAGTTTGTGAAGGAACTCGGCAGGTAGGTTGGCCCAAACATCTTGGAGAACTAACCACAGTTCTTCTGTGGATTTTGGCAGCCTCGGTTGCTTCTCTCTCTTCATGTAATCCCAGACAGACTCGATGATGTTGAGATCAGGGCTCTGTGGGGGCCATACCATCACTTCCAGGACTCCTTGTTCTTCTTTACGCTGAAGATAGTTCTTAATGACTTTCACTGTATGTTTGGGGTCATTGTCATGCTGCAGAATAAATTTGGGGCCAATCAGATGCCTCCCTGATGGTATTGCATGATGGATAAGTATCTGTCTGTACTTCTCAGCATTGAGGAGACCATTAATTCTGACCAAATCCCCAACACCATTTGCAGAAATGCAGCCCCAAACTTGCAAGGAACCTCCACCATGCTTCACTGTTGCCTGCAGACACTCATTCATGTACTGCTCTCCAAACTGCCTTCTGCTACAGCGAAATATTTCAAATTTTGACTCATCAGTCCAGAGCACCTGCTGCCATTTTTCTGCACCCCAGTTCCTGTGTTTTCATGCATAGTTGAGTAGCTTGGCCTTGTTGCCATGTCGGAGGTATGGCTTTTTGGCCACAAGTCTTCCATGAAGGCCACTTCTGACCAGACTTCTCCGGACAGTAGATGGGTGTACCAGCATCCCACTGTTTTCTGCCAATTCTGAGCTGATGGCACAGCTGGACATCTTCCGATTGTGAAGGGAAGTAAGCATGATGTGACTTTCATCTGCTGCAGTAAGTTTCCTTGGCTGACCAATGTGTCTATGGTCCTCAACGTTGCCCGTTTCTTTGTGCTTCTTTAAAAGAGCTTGGACAGCACATCTGGAAACCCCTGTCTGCCTTGAAATTTCTGCCTGGGAGAGACCTTGCTGATGCAGTATTACTACCTTTGAGTTTGGCTGTTCCTCACCCAGTTTTATTCCTCCTACACAGCTGTTTCCGTTTCAGTTTATGATTGTGTTTCAACCTACATATTGAATTGATGATCATTAGCAGCTGTTTGGTATAATTGTTTAATCATACACCTGACTATATGCCTACAAAATCCCTGACTGTGCAAGTGGACCTAGAAGAATTGATGCTGTTTTGAAGGCAAAGGGTGGTCACACCAAAAATGGATTTGATTAAGATTTTTCTTCTGTTCACTGACTTTGCATGAAGTTAATTGATATATAAATATAATCTTTTAACATGTCTATATTTGAAAGCATTCTTACTTGACAGCATTTTTTCACACCTGCCTAAAACTTTGGCACAGTATTGTGTGTGTGTATGTATGTGTATATATATATATATATATATATATATATATATATATATATATATATATATATTAGTGCTATGCTTAAAAACCTGCAGCTGCAATAGAATCTAAAACAATCTCTGGTGTGAGACAGGTGTCTGTCAGGTTGTTCACAACTGTAGCATCAACACATTTCCATTACATCTGTCTTTGAGTAGACCTGTTTGAAGACACTGGTGTGGCTGCAGTAACTCTAGAGCTTCAATTGCAGGGAGCAAAGAAGCTCCATCATCCACATTTTCTTCTTCTCATAGCAGAATCAATTCTCCTATGATTGTTGCATCTTGCTATTTTCTAAAACATCTAGTTGCCAACAGTTAAAAAAACTACATGTGGCTACTTATTCAACATATTGAAAATTATATCATATGTATAAGGGTAAAGCTTTTTCTGCCAAATAAACTAATTCAGATGTGTAATTACAGTTGCTCCATGAGAAGTACTGTGAGAATAAAGTGAGGAGTTTGACTTCTCATCACCTGTTAAACAGAAATATATTTGGGCATCTATTTTTTATCATTGTAGGCTTTTGTTTTGTTTAGTATTTAGTATTGTTAAGGTAGGACAGGGCACTTTTTTGGACTCGAACACTTTGATAATGTGATCGGGGTTTAGGGGTTTAGAATTGTTCATAAAATGAATAGTGAAACATTCCATCTCCGAAGCGATCAAGTCGATATCAACTTAAATATGTTTGTTTTTGGCACAGAACCTCCACACATAACATAACAAATCACGCTTTTAAAGTTGTGATTTTAAGTCAGCAACTTTATAACAGTAAATAATAATAAACTATAATAATAAAAATGTGTGTGTGTGTATATACACTCACCTAAAGGATTATTAGGAACACCATACTAATACTGTGTTTGACCCCCTTTCGCCTTCAGAACTGCCTTAATTCTACGTGGCATTGATTCAACAAGGTGCTGAAAGCATTCTTTAGAAATGTTGGCCCATATTGATAGGATAGCATCTTGCAGTTGATGGAGATTCGTGGGATGCACATCCAGGGCACGAAGCTCCCGTTCCACCACATCCCAAAGATGCTCTATTGGGTTGAGATCTGGTGACTGTGGGGGCCAGTTTAGTACAGTGAACTCATTGTCATGTTCAAGAAACCAATTTGAAATGATTCGACCTTTGTGACATGGTGCATTATCCTGCTGGAAGTAGCCATCAGAGGATGGTTACATGGTGGTCATAAAGGGATGGACATGGTCAGAAACAATGCTCAGGTAGGCCGTGGCATTTAAACGATGCCCAATTGGCACGAAGGGGCCTAAAGTGTGCCAGGAAAACATCCCCCACACCATTACACCACCACCACCAGCCTGCACAGTGGTAACAAGGCATGATGGATCCATGTTCTCATTCTGTTTACGCCAAATTCTGACTCTACCATCTGAATGTCTCAACAGAAATCGAGACTCATCAGACCAGGCAACATTTTTCCAGTCTTCAACTGTCCAATTTTGGTGAGCTTGTGCAAATTGTAGCCTCTTTTTCCTATTTGTAGTGGAGATGAGTGGTACCCGGTGGGGTCTTCTGCTGTTGTAGCCCATCCGCCTCAAGGTTGTACGTGTTGTGGCTTCACAAATGCTTTGCTGCATACCTCGGTTGTAACGAGTGGTTATTTCAGTCAAAGTTGCTCTTCTATCAGCTTGAATCAGTCGGCCCATTCTCCTCTGACCTCTAGCATCAACAAGGCATATACACTCACCTAAAGGATTATTAGGAACACCTGTTCAATTTCTCATTAATGCAATTATCTAACCAACCAATCACATGGCAGTTGCTTCAATGCATTTAGGGGTGTGGTCCTGGTCAAGACAATCTCCTGAACTCCAAACTGAATGTCTGAATGGGAAAGAAAGGTGATTTAAGCAATTTTGAGCGTGGCATGGTTGTTGGTGCCAGACGGGCCGGTCTGAGTGTTTCACAATCTGCTCAGTTACTGGGATTTTCACGCACAACCATTTCTAGGGTTTACAAAGAATGGTGTGAAAAGGGAAAAACATCCAGTATGCGGCAGTCCTGTGGGCGAAAATGCCTTGTTGATGCTAGAGGTCAGAGGAGAATGGGCCGACTGATTCAAGCTGATAGAAGAGCAACTTTGACTGAAATAACCACTCGTTACAACCGAGGTATGCAGCAAAGCATTTGTGAGGTGGAGGGGCTACAACAGCAGAAGACCCCACCGGATGTTTTCTTGGCACACTTTAGGCCCCTTAGTGCCAACTGGGCATCGTTTAAATGCCACAGCCTACCTGAGCATTGTTTCTGACCATGTCCATCCCTTTATGACCACCATGTACACATCCTCTGATGGCTACTTCCAGCAGGATAATGCACCATGTCACAAAGGTCGAATCATTTCAAATTGGTTTCTTGAACATGACAATGAGTTCACTGTACTAAACTGGCCCCCACAGTCACCAGATCTCAACCCAATAGAGCATCTTTGGGATGTGGTGGAACGGGAGCTTCGTGCCCTGGATGTGCATCCCACGAATCTCCATCAACTGCAAGATGCTATCCTATCAATATGGGCCAACATTTCTAAAGAATGCTTTCAGCACCTTGTTGAATCAATGCCACGTAGAATTAAGGCAGTTCTGAAGGTGAAAGGGGGTCAAACACAGTATTAGTATGGTGTTCCTAATAATCCTTTAGGTGAGTGTATATATATATATATATATAACATAAAAAATCTATTTGTTTCGTTGTTTGGCTTCCTTCTTATTCAATTTGATGGTGTTCTTGCTATGCATTTTGTTTTACTAACTCAACCAATTGCTGCTTACAATCTATTGCTTAATATTATTTATGCATAACATTTATTTTATATTACTAGTTAGAGTTCAGGAGAACAGCCATGTCAGCCCATCTCAAAAAGTAACACACCAGACTGTCACTTTGAAATACATTTTGCACTTTATTTTAACAGTCTCAGTCTATCCAAATCAATGTATAAAAGATGGCTAGTAATTATCCTGGTGCGACCAATTCAAAACATCTTAAAATGTCAGTAGCACCAGTACCACTATTGGAAAAAGTTAGTCTAGAATCCTGTATAAATAAACCCTGCCTTGAGGTTGGTGAAGTAGAGCACCCCGAGGTTTAAAAAAAAAAAAGTTTAAAAATTAAAAATAAAGTATAAAAACAACCCAGAGGTTTCTTCTCCATGCAAACTGCAAATGTATTTAATTTTCAAAACCTTTTTTTAAGGTTTTCATAAAAATAATTATAATAAATGATCTTGAATGACACTAAGGCACTATGAATTAAATAACTCCCCAAAGTGTTTTAGCTTCAGCTTTGTCTTACCCTAGTTGAGAATGTGGGAGCTGCGAACGCTCTTGGAAAACAGAGCAGAAGGTCTCTGAAGAATTTGCTCTGAGGGAGCTGTGAGAAAGAAGCCTAGAAGTAGAGTATATTTACCCACCAGATGTCCCTGTTACACCTTCTGTTTAATATTTTAGACTTTTCAGGGATATTCACATGTGCTAAATTTGCACTACTTCTGTTAGTTAAAATAAAATAATAAAAATAAGAATACAAGAAAAAGATGCATATTTTGTCATATCCAAACTTCTAAACTATATGCATATTTACTTGATGTGCATCCAATCCAATATGATAGTCATCTTTTTAATTTATTTTTTGTACATCTTCCATTAATTTGTTTTCATTGTAAAAATGTTGCAACCATATATCAATAAGTATTCTATTGTCAGGACTATAATAATAATAATAAAAATAAAAATAATTATAATAACAATAATAAGCAAAACCATCATATTTCTGTGAACCAGCATATCATAATGTTATAGTACAAGAAACATAAATAATGTTCATTTAGGTAATTAACTTTCTGACTGAATGTTTTATAGTGTTAGTGGAGGCTAAAGTAGTAAACATGATTTACAGTGTTCTGTAACATTTTCACATGGTTCTTAAGACTCTTCAATGGCTTTGTTTTCTGCTGCAGGTATCTTCCCTGTATCTAATCCAAGTTGCAAGCCTTTTGCTCGTCTGGTTACTTCAGTTTTGCAATTCCATGATTTTGGGATCCTTGGTACTATGCTTCATTGTTGCCGTATTCTTTGTGAAACATTTCCAGGTAAAATACTTTTTATCAGTAAGGGATGAAAAAGAAACATCTTACAGCCTCCTTTAGTTCTCTGCCTGCAAGGACTGTCTGGCTGCTTCTTGAGAAATGTTCATGTGAATGCAATGCAAAAAGGCAGCTTTCAACTCCTCAAGGTCTAGATTTGTCCACGAATTGAAGAAAAAGAATCCAAGTTGACCTCCAGGGCCCAGAGCTCATACAATCTGTATTATTCAGCTACATACAGAGCCCAGCATCGTGAATATTGCTGTAGATAAATCCACACAAAGCTCTGTATATTAAAGGTATGTTTCCACACCCCACCAGGCTGTACAAGACCAAGAGATGTTAAATCAAGCAGGACAATAAAATTGCAAGTTACCTTCAAATAATTTACCGATCTGAATAAGCAGGAGCAAGAAAATAGGGACACTAACCTGCCATTACCTTTGCATTGACTCCATATACATTTGATTCATCACATTTGACAACAGAACGCTCTGAAGGAAGACGTGAGTACACACTGAAACAGCAGCTTTCCAGGCTGATGACAATAACACGTCTGACTGTGATGGATCCAAAGTATATGAATTTAAGTAAAATGTATAGTTGCATTTTGAGTTCTCTCTGGTTCTTTCCCATGGGACACCCATGTGTGCCTGGGTTAGCAACTAATCCAATTTTATATTTATGCTCGATATTTCTCATTCAGTAATTCTGCTTTCGATTTGTCAAGGGGAAAGCGATTGTTTTCTACTGAAGACAAGCATCCCTTATGCCTTCTCTTTAAATCCTTTGTCTATCTTCAAAAAGTATAATCTTGAAACCTTTATCTTCCTCTAAACAGGATTTATACAATTGGGGGGACAACCTTCTCTGTCAATAATAAAATTAGAAAATAAAATCTCAAATGTTTTAGATGAAAGTAACATGGAAATGATTGTCATATCTTTAATTGTGTAAATATAAGCGAAATATTAGAAGCCCATATTTTATTTTTTTGAGTTTTTTTTTTCCCCTTAAACTTAAATAAATGTGTTCTGGTAATTTAATTGATCTTTTTTGTCTTACAGAAAAACCTGAAAACTGGCAGTGTCCTGGCAAGGGTTGTGAAACTGTTAATTCATTGCATTCTTGTTTTTGGCCTAACTTTCACTATAAATTATTTAACCAAGGTAAGCCTTGAAATTGTGTTAGGTTTTCTCTTTATTTTAAAATCCTTTTCCTGTGTTATTGAGAGTTACTTCTTAGTTACCTCACAAACTGGTAAAATATGAAGAGCTTTGATTGATTAAATGATTGCTGGTTTGATTGATTATTGTGTCATTAAGCCACTATTTCAATATCTTCATTCCTCAGTCCGAAGATGATGATGTCTTTGAGTACTTCCAATTTCTCCCCCCTTTTTAAAACAGATTTGTCTTGTTTTATTACAGAAAGTGTTGCTGCTTAAATCTGATGAACACATTTATAAGTTCATCAAGGCCAAGTTTGGACTTGGGTCAACTAGGTATGAATGGTTTAATGCTCTTAACTCTAGAACGCTTACTGAAAAAGATATACCTTATGGCAGGTGAATTAAATTGATCACTATAATATTAGATACGCTTACAATAATTAATGCATGGAATCATGGTCTCTGACTCATTACACCCTGATGAAGGCTTTTCGGTTGAAACGTTGGTGTGTTTTCTGCTTCATAAAATTAATTGAGTTTAATTGAGTGCTTTGAGATTGTGCAGCTTCTTTTTTTTCTTCTTCATTGTTTGAGGCCACGTTCTAATAGCTTGCACCTTTCCCATGTTTGGGGTGTGCTTCTTCTCCCACTTTTACATATTTATAGTTATCATAAACTATTTATAAATAGTGATGCAGTTATTTTATTTCCTAATTCTACTTTGGGATTGGACAACTTAGTTTGGTTTATATGTGTTGTAACCGATCAACTTTTTATTTGTTTTATTTAGTTACAAAGGTGTGGTACTCCTAAGTGTATTGAAAGACATCCAAGAATTGGATGTTACTCTGAAATGCATATTTTACTAAATCAGCATTTCTTTTTTTTTTTTTTTTGGCTTATCATCACATGCTTGTCCTGTCAGAGATTTTGATGCCAAACTATACCTGTGTGAGGAAGCTTTTGGGGTGATGCCACTGGACACCTTTGAACGGCTGGCTGGCACACTGGTGCTGTACCCTTACATATGTGCCCTAACTATCTTCATGATAATACTAATGGTAGTTGCTGCCGGCAATCTGAGGTATGTTGTTTTTTATTTTAACATTAGGTTTTTAGCATATGCATGTAGGCTGTTTGCTTATTTAAAATGTGGCAGGATTCAGCTATCGGGATAGGTATTGCTGTAAACAACACATCTTGCCCATTTTCCACTTAATTAGATCCTAATCTGTCATCTTTATAAAGACAACCCTCATTTCAATTACAGAAACTGATCTTCTTAATATATAATCACAAGTGCCACAAATACAGATCAGTGTAAGAAAAAAAAAAACCACAAAACCTTTCCTTTGTGTATTCATCTTTCTTTATTTTTCAGTGATTCAAGTACCATTCATTTGCTAAAAGGAAACGAAGAAAAAACAATGTCTATTAGACCAGACATTGCTTACAATCTGTTGCATACCGTCTTTTTTGGTCTCCTTGCATATAGCACTATGAGGTAATACAGGACCATATTTTCAAAATATACAATGAGTAAAATATCAGTTCAAGCCCTAACAAGACCTGTGTTACATTTTTGCAGAATGAAGTACATTTGGACAGGGCACATGTGTGCCTTTGCTGCCTATGGTGCCTGCAGCAGAGAATTGTGGGGACTCTATCTAAGAGTGATCCATTTCCACTCAAAAACAAAGGTATGACACTTTCCACACAGGATCTGCCCCGTTATATAATAATAACTAAGGTCTCTTGCAAGATAGTTTAGTTGAAATTAATTTGTTGTACCTGTCTAAAATAACCTTTTTCTCTTCATCCCATTTCAGTTTTTCAGTGTGTTGTCATGTATGTATTGAGAGATAACTAAGTAAATGCTAAAAGCTTGGAAAAGGAAACCAAATATCTATTTTAATGTTTTTTTTAATTGTCTCTAACACAGCTATTTTTTACTCACAACCATTAAATTAGGTCTGCAGACTCCACCTTCATATAGTTTGTATAAAGTTTGAATCCTCAAAAAATAAAATAATACATTAAATGTTATACCTATAGTCCAAGATGTTAGCATAATTAATAATTAATAATTTTAAAGAAGATAGTCACCACTAGATGGAGACATAGTAACAACAGACATCCATATGAAAACGTGGAGGTTTTGAAATTTTGTTTTGTTGTTAAAAGGCCTTGACATTTTTATAAAATACATGTGTTTTTTTTTTCTTTTTTCCTAGGAAAGACTTGTCCGATATACTGTCCCTCTGTTCATTATTGTTTTCCTTTATTACAAGGTGGGGATTTTTAATATTAACTTTGTTCTTATGCAATTTGTTAAATGTACTCCTCTTTCTTGAATTAATAATTTATGTGAGGCGGGAAACATTTGTAACCTCTTGTAAGCTGTCATTTATCTGTAACAAAAATAAACAATTATCTGTTTTTTGCTGTCGAAAGTGTGAATTTCTCCATGATATAGCAACATCTTTGTTTAATATGTTAATTTATTAAACTGATTAGACATGTTGGCTTAGCAGTTTCATTCTAATGCCCAAGGAACAAAAAATACGCTTAAAATGGTTGAATTTGAAGGAATGTTTAATTTCATTTTTTTCTAATATGCTGAAATGTCTTAACTTTTAAATGTCTACTGAGGAATGTGTGTTTGAATTTTATGTTTTTCTTGTAGGATGTAGCAGAGTGTATATTACAGTAGCCTGTAAAATGCAAGACTGGAATGAATGCTGTGGAATGCTCAGACCTTGGCAAAAGTGCCTTTTTCATTAAGAGCTTTTCAGCTTTCGCTCGCTGCTCTGAAAGGCACAGGCTTGCATAACACTTTCTTTCTTTTTCCTTTTGTCTTATGCACAGTTCTGGCCCAAACTGACAGAAGAAATGTCAGAACTGAGAGAATTTTATGACCCAGATACGGTGGAACTGATGAACTGGATTAGGTAAACCACTTTTTTTATTAATTTTTTTATATATCCTATAAAGAGGGAAAATTAGATTTGCTTCTTTTAAAGATCAAATTCTATGGTAATGCAAGCGACTGTGTACTTACATGAAATGTAGATTAGCATGTAGTGCATGAATAAGACATCTAGGCTTGGAAGTGGCCCAGCCACTGGCAGGGTTTCAGCCTCAAGTGGAATAATGCTTGAATAAGATTGGCCTTATGTGATTTAAGATTTAGAGGAATTGGCCAAATGTATTTTCCATTTTTGAGATACAGGGCTCTGGAAACTAGGGCACATAGGCCTCATGAAATTATATGAGGTTCCTGAAGAAATTGTATTCTGTGACGGATTTGGTGTGTCAGGTTACATTCACGCCTTTGCAGGATTCAACAGGATGTACATCTGAATTAATTCTTTCCCCACTGGTAATTAAATTTAGATGAAAGAGTTAAGCAAGGATCGTGTTTCCTGAAACCCATGGCTATGAAGGCATTATTTTTTTATTCGATATCTAGATTATCTATTTGGAAAGCAAGCTTTAAATCCTGTAAAAAATACTCTAAAAAAACATTTATTAACCACTATTCAGAAATAATTCAGTGTAATCTCACTAAATGTTTCATGTTTGAGCATGCTCTTTGCTTTTTTTTGCTTTTTATTTATTTTTGCAAACTAATGTTTATCATTAAAATTAAGATAATTCTAAGACATGGAAATGTTGCTTTCATCATTTTGGATATGTGTTACGTATCAGGTGCCTTTGCTATATATGATTTGAGAATTATAACCTTAGACTGTAATGAAGAAGACTAGTTGTGTAGGATCTGGTGTGGGTTTTGATTTTACATTATTTACAGCAGAATTCATAATTATTGTACATAAATAATTTAACCTGCACGCTTCTAAGTGCATTTGTTACCTTAGACTTGCTCTGAAAACACTTAGTAATAATTTCTGCCTAAGTAACTTGACAAATGTGATTCAAATACACTATTATGTTGTCTACTTCAAATCTGCCATTTTCCTGTCTGAATTAATTGCAGGATTTGTATACCCCCGGTTTCTTAGATTAACAGCTCGAATTGTTCCAAGGTTGTTAATAACTTGACTAGTGCTTGGTTATTTAATGCCCAAAATAATAGATGCACAATGTTGAAATAAATGGCGTGCTGACATTAATATTGGTCACTAATATAATGGATTACATCTATGCATCTATTAATTTAGTTCAGTGAATCACATTCTTATGTTTTTTTGTTGTTGTTTTTTTTAAAGCTTTCCTAGTTATTTTTTTCTTCTGCTTTAAGGGGAAGGGTTATTAGTCACAGTTTAATAGATGTCATAAATCATTATTGACTGATAGGATTGCTCCTACCTGTGTGCCCTGTGAGAGGCACCATGAGTAGCAACACAAGGGGGCTTAATGCACTGAATATGTATAATGTACCCAAAGCTACTTACATGGCTTTTATCACAAAATATAATTACTGTGTGGTAGTGTCCTCCTCAACACAAGGTACAATAAGGTCCCACAAATATTTGCATTATTGTGTGCTTGGGCTCGGTATTGCACTGGTCAGGGATATTTTTATCTCTGACACAGTTTCCACCCACAAAGCAGGCCACTGTGATTCATTGTATGTAGATAAACATCACTTTTCTTGTATTCATTTGATCAAGGTGTTCTTAAAGATACTTTCTATCCCCGCCCGCCCCCCCCCCCCCCCGTTAAGGACCCAACTGGTCCATGCTTTGTCAGTAATTGGCATTCTTGCTGTCATTTCGAGTCTCGTCCTCAAGCACATAAGGAGGCATCTTAGACAACGGCCAGTTAAATACATTATTGCTGTTAGCAGGTTCACATTACCGGAAAAGCAGAAGCATGTTGTTCTATTACGACCCGTCTCACTGCGCTGAAGACGGTCCGGTGAGATTTCTGTTCTGCATATGAGGCTGTTGAGGAGATATCAGCCCCCCTGGGTTCACAGGAATGAAGAACTAGCCTTCAAGTGTACTTGCTATTTTAAGACCTTGCAGGTATACTTGCCATGGTAGTTCAGATCTGAGGTCTAGCCACATATGCTGCAGGGCCGATGTGACTGGCTCAAATAGATTTACCCTGATCGTGCACTGAGTGTGCTGCAGAGCTTAGAGGAGGTCAGTATAATGGGGGATCACTGCGCCTGTGACACTGACAGCTATCCCTTGGGTTGTCAACACTGTATGGTTTCCTTCTTCCTTGGGGGACAGTCTTCTGGTGTGTGCTTTATTGGAGCATTGCAGCTAAGATGCTCGTAGGTGAGCTGGTGACAACCATTCAAATTCAGTATATTGTACACACACTTAAAAATCTATATGCGCAGCTATGATTTAAAGCATGCAGCTTCCACTCTTAAATATTAATGAGACTAATCAATTGATATAATGTCAGATTATGGCAAGTCAACACACTTTGACATTTACATTACATCATGTAAATCGTTTGGTCTGATAAAACCTCAGTTGGATATCCAGTATTAATTTATAATGGACACCCACCAATAGGGTTAAAGAGCCTGGTGTTCAAGTCTGACAGATGGTATTACCAGCTGCTTACTTCTGGGTCATAAGCACTGTAAAGTGGAGTCCTACAATTACCTTCAGTGCTGTACAGATGTGGGATGGTTTGTTTTTACATATTTTGTATTGTTTCTGTTTGCTTAGGGAAGGGAGTAAGAGAAAAGTGGTGCTGATGTACTGTGAAGATTCATTGTGTGTAGTGTTGTGTGCAGTCAGTTTGTGAAGATGACTCAAGTATGAATGTTTGTTTTTAATTGAATGAGAAAAATTTATTTAACTTTGTTAACTCTTAGTAGTTGAGGATTTCTTCACTGGCTTATTTGACTTGGCCTTCATTAATGTGTTTCATTTAAAAACAAAAACATATATATAAATTGTCTGAGGGAATGTTGTACCATAGCCATATAATTGGTATTTCACATTGATAAACATGCATGGTTATTACACTAACCAAAGACAAAGCATGTTTCTTATTGTTTCTCTCCGCAGTTTGATTAAGTTGTACATTCCAGCTTCTTAGCTCAAAGGGGAAGTCATCCTTGGTCAGACATCTTGATCAGTGTAACAGCCCATCAACCACTGAATTAATTAAAGGATTTTGTTCTGACTAAGATGATGATTCTGTGCGTTAAATTAAAGTCACTGGGAAACAGAAATCTGTAAATATGCCCTGCAGAGGCAAGCATAAAGCCAGTATTTAATGAAAGAATGCTTCGTCTACACAAAAATTTGCACATAGCATTCCAGTGAGGTCAGGGCTAACTCCCTTCTTAGGCTTATCGAGGCAGATTTTCAGAGTATTTACCAAGTCCAGGAATTTTCAAGCAGAATAGCATCATGCAGGATTTTAACTCGCTATTTGAAGACCGTTCTCTTGTTCTAAAATTCCAATACACAAAATCTACTGCTTAAGTACTAAGTTTCAGCCATTTTAATACCCTTTCTGAATAAGACAACCAAAAGTTGATTAAGAAAAGGCACTGACCCAAAATAACTGACATGCCAACAAGATTGAATAAAAGGAACTAAGCGTGTTTGGCAGATCATTGACTGAACTGTGTTGAAAAATAATATCGTGACTTGAACCCATCATGCTCATTTTTGTTTTTAAGCTCCAAGACTTCCAAAAAGGCTGTGTTTGCAGGAAGCATGCAGCTTTTAGCGGGAATCAAACTGTGTACCGGAAGAGTTTTAACAAATCATCCCCACTATGAGGACAAGGCTCTCAGAGAGAGAACCAAACAGGTAGGTCTGATTCACCTCTGATTGTGCATTTAATCAGAGAGACTCCTAAAGAAACTGTATGGAATATACTATTTACTTCACCATTTTAATCTCAAAATCAAAATCTTAGTCTTCCTCATACTTACCCTCCGTCTCAACCTTGTTCTTTCCTAACCCTAACAATAAGCAAACTGAGAATATGTAGCTGCCACTGCAATATGAGTCATTATTCACTTGCAAATGACCAACTGCTCAACTGACCTGCTTTTGTACTGATAAAAGGTTAATTTCTTCTCTACACTCGTGTTTACTCAAGCAGTGCTGTTTATAACTATAATCACAAACATTACATGTGAAGTTTATTCCTTATATAATTATTCTGTCACACTCAATTATTATCTCCGTCTACCCTTTTCCCTTTGTGTTATCTTGCAGTTGGAATAAGGTTCCTAAGAGCCAATAAATAATAAATAAATAAAGTGTTGCAATGAAAGTTTTTTTGTTGCATCAGTAATCTGATGCAAAATACTGTTTTACTTTGCATTCCTTAAATCGATTACTTAACAAAAATGGATAAAATGCACATATACATAAATATGCATTAAAAAGTTTTTATTTTATTTTGCAAAACGTGGTGTAAAATTTGGACCATGTATTAACACACAACCTCTGAGAGTATAGTGAATGCACGAAGAATAATACCTGCTCGGTCTTGGCAGGGGAATTATTATGAAGCACTCTGGAGCACATTTGATAAAAGGCATTGAATAAATGTATTGTGACATTTTCATCTAAAAAGAAGAAAACGCAAGTACCCAGACTTCTTAAAAATCAGCATGTAAGCCATCCCTTAACTACCCATCATATTGAAGCTGTTCAATGTCTGTCTTGTAAAGGTTTTGTGGTTAATTAATTCGCAGGTTTATCAGATCTATGCTCACCAGTCCCCCGAAGACGTACACAAAATCCTACGTTCTTTTGGGACAGACTACGTTGTCCTGGAGGACAGTATCTGTTATGAGAGGAGACACAGTCGAGGCTGTCGCCTGCGGGATCTTCTTGATGTAGCAAATGGCCATGTAAGTACCGTGCTGCTCCTCACCTCAGAACACCTACCAGCACGCAGCATCTGGGCTTCCTCTTGGTACCGGTGTGTGTGCGTGTCCTACAAATTACCTCAGACTGCTGTCAACATCTGTCACTCTGAAACACTTCAAAGGGGGAGAGCGTTGACGTCAGGACATGTGACAACAACCGCAATTAGAGGTGGAATGGGGCATTCTCTGATCTCACAAACAAAGCTAAAGAATTGAAGAAAGGGAGGAACCTTTTGTTTTCTTATTTTTGTACAGTAAACACATGGCACAAGCATGAATACAGCTTTACCATTTCTTATTTAATCTCAAGCCAACTTTTACCTCTAACACAGGGATGAAGGACTGTGTTTATGCCTATATATATATATATATATATATATATATATATATATATACCGACATCATCAAATTTGTTGGTACCCTTACAGCTCATTGAAATAATGCTTCATTCCTCATGACTAGTGATGAAATTAAAAGCTATTGCATCATGTATACTTGCATGCCTTTGGTATGTCATAGAATAAAGCAAAGAAGCTGTGAAAAGACATGAATTATTGCTCATTCTACAAAGATATTCTAAAATGGCCTGGACACATTTGTTGGTGCCACTTAGAAAAGATAATAAATAATTGGATTATAGTGATATTCCAAACTAATTTGTTTATTTAATTTGTATCACACGTCTTCAATCTTGTAATCAGTCATTCAGCCTATTTAAATGGGGGAAAGTAGTCACTGTGCCATTTAGTATCATTGTGTGCACCACACTGAACATGGACCGGAGAAAGCAAAGGAGATAGTTGTCTGAGGAGATCAGAAAGAAAATAATAGACAAGCATGGTAAAGGTAAAGGCTACAAGACCATCTCCAAGCAGCCTGATGTTCCTGTGACAACAGTTGCAAATATTATTAGGAAGTTCAAGATCCACGGAACTGTAGCCAACCTACCTGGGTGTAGCCGCAAGAGGAAAATCGACCCCAGATTGAACAGAAGGACAGTGCGAATGGCAGATAAAGAACCAAGGATAGCTGCCAAAGAGATACAATCTGAACTCCAAGGTGAAGGTACGTCAGTTTCTGATCGCACCATCCGTTGCTTTCTGAGGGAAGGTGGCCTCCATGGAAGAAGACCTAGGAGGACTCCACTTTTGAAAGAAAAATATAAAAAAGCCAGACTGGAATTGGCTAAAATGCATTTTGACAAGCCACAATCCTTCGGGGAGAATCTCCTTTGGACAGATTAGTTAAAACTGGAGCTTTTTGGCAAGTCACTCTATGTTTGCAGATGAAAAAATTAAGTTTTCAAAGAAAAGAACACCATACCTTCAGTGAAACATGGAGGAGGCTCGGTTATGTTTTGGGGCTGCTTTGCTGTGCCTGGCACAGGGTGCCTTGAATCTGTGCAGGGCACAATGAAATCCCAAGACTATCAAGGCATTCTGGAGCGAAACGTCCTGCCCAGTGTCAGAAAGCTCTGTCTCAGTCGCAGGTCATGGGTCCTCCAACAGGATAATGACCCGAAACACACAGCTAAAAGCACCCAAGAATGGATAAGAAATAAGTGGCCTTCTATGAGTCCTGATCTGAATCCTATCGAACATCTATGGAAAGAGAACTTGCAGTCTGGAGAAGGCACCCATCAAACCTGAGACAGCTGGAGCAGTTTGCTCAGGAAGAGTGGGCCAAACTACAGTGATGGTTGTGCAACAAAATATTAGGTTGAGGTTCCCAATGCCAATGTCCATGCCATTTTCATTTGTTTTATTATTTGCAGTATTATGTTGAAAAACAAAATCAAAGTCTGATTTCTATTTAGTAAGGAATAAACAATGGTGGATGCCAATTACTTTTGTCAGTTTCAAGTTATTTCAGAGGAAATTGTGCATTCTTCGTTTTTTGTGGAGGGGTACCAACAAATTTGAGCATGTCTGTATACACGTGTAATGACCAGTGTTCCCATTTTTTCTTTGTGTAGTGATTTCCTATCACCCTCTATCTGGTATTGTAAGGATCTGATAGTCATTACTTAAGCATTGTAAAGGATTGGTTTAGATGCCTCTCAGCTAATCAAGAGTTATTAACCCGGACAGATTTTTGTAATTGCCCTTAATTATTCCATTTAACCAGATCAATTAAGTATTAAAGGTGTTTGAAATTAACAAAGTGGTTGAATTGAACTGACTGCCCAGCGGTACATGTTGAGTTCTCTTACTAAAGCCTTTAGCAATCCTCAAGTGTTAACAGAGATGAGCTCTACACTGTAGTTACCACAGGGCTTTCAACGAGACGGCTGTTTGTTTTTTAGATCATGGACGGTCCTGGAGAGAACGACCCCGATCTGACCCCAGCCCAGCACCCCCGCTTCTGTGATGAAATCAAAACCGACGATCCCGCATACACCAAGTACTTCACCCGTGTGTTCAAGAACAAAACTTTTCACGTTTACAAACTGAAGAAGGGGAGGAAGAAAGTGAAGTCGGTCAAAGGGAGCAACGCAGATGTTTAGCCTCTTGTCCAGTCTAGCTCATATCATCGCCTCATTCCTATTTCACACCCTGCTGAACGAGAGATAGCAACACTGAGATCTAAGATATTCCACCTACCCCAGAATGATCTGCAATCATACCCTGTTATTATCTGGCTGATTGGATAGTAATTGTGATTAACTTGTGTAGAAAGGGAGCACATGAATACCAACTCAGGCTGAGTGTCACCAGCATCCAAGTCCACAGCACTACAACGAATGTTCACAGACTGGGGTCGCCTGATGGGTGTTTGTTTACTTCATTGTGCCAACCAAAAAATAGAGCAAGACGTTATATAATCAGCTGAAGAGCCTCCTCTGAATCTTGAGTAACACAAGCCCAAGTCTAAGTCATCACTGTGCCATTCTTCTTTTTAAAACATGTTCGAGCATCATATATATATGTGTGTCTGTTGTTGATGCCTTGGAGCCTCTCCTCCTGGGATGACTGAGTAAGAGCTGAAATATGTACGTTTGTATATTTTATTGGGGGTGGCTATGCATGCTTTCTTAAATGTCATTCATGCTCCCATTGATAGGAAATTACAATTGTTGAGTTATGTCATGTTAGAACAGCAGCTGTTTCAATGTAGGTAGTAAGCCACTGCAGACTATGGAGCGTTCTTGTTGTGTTTGTTTAATGTTATTTATTCCTTAGGAAACTATTTCTTACTTCGTAGCCTAATTCTTAAAAACAGTATTAGCTGTTGATGCCATAATGTTATTAACTTCTGTTCAATTGTTAAGAGTTTTTTTTTAGATGTTAACTGAACGTTCCTCTGCAACAATGGTTACATTTTTCATCCCGATTCCCGTCTTGTCTGCTTTACTCAGTGTCCTCCACTGGGAAGCTTATACATATTCAAATGCATGAACTCCGTTAGGTATGACTTTTTTTTTTTATTTAACTTTGGCCAGTTTTTTCTGCTTTTATTTCCCTTGGATTACACCATCACTGCTAGAAGTCTAAGAACTGTCTGGCCAAACTGAGTTTCTACTATGAACAATGTTATTGTACTAGATGTCCTGATTTTATTCTATTGTATGGATAGTACAGGGTTAGTCATAGTCTAATCTCAACATTTGTTTTCTGTGAAATTTCATTACAGCAGTTAATGCAATCATAAGTTGTCATAGAAAGTTATATATATAGTTTTTGATTTAGAAGGAAATGCTGGATATTTTTAGACATGTTTAAAGATTAAACAACTTGAGAGTATTTAAAGTGCCTTTAAATAGTTTGGTTTGGTTTGCTAAGCATCCCTGTACGAATATGTGTTTTTCTGTTTGAAGATGCAGCCGTAAGGAATCACAATTGTTGGTAGAATAGTTTTAAGAATGTTAATTGTCTGGCTGTGGGTCCTCTCCCATTGTTTCTCCTCTGTTGGTGCCATATCATGTTCACTGTTTGCAAATAGTGCCATAACATTTACATTTTTGTAAAATCGGTATAGATACATTTGTACAGTATTTGTTTGTGCATAACACATCACTAATGTTTACAGTAATTGTTTGTACCTGATGATATGCAGCATGTTTGGACACATTCTTTATTTCCTTTTCCTGAAATTTGAAGTTACCTACAGAGTGTAACCATTTTTTTGTAACACTGGACTCCAAACTCAGAATGTGAAGGCATTTGCTGTCTTCTGGTTTATATTCCCATCAAAGCATTTATTGACTGAGTCGATGTAGTCCTCTATTAATAATAACAATACTTACTTATTTAGCAGATCATTCTTCACAAACTCTAGAAAGTGACCAATGGAGACAACGTGGTGAATGACTAGGTGGCCAATGGTTTTCCTTTGGTCGAAGCACAAGGTGGTTCAGTATTTCACTAGTTTTCTCAGGGTATCAGTCAGTGGTGGAGTGAGGACTTGAACCAGGAACCACCTGATGATAAGACCCTTAGCTTTACCTCCAGGCCACCTGTCCATAACCAGTTATTTGCTTAAGAAGAACCTTCTATATATATATATATATATATATATATATATATATATATATATATATATATATATATATATATATATATATATATATATATATATATATATATATATATATATATATATATATATATATATATATATATTCCGAATCTCCAACTGTTTCAAAGAGCCAACAAGCAATTCAAATGATTACATAAGGAAATCTAATGCATCTGGAGCAACTTCAGTTAAGAAAGTGAGAGTGAAGTGGCAATGAATGTCCCCCCCCACCTCCCCTTGAGTTCTGTTATAGCTGATCTGTTGAAACATGAACATGAACCCAGTTACAGAACCAACAAAACATTTTTGTGAGCCCTGGAGAGAAATGTTAATTTTTTACTAAGTTAATTAATCCTATTTAGTAACAAAGACCTTGGGTGGAACACAATTGAGCTCACACTGTTCTCCTCAAGGAGCTGAGAGCTTGGTTTCTCTTCTTAAAGCTGCTTTCATGCAGGTAAGCAATCAAAGCAAAAATAAGAGATTAGCAATCCTTGGTGTCTTTCTAATTTATTTTAAGGTCGGTTGTATTTAATAGTTTCAATTAAGCTGTGCCTTAGTGTCTTAATTTCCCCAGATGCATTTCCTTACAAACTAAACAAAACACTGTTAATAATATAATATTGTCATATACTGGAAGTGTTCCTAAACACGTAAGTAATGCCATCCCAAAGTTACTGAAACCTGCTGCATACACCAGTCAATAAATTGCATTAGTACTGCTCGTGAAGTACTGAATGATAGTGTTGTCCTTCTTTTATTTTCTGTAGTGATTCATGTCACAAGTAAATACTCAAACAGTGTTATGGGTGCTGTTTTTCTGTCTATTTTCCTTAGTGTTTCTAATAAAATCTTGAATTCATACTTAGTTTTTTGTACTGAGACCATGTAGTCGGTTTTTGAGAGTCAGCGATATGAGACCATATACTCTTCCGGCAATTGTGCTAAGCAAACAAAACAATACATTTGAATTCCTTCAGACTGGACACACAGATTTGGATGTGCATTTGGATGTCTCTGGGTGAGTAAGAAATCAGGCTAAATTGCCAAAATAATGAAGTATCCCTGTAAGTAAATCCAAAGAGCTCCTGGAGGTCACTGGGAGCGCTGTGCTGTTGCTGTATTTTGTCAGTGCACATTGGTCTAAGGCTGTGTGTGGAATTGAGCTTTTCTCATGTGAGCAATTTGTGTGAGCAATTTGGTTCCATTGAGTACTGAGGATCAGAGTTATCATTATTTGAGATCAACAGTGGCTTGGCTTTAACCGCTATACAGTGTGTTGGAAACCACAACTACTTTCAGTTCTTTCTGTCACAGAGCAGATCTGATGGTGTGAAAAAGCTGAAACTGTAGGAAGGACATGTTTCTTACAAAAAGCATTCATGCAATTTAAATTATTTAGTATTTTAACTTAAGTTTTTTTCTTTCTTATTCTTCATTTTTAATGTAATCTAGGCTTCTATTGTATGAGCATGAAGGCTATTAATCTGCACTGCTTTTCAGTGTCGAAAATTGTCTGTACACAGTACCCTCTGCTTGTTTGAGCTCCAAATAATAGATAACCGTTAATTGATTTATTTTATTTTATATATATATATATAGAAAACCTTGACAGCTTTGTCCATTTTCTCAATGGTACCTTTTTCCACATTGTGTTGCATAGATACTAATGGACACAGGTTAACTGAATGTAAAGATGGTGTATTCAATCACATATTTCACAAAGTTGAAAACAGATTGCATTTGGCTTTTGTACTGTGATTGGAGACCACATGGTATGTCTATAGGAGTAACCACAGTTAAACAGACATCGAGTGCTATTGGCAGAAGAACGAGCCCTGCTTCCCATGTGATTGGACCACTTTCTAACAGTAATCAGACAGTCACACGTGAGACACAACTGGACAGCGCTAAGAGTAAACTTGCTTGTGAGTACAGAGTTACATTTTAGTCCCGGTAATGTTGATAATGGGATGGATGTGGTATAGTAATCCGCTTTACATTATATATTCAGTGCTGCTTTCTCTCAAGCAAAAGATTGACATTGTTTTCTGCTCTGGAGTAGCAAACACAGAACTGTGAATCTGAAATTAGCTTTAGGCGGTGTGGTCGTTCTTTAAACTCCACTGTGATGCCCGTGCAACTTCCGTCGTCACCTTCAAGAGCACTTGTTCCTCCTTCACTAGCATTTGCTGTCATGAGTATTTGTCTCGGCGGTGCTTACGGTGTCAGACGGTTTATTCTTGTAGATTAGGAAACTGACAATGAAATCTATTAAACCCAACAATAACTGAGGTAGAGCATGGTGTGTAGGTTTGTACCGGCCATCTGTTAAAATGAGAAAAGGCATCATCAAGAATTACACTAATGCTGCTTCAAAGATTGAATTTCCAGGTCCAGAAGGTAGATTGTGTTGCTGTAGAAGTAGGAGCGAATATACTTTTGTTGTCATGGTTTTATTTATATATGTAATATATACAGTCACACACCTGCTACTGTTTTGTGTCATGACCATAACATATGGGCTTCCAATTCAGAGGTATGCATTCATTTATTTGTTGTTCTGTATTTCAAGACCTAATGAAAACTGCAAAGTTTAACGTTCATTAATCACTATGGAAACCTCACAATAGCAATGGCGATGATAAACTGCTTTGCAGGCTTTTGAAATCTGCAACTGATTCATATCATGCTGCAGAAGTATTTAGTCTGTCCTTCAAACTGAAATAACAAAACTGATATCTGTGCTAGGGAAACAATAGATCCTTTGTAAGACTTTTTTTTTTTTTAATCATAAATTAAATGTGTGTCGTGCCATAGATTTGTATTTTATTTCAATATGTCAAAATAAACAAGACAACTTTGTATGTCTGTGAAACACTGCCAAAATACACAACTTCAATGTTTTGCAGGATCTGTAAAGTAATTACTGAGGTGTTTGAGTTCAGACAGGCATTACTCCTTACGCTTTCTTGAGGTGATTGTTTCAAAGGAATAATACTTTCATAGAAAATTCAGTCAAAGCAGAGCTATAAAAATAGAACATTTTGAACAGAATCAGTCAAGGAATTTGAATACAATCAGCATAAAATGTAACTTTACACACAGGAAATCCTTGGTGTATTTTAAACTTTACGTTAAAAATCTAAATAATTTTGAAACAAAATGTAGAATAAAGGGTAACTTAGGCTGACAAGCTCAGCAAGTATTTTTAAAAAATTGATTATTTTTTTACTACTTTTTCCTTTATATTCAAAATCAATTTCTTGTGCCATTTGTCTTTAACAACGATGTATTTGAATGATTCCTCTTAAATTATCCATTGCTTCCACAGCAAATAAAAAGCAATTGTGAGATATGATGAACTGATCAGATTCAGTGGAATTGAATCTCTCTCTAATCTACATAACATTGAAAAGCCGAGTGCTGAAAGCTTAAAATAGACAATCGATACTGTAAGTTCTTTGAGTTTCTAAAGCCTAGTTTCTTATGAAGAAAAGAGAGAGTTGCTTAAAAAAATCTAAAAGCACAACTTGAAATAACTTCCAGGGTTGCATCCAAGTTTTTTCCAGCATGTTTGTGTTGTGTAGGAAGCAGCTCAACTAATCTCAGAGGTCAGGCAGAATTATACAGATTTACAAGCAGCCAGGATTTTTAAAGCGCCATTGGCCTAATCAGATTTCTGTGAATAATATTTAGTCACCAGTTGTCCCTTATAATTTTGGAGTACAACATAGTCTCAAGTTATGTATCTTAAGAGGCAATAGTAGGAAACACTGTAGACAATTATTATGGCATACTCAGAAAGGCATTTCTGTAAAATAATTCTATTGTATGTTTTTAAATTAATAACATCAGTTACATTACTGTTAAATTGTTATTGTTTTTTAAAATCTCTTCAAATAATTTTATTACTGGCAGGAATAATTGGAAACTAAATCCTTAACATACAGGAAGTGAATTTGCAGATTTGATGTGAACCAAAAAGTACTTTCAATCCCAGAACATGAATGCAAATGCTTATGTGAATCATAAAAACATTGACAGTTAATATAATTATAATTGTTGAAAAATGTCAGCTGGTGCGACGAATCTCGATTTCTGCTACAACATGCAGATGGTAGGATCCATGGATTCATCCTGCCTTGTGTCAGGCTGGTGGTGGTGTAATGGTTTGGGGAATGTTTTCTTGGCACACATTAGGCCCCTTAATACCAATTGAGCATCATTGAAATGCCACAGGGTACCTAAGCATTGTTGCTGTCCATGTGCATCCCTTTATGGCCACATAAATTATCGAGCAGGATAATGCACCATATTGTAAAGCTGGTTCCACAAACATGACACTGACTTCGGTGTACTGCAATGGCCGGCACAGTCCCCAGGTCTCAGTTCAATACAGCACCTTTGGGATGAGGTGGAACGGGAGGTTTGCAGCATGAATGTGTAGCTGAAAAATCTGCAGAAGCTGCGTGATGCTATCAAGCCAACAAAATCCCTAAGGAATGTTTCCAGCACCTTGTTGAATCCATGCTGCGAATAATTCAGGCTGTTCTGGAGACAAAAGAGGGTCCTACCCGATACTAGATAGGTGTACCTAATAAAGTGGCCACTGAGTGTATATGGACCAACACAAAGACCATATAAAAGCTGTCCCCCATTATGCATCACACCTATGTAAAATCACCACTTCAATACAAAATTGAATACCCTTATTGCTTTGGCCTCTTTGCATAAAAGCATGACTATTCCCCAATTTTGCTGAAAAACAAAACACAGATGAGACATGAAATTGATTAAGACAAACATACTTCTCACTTTCAAACTGGGCCAAAATCATTCTGCACGGCATACAGCCTGTGGAACCGTCTCCTCAGTGTGCTCTTACAATACGACACCTCAAGATTGGTCAATTATTTGTCTCACTTTTCTTCCGCTTATCTTTATTCGAACACATTTCACATGAAAGTAATGTCACGCTAAACAAACCTATATGTTTCTTCAGAGCTTCTGCTGAGTTACCATTTGAGTTGTATGCTTAAAACAATCAACACTAAACCTCTACAAGAAATACAAATGAAATGTACTTACCATCTGGGGACAGATCTCTGACCAATTTACAACATTCCATGACTAGTAAATAAATAGTCAATTAAAATGAAACGAGGACTCTGCCCATTTACCTATTTTGACAATTGTCCTGGATGTTTTAGATATAGTGCTTTCATTTTACATGTACCAAGGGGATCTGCTGCTCTTTCCATGTAATGATTTTGCACAGTAATGTTCAAGACACTGTGTACTTCTGGATACGTCAGTCACAGCAATACACGTATTCTACTTTGTAGCATTGCAGGAGCCAGGTAGGTCAAGTTGTACACTTGACATACACCACATATTGATTTTTCTTTTTATACTGCCCATTTGTAAGCTTTTAAGACGTCATCAGCCAGAGCCTTATGTAACAAGATGAACATTATACATGCATATTAACTGCACGATAAACTGATTTTTAAAATTCAACTACTACTGGAGTTCTTTCTTAACTTGGCATCAATTAGTCTTAATACTGTCAGCATCACCTGGGACCCCAGCGCTAACCCATCTGTCCCTAACACCTACATTCTCAAGTGAAGGATTTAAACCAAAGAGGTTTGCTTTTCTTTCTTTCTGTCCTATTCCCTGTGACCGTTAACAGCATATTCTGTGCTGTCAGGAATTTGCACTTCAATCACAAATATAAGACTGGTTATGTATCACAGAATATCAGAGTCTCCTATGAAGGCTAGGCTGAGTGTTTAATGTTCACCAAACTCTGTAATATGTTTGATAAATAAGTGTAGTTTAAGTAACAAAATTAAATTATTTGCTCTGATAAGGGGTGTGAATACTTATAGACGCACACATGCTAACATATATTTAAACACACACCAACACACACAAATCAAAAAGCTCTAACTCAGATATTGCAGTTGAGATTTAAGAAATAACATGTAGATAATCATGGTTTAAGGATTAATAGCTGGATTTGAAAATGAAAAACCAAGAGATTATGAGTCCACCCTCCAACCTAACAAATGCCATTTTTATATAGATTCTATATATGCAGCAGGAAATCTAAGAGGATTGTGTTTACTCCATTATGTCTGAAACGATGTTTCTGGGTTCTCTGATAGAATAAATAAGTCATATTAATTTTGTCTCTTGTGTTTTTGCTCTTTTCACTTACTCAGAAGAAAGCTCTTCTACAGCTGATGCTTTAAAAATCCTAGAGCGAGATATTCGGTTTGATTTGTACATTTTGGTGGAACTGTTCCACTGGCATTTCGAATACAATGGGTCAAGAGCCTTTCTGATGGACCTGATCTGAAGGCAGTTTCAGTCAGAAGGTACATGTGTCTGTTCAGATTATTCTCCTGTATTCAAAAGTTAAATTATTGCAAAGGTGATTCTTTTAATTCAGGTTACTCTCTACAGCATTGACTCACCACATAACATACAGTTAGGTCCATAAATATTTGGACAGTGACACAATTTTCATCATTTTTGCTCTGTATGCCACCACAATGGATTTGAAACAATGGGTAGTTACATCCAAATTGGGTGAACAGTGTAGGAATTACAGCCATTTTTATATGTGGTCCCCCCAATTTTAAGGGCTGTAAAGTATTTGGACAGACTAACATAATCATGAATTAAATTGTGAGTTTAAATACTTGGTTTCAAATCATCCACCACAGTTGTTTTCTGTGGTCTTCCGGGCCCTTTGGTATTCCTGAACTCACCAGTGCGTTCTTTCTTTTTAAGAATGTACCAAACAGTTGATTTGGCTACACCTAATGTTTTTGCTATCTCTCTGATTGGTTTGTTTTGATTTCTAAGGCAAAACTGAAGGCAAAACCTCCCAAGAACAAGCAGGAACTGAAGACAGCTGCAGTAAAGGCCTGGCAGAGCATCACCAGGGAAGAAACCCAGCATCTGGTGATGTCTATGGGTTCCAGACTTCAGGCAGTCATTGACTGCAAAGGATATGCAACCAAGTTTTGTTATGTTAGTTTGTCCAATTAATTTTGAGCCCCTAAAATACATATAAAAATGGGTGTAATTCCTATACTGTTCACCCAATTTGGATGTAACGACCCTCAAATTAAAGATGAAAGTCTACACTTAATGCACATCATGATTGTTTCCTTTCAAATCCATTGTGGTGGCTTACAGAGCCAAAATAACGACAATTGTGTCACTGTCCAAATATTGCCAGTAAATAACTCTAGGTTCTAAGTTAATTGTTGCCAGCATTACTGTAAATTTGGCACTATTTTATTTAAGATTTTACAGAATGCGTTTCATTATTGCAACTTATAGTTTTTCTCCCATTTAGCTTTTTAAAAACTCAAGAGCAGGGAAACCATTATAAGACGTAGGCATTATGTTTGTCTTTCCAGGTCTGTCAGAATTAAACAATCGCCACATGTTGCTCTACTTGACAGCTTCAACTAATGCATCAGTAGTCTGGATTTTCAGCTTAAAGTTTTCATACATTTTATAGCCATGGCTTCCTTATCCTCACTGAGCTGGCATTTCAGTTAAAATGTAAATTAAATCATGTAGGTTTTCATTTGAGAATACACATAGTTATTAGAAGCTTTTGGTTACATTAGACCTATCACATCTACAGACCTCACGTAAAATGCCCAAGGATTTCCTTTTAATTACGGGTCTTTAAAGCATATTCTATAATGTCCGAAACCACCCAAGACATTACTTTTTAATCTTTCTAATCTGGGCCCTGATCTGAAAACCAATTCAATTGGATCTTAAGATTACACATGGCAACTAGATTCTTTCAGTTTTATGAAGGCAGAAGAAATGAACACACTCATCTGTAACTGTACATGAATAGAAACATACAATATCTCCATACATATGCTTTTCTCAGAATTGTTATCAGGGTATCTACTGTAAATCAGTCTGCATGTGTGCTCTGTGTGTGGATATGTGTGTGGGGGGGGGACAGGACTTGAGACCATGTGTAACTGATTAAAATGTAACGGCCAACTGTAATTGAATCTAGATATCATAGATCAAAAAGTGTGTAACCTTATCGCCTGTCCACCAAAATCAAGACATATGTATGGAAATGGGTCTGCATTAGATAGTCCAGTCTGCTTTGTGCAACCTGAGCTTTAAAGAACACGCTCAGAATGAAATATCCTGTGAGGTCCTCGCTGCAAAACAGATTGTCCTCAACTGTTCACATTATAGTTAACAGACCGCAGAGTCTGGATATATATTGTTTTACAAACTAAACAATGTTAGATAAAAAACAGACCAGGTCATCAGGAATTAAAATAGGAAAAAAAGGGATTAAGCCAAGTCAAATATGTATAGATAGCATTACGTTATTTGTCTGAGGTAAATGTAGGGAATACCATATATCTTTGATAACGATTTATTACAGGATTGTTCTCTGATCTCTAGATGTAATATTTTTGACAAAGGCTTTTTATTTCAAGTATTTGTTATGAACCATTAATCCCTTGACTTTGCCTGCAAATTACAGTTCAGTCATGTTCAACTTCAGTGAATCATCAGTGATTTCAAACTCTGAGCTGCAAATCTTGAATTTTTTTTCTTCCTCTTTTCTTCAAATACATCTCTTCTTACATGTCTAGCAGTCCACACAAGTGCTTGTTATTACAGCCCTTGAGGGACCATGGTCTGCAATGGCAGAAACGAAAGCATTGTTATCTGAGGGCTTTATGTCCATAAGGAAAGATGTGTGTACGATGTTAGATAAGATGTTAGATAACTAATCTCTTAGAATCACTTGCATGAAAAGAAAAGGTGATTATGTTTAATGGTTTGGTGGTACTGAACATTAATGAGATGTAAATAGATTACACTTATGTATATGCACATAATCAAGAAATGCTGGAAGCCCTCCTTCCAATCTAGATGGCAATGTGCCCCAGTGATTCTATTTTTATATCAATTAATGCATCATTGTGCCAATAATGAAGTAATATGCCTGTATGAGCTTGGAAATGGCAAGGAATCAAAGAGATAGTGTGGTTTGACAACACACAATCTACAATTCTGAAAAGCCACCATTGTGAATTCTTAGAACTAGTTGGTCCCAGGGTAGAACGGCAAAATCTACCAAAAAACAGGGACAAGAAGGGGTTACAGTACCATTGTTGGGATTGTCTAATGTTTTACAGCAATTGCAGTCTTTGCTTGGTGCTCTCAACCAAATCTGGCCACAAGGGTAGGAGGTTCTAATGTTCCACAGGTTCCATGTGTTCCACTGGTTGGCAGAACATTCATAACTGCATGCAGGGCAGAGGAAAACTCAGACCTAGGCAAACAGTTGTCTCAATCAAACAAATAGCATAAACAAAGATATTTATTCATTTACAAAATATGGTCTGAAACAATTGACATATTACCAAACAAGATAAATACTCAAGGAAATATATGAAATAATTATAATAATAATAAAAAAAAAACAATAAGCTGACCTTCAAAGAAGCAGAAGTTATTTTACAGAGAGGTTATCTTATTTAAGGTATATTTCCAAGCTTGGAGAACAACGTTCAAATGCTCTTTTTCCTGTCTAGTGCAACATTTGTTCCATGTTTTACATATTCAAATAGAACAGTGTTTAACAAAAGTGTAGAGCATTTTTTGCCGTGGACCAAAAAGCTTACAAACATTCCTGTTCTCTGTTCTTTTTTGCTTTGTATTATGTGATGATCCACAGACTTGGATTGCTATGTACAAACAAGGTCAAAATATGGTGTGGTTTCCCTATTCATACATTAGTTGCACAAATAAAACCCACCATTCCTCTAATTAATGTATTGGAAATCAAGTATTAGCCACTGAAGGTACTTGACATATATCCCCTCGGTGGATTGTGCTAATATACAAAAAAAATGAGATGTAGAAAATTACAAGGAAAGCACTTTACAATTTAATTATAAATCGCTTTCAATTTGATCTACCCTTTTATTTGGAACAATGGCTTCCCAGCTGATCCACAATTCTAGATGAAGGATATATTTCAAGTTACATCACGGCATTTAGTATTTGCAGATCAGTTTATGATTTTATCTCATATTGTTATATTAAAATTGGCACATTTGAGATCTGGATTTAAACAGCTGACTTTGCACAGCCTTAAATTTCCTAGCTGCTTTGGTTCGCAGTATGACAGCAAGCTATCAACTCATGTTTGGATTATTCCTCTGATGGTTTTTCTAGACTTGTACCCTTTAGAGAGAGCTGTCACACAGTACATACATTGGTATAAAAAATGTAGTTTGTTAATGCTACCACTAAAATATCTATCATACAATATGTAGGCAGTTTGGCATTTTACAAGAGATCATAAAATATTCAAGTGGCAGTAAAGCTACACGTGTGTTTATTTTACTACATCCCCCAATGAGATCTGAATTGGGGACTATTGACAATTGTTCTGTTCTTGGTTTCTGGTGCTGTTCTCCACATTCACAAACATTAAAAATCATCAGACGTCAACGAAAGACGAGGGATTCTGTTTGAAAGTGCACCACATGATTTTTTAACCAAATTTATTTATTTATTTATGTTGTTTTTTTATTTAGTGAATATGCCTAGAAACTGGTGAATACAATGTGACTGTACACACAATGGAAGTCCTAGAGGGTGTGTTAAGATAACAAAAATAATGATATATATAAATAAAGGCATAATTATGTATATGAAAACATTGGGTAAACTAATTGAACTCAACGCACACCTCTGTGGGGTTTTAACTGCTGCTAAATCCTTCCAGCAGATCATACCTGTTCCTTCAGATTTGCAGCTGCAGGTTTTTTTAGGCTTGATATGAAGATCAGTTCAGATAAGCACTTAAATTCTTCTCCTGATTGAAGCTAATTCAGATTGATCATACGCAAACCTGCAGCTAGAGTTTAGCCTACTGCTGCAAGCTCAGCAACAGCCTTCACAATCGGTTGGTGGGTATACAATTTTTATTTTTTGTCATTATTTAAGAAGCTTTTATTTCTTCAGCTGCAGTACATTTGCTTGGGACTTGTTAAATCAATGTGTTTTGTAATCCCAATGCATAAAACATTTAGAAATACAACACAGGAAATATGACGTGCAGCCAGGTGCATATCCTTAAAAATCCCTTTGTCCTTCATTGGATACATTTTGCACCCGGAAAAGATAGCAAACGGTTTAGTGTTTTTGCGCCGGTGCAATGTAGATACATGATGCAGAGTTATTCATTAACACGATGTTGACTTCACTGCAATATTGGTCGTTGAACAGAAACAAGCTTTATTGAAGTGGAGGCCATTATAAAGTATCATCAAGTCTATGCATTATCACGCATTGAATACATGTATATGCATGTATAGTTCATGGCAAACCCCACATTTAGATTTACAAATGGAACTGATGCCTCCATGCCATTGCCATCTGCATTTCACACAGTAATAACAGCTGCTGAAAGAAAGACTGGCCCTTATGCACTGTACACAAGATTCCCAAGTTTACCTTGTACCTTTTAATGCGAAATTAAAGTCTGCTCTCCTTTTCCAATCACCAGGAAGATTCCCAGCCTTTCCAGACCAAAGAAATTAAAAATCCACCAAGGATCAACAACAAGTGTTCAGAGGGTTTACCTTGCACTCACACGAGGTGCTAACAATGGCATCCTTCCTGGTCCTTTGGCAGCGTGCCCTCAGATGTCAGTGGCCTCTGCTCTCTCATAAAGTGCTTTGAGCTTCTCGAACCTGGGACCCCACTCTTTCAGGTAATCGTAGCTCTTATCCTCATCGAGGCCGGCCGAGCTGAAGGAACTGAGGCTCCCGGCCAGCGAGCCCCCGCCTTCGGTGGAGAACACCTGCAGGGAGTCAAAGGGCGGATTCTCCTGGTGCTGGTCGGCATCCCTGATGATTTCACAGAGGTAGCGCGCCAGGTCCTGGCTCGAGAAGGACAGGCTTTTCCGGGAGGCATTGACAGGCCCCTGAACCTGGGTCCGGGCTGGTGGGACATCCCTCCGAAGCGTTGCTTTGTCCTGATGGAGGTGTCCAGTTCTGGGCCTTGTGTAGATGGACTGGGCCGGGCTGGGCTGCAGGGATTTCTGCAGCTCTGCCATGTCATAGGCATTCTGGGGGCAGGACAGGACACTGGTCAGTTCTCTCAGCTGCAGCACGAAGACCCTCATCTATTATAGTTCTCTTATTTATTTATTTCTGGTTATCTGGTTTCTAATCACTCTGCTAAGAAATAACCCATGATTTACTACAGAATGATGGACAGAAGAGAGGCTCTGACTGTTCTGGCCATGGTGGGCTCTGAAGTTCATAGGCCTTGACCTCGACATTTTCCAAAGATCACTACTTATTAGTTTTATTTTTAATATATAAATCAAATTATATTTCATCCAATAGATATAGTGAAGGTAAAACAAATATATATTTAAATATATATAATATAAAACACATAGTGAAGGTTACATTTGAATGCCACTAAATTCAGTAAGTCATAATGGTATATTCGCTAAAGGGCACTATCAATGAATTCGAATTGAGCAAATGAAGTGTAATGAAGGTTTTTACTCCAGGCCTGGGTGATATTGTAACCAAGCTCCTTGTAAAGCAAGTCCTTGTTTCAAAAGAGACAAAAAGTATATAGAAATGAAAGACTCCTATCCATCTATCTAAAGTACATTGTATTTTGTTTTCTTACAGGATATATTTACCAGTGTAGAAGACTCTCATCTTACATTGAAAGAAAACTATAAACTTTAAAGCAGGAGGATGATGAAGTCCAATAATAACAACAGTAATATGTAGATGAATGGCATTCTACAGTTAATACTTGAACCACGAAGGCAGAAAGAGCTTGCATTTAATGAAACACTGGGAATACAAACTCACAAATTCATGTGAGAAGGCAGCCATGATTGTGTGATCTGCCCAGAGCAAGGCTTTCCCAAGAAACTGTTAACCCTTTAGATGCCGGGAGCTCACCTGGTCCTGCTCTCCGCCGCCCTCCTCGTCGTAGTTGAGCACGTTCTCGCGGATGTCCTCCCAGCCATCATGGTGAGCCGACACGTGATACACCCCCTCCTTCAGGCCCTTATAGCTCTTCCAGCGGGTCCACAGGAAAATGCCAAGCAGAAGCACTGAGAACACAAAACAGGGTGAGAGTCAAACAAAACTTAATAGCATATTAACAATAGAAGGTGCTTTGCCCGTTTGTTAATTGTGAATTACACATTTTTGGAATTATCAGTATTTTTTTATCAATTCATTCTACTGCTATTTAACTATTCTAACATAGGAAGGATGGAGACAACATACATGCACTTGTTTGTGATGTGCACTGAAGCCATCCTCTCCTTTCACACCTTATACCCCATAGTGCTGGCAGCAGAGCTTCTCTGTGCAGAACCTCCCCGGCTCTGCCTCACTTGTGAATGTGTTCATCGTGTTCATGAGCTCGTTACAGGTGACGAGAGCCCTCTGTGAAATCAGTACAGTGATAAACCTCCTGGTGTTTAGGTGCAGCTTGTTTATCACTCCACTGTGGGGGAGCTGTGTGGAACAGCGCAGTGGGAGGAGTGTCAGTGGTGCGCTGCTCGAATCCTGAATGGGGGCTCCAACCAGAACACGCTACATGAACTGATTTCTTCAGTTCAATCTTCCGTTGGACAGAGGTCTGGAGACTGTGTTGGCCAATCAAAAACATTGATTTTATGCTAACCTAACCATTAGGTTGTACACTTTGATGTTTGCTTTGAGATATTATTGAAAATCTATTTGCTACCAAGTTTGATCTTGTCAGATGTTATATAACATAGAAAGCCATTCGTAATTAGATGTTTACATTTTATTTTAATCTTCTTGTTTTTTGTTCAATCAACTTTTGTAGCACATGATCAGGGGTAAGGATAGGACCATATTAAAGTCCACTGAGCTTTACCATTGTTATAAGGATCAAAATAACGAATCAAGGGTATATTTTTCCTTTTACGTCATTATGAGTAATATTAAACATTCTTGTGTCTAGTCACAGTGCAGTCTTTCAAACCTATGTCTGATTTCTATTATATTTCCAAAACAATAAAAAGCTAATCCTTTATTTTAATTCACTTACTCTGCCAGAAAGAGATTGCAGAACACATACAGGTCAAATTGCTTCTCAGGGAAAGAACCCAGCACCAGAAGTAAGTAGGGAAACTCAATTGTATTAATAAAGAATGTTATTACTAAGCTTCCACATATAGTTCTGAATACTTTGTGATGCATAATTTTGGAAAAAAATTACAAAAAAGGAAGAATTGAGCAAATACACATAACATACAGAAACAACTACCTAACCTACGGATTTATTCACATCTCTGACTAACTTTGTCTTTTATATAAACCACAGCACTAAAGCTAAATACAAAAAAGAAGACTCTTAACAATGCTACATTTCTCATGCAATTAAATAGCAGACTTAATTGAAAGAGTTTTGATCAAAAGAATTTTATGGGCATGACATTTGCTATGAGAACTAGCATATTCGCAATAACGGTCTGTTCATGAAACAAAGACCTTGTACTTTAAAAAAAAATAATAGTAGTGAATACAAAAATTCACTGATGTGAAGGCCGAATTTACAATTCCAGCATCTTTTTTTTTCTCCAGCTCACAGCAGTCCTTTGTGCTGTAAAAGCCCATCATTCAGAATTTAAAAGACAGGCATTCGTAATTCAACTATATCCGTAACTAACCTAATCAGTTAAGTAGGTAAATTGAAATAACAAAATATTAAACTTCTGCCAGCTTTCATGTACAGGAGAGACGGGACGCACTGCTCACAGAAAGCAGCTTTTTGCAGACACACACTAGAAATGGAGCAGAAGGAGACAAAATTGCTCTGCTTCCTTTGAAACATAAACCCATTGAATCTGCACGGTTTGAAATTGGAGGCTTGAAAACTCTTAAGGTGACCTCAATACCAGGCTTCAGCCATCTCCATTAGAAAAAATGAAGGAGACAAGCTTCAAAGTGCTGTCTGGTCTACAGTCGTCAATGACTAAGTCCTTTTTTTAATGCTCTTTACTTCCTGTTGTCAACAAACACTGGGCTATCAGAAATTATATGTTTTGGGTACAGTTAGGTGAGAAAAGAATAATTCAGCTATACATCCTTCTTTTGTTAGCTTTGACAGAAAGACATACATATAGACATGTCCATATATATTTGAAAGTCCATCTCTAATTGCAGACTTCATTTACTGCAGTAGTACTTACATATGTTAAAACTGTTAGTACTATAATCAGTTTACTAGCAGCATTATCATGAATTAAAAAACATATATCAAATACATACTATGAATATTAATACACATTATGTTAGTCAATCACAGAAAGGATATTGAAACAGACTGAGAACAGAATAAGTGATGGGTAGACTAGTAACGAAAAACAAACGGAGATGGAACAATAAAAAGGCAAAGGTAATGAAGAGCAGGAAATAAATGAGAGAGACAGAAAGGGTTTGAGACATACTTTTCTTTTTTATTAAAAAAAAATAATCCAGGCACATTCGTGTAAACTTCCTTAAGAAGTGGCATAAGGCATTACATAATGGAGTGGTGTTTGTTTCCTCATTCCCACAGAGATGTATCACACGACTTTATGATTTAATTAGACCTTCTTAAAAATAGAAATCTTTATTTACAACATTTACATACCTATTGTAAAAATGCATACGAAAGCATGACATTAGATGGTCATTTTAGATTAGTCAGTCTGAGAAGCACTAGTTCTATTTAAGATCACATTTAATTTGTTCACTAAAATCTGACAAGCTACTCGTATACTTTCCTTATCTGTTAAAGATGGTGCAGGCATCCTACCCTGGGATTAACACTGAATTAGATTTCGTATTGAGAGAATCACATTCCTTCAGGCAAACTGTTTTTCCCTCCCAAATTATATTTTAACCTTTTCTGTTATTACCCATTATGTCACCTTTGATTTCTATTTTCAATTAGTGATGCTTCTCAGTTGCTCAGATATTGAGTCATCCACTTGTTTTGGCTTATAGTCCTTGCTATGGTGCTTTGAGCTGTAGGACAAATCCAATTGTTTAAAGCTTTTAGAGTAAAGCATCAAAAACTGTTGAGGATTGGAAACACTGCAAAATGGAAATATAAAGATTTCATTGGTATTTTACAAACAGTTACTATATTTTATAATAATAATAATGTCCTCATTAGTAAGAATACATTTAATAGTTATGTGTAATGGTATATTGCACTAATTCAAAAAATAAAAGCAATCATCAGTTTTGTAAAGCACAATATCTACTTTTCTTCTGTATACATAAAGATTACAGAAAAAAAGTTTAAAACACAAATTTGCCTTTTAAAACATCTAGTTGAAATTCCACATTAGGACAGCTCGTTTAGGTCAATGATGCTGAGGTGCTTAGTAACACTATCGGGGTCAAACAATTGGTTCTAGAAAGTGCACCCTGTCTATTGAATTATCTTACATTGTGACAACATGTAGTATTTAGATAGCATCATCATCTCTCAAAGCAAACCTAATGCTTCTCAACATTAGGTATAGGTGTGTCTGCACGGTCCTAAAAGATCCCTAAAGTGCAAAAATGTCTCCAAATGCACAACTGAATTGTTCCAAGACCATAAACTTGTTTAACACTGAAGAAGCACCAATTCATTCTCAGCCCCAAGTATCTGAATATTTCCAAATACATTTCTCTTTCTGTTCGAGAAATGCACTTTTAAAAATATCCTTTCATCCGTGAATATATTTTAAAACAATGATTATCTTGACGAAGGAGAATTGTTTTGGAGGGGTTAGAAGGTGGTCCGAAGCTCTCCTCTGCCTTGGTTTACCTCCATTTGGTTCTTTAACAACGTCATGGGCCAGACTTTTACAATACACTTGGGGTAAGGCCTGTCTCTTGCAATGTGTGGCAGTGGTGATAAATGGGATATTTAACAGTATAAACATATTCTGTGGGCAGCAAACGTATTAGGTAGGAGGCATCTGTGAGGATGTACAGGGTTTGTTTGATAAACCTTATTAGGCTGAAGAAAAGATACTCGGTAGCAAAACCTCTTTAGTTTGGAAATAATAGTAGAAAATAAAAACCCTAACGTTTTTATTGTATTATTTGGTTTGTTTGTTTATCTGTGTTTGAAAGCCAACTGGAAAAAAAAAAAAACTAGATGCTTTAGTTTCTGAACTGTAACACTTACTGCTTGATATTCAGGCTAAAATCCAAGTGCATTTATTTAATTTGTAGCAGGCTTCAGTAAACAGCACTTTGTATGCTTACAGATTTAGTAATTGACACATGGAAAAAATAGTAACTGCTGGTGAATGTGTTAGTATGTTTTCTGAAACAAAGTCTCCCTCTGTATTCATTAATTTCACACTAAACAATAAGTCTCTGTAATTGTATATTTGTTTAGAGTTTCAATATTATTGTTGGCCCAGTATTGTAACAACGTGTCACTTTATACTGTATATGTATGCAGATACAGAAGTAAATCCTGAAGAAGATTTTGGGATTTCCTCAGTACCTCCTGAGAGTAGACTGTTATTTGTAATGTAATGCAATATTCACCTGGTTCAAGTCATTGCTTTAGCAATGAAGGTTGAACAGAGTTTAGAAAATGACCTGTAGTTTTACAGAAATAGTCCTAAATTATCATTAATAATAATAATAGTTCAGACAAGAAACAAATAAGGCAAAAGGGCAGAGGGAAGGCAAAGTCCAGTTAGTAAAAAGAAACGGGTTTCCCACATGAAGACATAAAGGGAATCCACAAGAGGGACAGTGGAGATGACAAAGAGAGAAAGAAATTGAACAAAATCACCACAGGTAGTACAAGATGTAGTTGCCATAGCTACCTAGGAGTGCCAAGAAGCAAATGCAGATTGCAAACATGGAGCTGAAACTGAGCCCCACGTCATCTCGGTATATAGCCAGGGTGATGTCACAGTGCCGGCCCGTGTAGCCCTCAGGGCAGTGGCAGGTGAATTTGGAGGGCGACTGGGCGACACAGGTGCCATGGTGGCATGGACGGTTGGCACACAGCGTGTAGACACAGAATTTGCCAGTGGAGTTCTCCATCACCATGTGACCAGGTGGGCACCTGAAACAAGGGAGGCAATACTCAAACTGTTTCGAAACAAAATGTAAATAGTAGCATATATGTTTAGTTGTTTCAGGTTCTTAAGGAAATCCACCTAATAGGACAGAATATCTACCACTCTAATTGAGAAATGGAATTAAAAAAGAGCCTCCTCTGTAGCTCTGATGGCTCAGTGTGTGACGGTAGGGACTGATATAGTGGGTTACCTGCACTCATGCATCCTCCAGAGGTCAACGCAGGTGAAGGGTGGGGTGCACTTGTTCTTCCTGCAGGCGTCTGAGAAGCAGCCTGCCGTCACGCCCTGAGAGTTCACAATAGACACCCCCTCTTTACTCTGGTCCAGCGGCACATATCGGTTATTCAGCCGGAGGTCCCTCATACAGCCTGAAAAACAACCACCCCAACTTTTTGTCAAATGAAGCCTTTCAAGTATGTGTTATTTTTCATGTATTTTTAAAACTCTTCATCTTTCACATAAAACAGTGTTCAATAAATACAAGCAAAGTCTGCATTTGCCTCAGGCAAAGTGAGTGGTCTTTCACATTTCCATTCACTTTTCATCTTTCACATGAGATCTTTTAGAAAGCAACTTTCAGATCATATTATGTCATGTGTGCTGCACTATAAAGTTTCTTACTATCTACAAAATACATCCAAAGATATTTTGAATCCTATAGACTTGAGTACACTTTAAAAGATGCACTGAGGACATGATAAATATGATAATTATTTTGACTGCTTTAATGTTTGTTACTTTTTATACAACAGGCCCTTGTATTTCACACCACCTCCAGGATTTTCACCTCCTTCATTGTGCTCTGCTAGCATACACCCTTGTAAGCTCTACTGAAGAAGCCTTCAGTACCTTGAAAGCTTCGGTTGTGACTGGTAGGGAAAAAGTTTCCAAGCATCACCACACTGGGGTCGATGACAATCTCCCGGTTCCTCCCCTGGGACGATGTGGCCTCCCTCTTGCCCCCTCCTCCATCCAGTTGCAGGGTGAACTCTTTGTCATGGCGCTCCAGGTGTATTTCGTGCCACTCCCCATTGTCGATGCGGTAGGAAGGCAGTGTGAAGCTGTGGTCCCCATCACCCAGATTATAAAACACTGCAAGCAAACCTTGGAATACCTGGCCATGGAAAACACCAAACGAATACCTTAGTGTGCAGGTGGGGCCTCGATGGGCTCTTCTAGAAGCCATAGAAAACACTTCAGCATAAGATATTTCATGAGTGATTGTCTGTTGAAAATCCTACACATTTGTAAAATATTGCTAATCTTCCTGTCAAAACATGCCATTTCAGTATCTAGCATCTATTGGTACATGGCTGTCTATTCTGTACACAAGGAGAAAGTAAACAAAAGCATATTGAGCTGTATTGATCCAGCCACTGCTTCACTCCCGCAGCTTTGCAGAAGGGGTTTAATTAGACAACAATGAGAACTTCAATATCAATAGAGGATCTCAAGGGAGTAGCAGGAAATAAGTTTATGGTTGAAGAAATGAGGGAAATTTACAGAGACAGGTCACATATTAATAGAAAATGTAAAACATCACTAACACACACACATACACATATATATGTATGTATAGTATTGACACCATTCATATGAAACAGAAAAATGATTATAGAAATCAACAGAAAGGCCATACAGTTTTCTACCCCCTTACCTTAACTCTGGAGATAAAATTTACATAAAAAATAATGACAACAAAACTAATAATAATCAATAATCTTGTTGTTTCCCCCCTGAACAAAAGAACTGTAGCATTAATAACGTAATGGGGCAGCAGTTATTTAGCAATGTCAGGAAAAATGTTTTAGGAATAACTGTATTGCATTGGCTGGAAATTCAAGAAGGCTTCATTTCAATTTCAAAAACTAAGAAGGTCCCACTGAGCATAATTTGTAAAGCCAGGTTTTATTTATTTATTTACAAGTAAAAACAAACAAAAATAAATAAATAAAAGAAAGATTAACTTAGATATTTCTCACATTAAAACTGTGTTAGGCTTGGAAACCTTTATTATTCCTAGATAATAACCCCCCCCCAATGAACTACTTAAAATACATGAGAATATACATGTTCACAAATATCGTAAGATGCCTTGAAGGTTGTTTATGTAATGAGCTTGTTCTAAGTGGTTTTGATTCAAGGTGCCATTATAACCTATTAATTATTATCTCATCATTGACCTTTTACATTGCTACAAAGTGGGTTTCAAATACACAGTTTTCCCAATTAAAAATTTATTAAATTGGATGTGAATTTCTGTCAGCACTGGCGAAAACATTTATAGCTTTCCCATAGCAGAACCAAGCTGCTTGAAAACACAGTCTCTAACATTGCTGCCCAGACATAAAGGAAGGCTGGATGCAAAAACATCTGGATATCCTATTTTGACATTGCAGAGATTGAGTGTTATATAATAGGTGAGAAACACAAAGCTTTTCCCTTCTCTCTGTTACTTCCTGAGTACTCTTTAACCTCGTGCTAAGCAATCCCAAACTGACCTGGCAGCTAAAGCCTCAGCTCTCTCATTAAGAAGGCTTGGTCGGTCCGTGCCTGTGAAGCTGGCATTGTGATGAAATAGCTAAGACAGCAAGGCAACTCGGTGGTAAAGAAGTTGATTTTTTAAATGGTAAGGTTAAATGTTTCTGAAAAATATAGCATTATACCTCCCAATGTGCCACTACAGCTAAATAACATTCCTGTGATTTTCTACAGTTAACAGCAATACTTTTTAAATGTATTTTTACAATAATAGGTTGAACATAGATGGCAGGCCACTAAATCCACTTATTTGGTTTCTTATAATTGCCCAGATCCTATTTTACATACTTTTTCAGGAATGCATTAAAGGCATACTATACTGGAGCGTAACAGGAAAAAACTGGTTCTTTTTCCTTTAATCCATGAACTAAATATTGTTTTATCTGTAAATATATGTTAACAGGATACATTGCTTCCCGTAAGACTGTTTATCATCGGGAAATGACAGAACATCTGTTTACAGATTATTCAACCATAACAAGTAAAGGATTTTGCATATGGAATATAACATGAAACTACTTGACAGAGAAAATGAGACAAAAAATATTAGAAGAGCTGAAAGCTGATGACAACTATTAGAAGCCTCACAATGGATATTCGAAAGCTTTGTTCTTAATCAAGACAGACTGTTTTGTTCACAGGGGAGAGTAAAAGTGGATTGAATGAAATGGAATGACCTGCACTAGGTTATGAAATAATTGCACACTGAGTCCTGTAGCTATTTAAACAGTGTCTTGTCAGGGACTTCTGGTAAGTAATGTACTCTCTGAAATGACTGCAAATGAGGTTAAAGTGGGAGTGCTATCACTGAGCATTACTTTAGATGCATTGTAAAACATTTAGACACTGATGAGTATGTAAAGGTTTTTTTTTTCTTCCTCATTTAAAGAAACCTCATAACATTAGCTTAAAAGATTGTGGCAAGCAGTGAGATAAAATGCTAAATGCCTGTCTTCTCAGGGCAAGCAAAATCAAGTTTTTAAGTAAAAATTATAAAGCACTTCTGCAGTCATAATTAAAAACAAACTAAACAAAAGGAGAACAAAACATTTAGAAAAGTGTGACACATTTCCACAACTTGAGAGTGATGAGAATGAAGAGCTCCCCACCTCTACTCGGAGATATTCCTTCTGCTCTTTGGAGGTGAAGCTGATGATGGAGCTGCCATGTTTCCGGGTTCTGATCAGTACCTGCACCTGCGTCTTCCTGGCGGGAAGTGGAGCAGCCAGCTGGTAGTGGATAAAACTCCTGCCATCGAATGAGAACTCTGGCACCTCTGGCAGACAAACACAAAATGTCCTCTGGTTAGAAGGACAGTAAAGTACCTTTTTCAGGGTCAGGGGCTGGCTTTGGATGGGCACATGACCTCTGCCTATAGTGGCCCATTGCAATGCTGCCCCTTTCTCATCTTCATCTTGAGGTGCAAGACCCGATCCAGCAAGAATCAACTCAAATGAAGCCTTCTATGTGTGACACTTTTGCAGAAAAACAAAATCTCTGTCCACTGCCCCATATATGATAAATTCCATTCCCAGATTGCCAAGTCAAGTGAACCAGCAGCTATCCCCCTAAAAACAAAAAGGATAAATCCCTTTAAAATGTCTGATGCACATCTGCACGTCTATTTGTTCTGGATTGTAGGGTAAAGTATGTCTGTATACACTAATGTAATCGGCAAATATCAATAATACAAGACAATGTGGCTGAATGGCTTCCTTTAGTTTAACTTTCTTATGTTGTTAATATCAGCTGGTTTAGGTTACCTACCCCTTTCACACTGGTGCCCTGTGAACCCTGGTAGACACTGGCAGCTGAAGGAGCCCCATTCCCCATGGCATCTGCCGCGGGGGCCACAGGAGGGGTAGCCCATGTTCACACAGTTCCCATCAGTCATCAAGCAGCCGGGGGAGCTGTTGAAGGATTCGGCGGGGGAGCCTAGATCATAGAACTAGGAAGAACAGAGAGCACCATGGGGCATAAACTTAAATAATAACTGTTTTCTCTGTCCCCTTGTTTACATCCCCTATACCCTGTATAGTCCAGTTTAATGAGAGGAATAAGAGATACAATGTGAGCAAGAATCACCCGACTCATTTTACTGGCATTTCTCTACATCTTTATGGTTATTATTTTGTACTCTGCACATCCTTTCCCTGCTTCAGTTTAAACTGGGAAGTGTCCATTGTCTGTGTAATGGTCCTAATAGGTGCAATGCCATTATTCAATGAAAGATTTTAAATGAACATGACCACGGGTGAAGTGAGGGCAAAACCAGGACAAATGGCAAGAGAAGGGGAGGTGAATACACTTTGTGAGCAGATTTTGGGCTTTAATTCTTCATGTGCGGGCACTTATGCTCAAGCATAGGCAATCTGCATTGTAAGGTTGGATTAAATAGGTGCTCTCTCATCTCTGGTAGAAGATGTTTGAAATATTGAAGTCGATTTTGTCAGATGAGTGGGAAGATGTGGCTTAAAAACACACACACACACACACACACACACACACACACACACACACACACACACACACACACACACACACACATATATATATATTCCATTTTGCAGTGTGCAGAGGGCCGGTATTTAAGCATGAGGGAACACTAACATTTACAGCATCCTCGCTAATGTCTGCTCTACAATGGAGTCTATGAATATTGCATGCCCTTGCATTGCAGCTATTCTTTGCAAAATTCAGTACAATCTAAAGTCCATACCTTGCTATCCATTATTAGGTTTCGGATGCAGCCAGTGAAGTGTCTCTGCTGTAATTGGGGGTAGTTGTAGGGCAGCTTCTCATTAACGCCTCCCAGCTGCAAGACCTGAGTCACATTCAGGTGCCTATGGAAGACAGCATCAGTGAGAGATTCGGCTTTTTACACAGCCTCTTCTAACTCAAGAGCTGCGTGACTCACTGATGAGGGGTGGCGTGGTTGAATACCTGTCCAGGTTTGGCGTGACCCCTGTGACCTCGCAGGAAGAGTGGTCCTCGGAGGAGAGCCAGTTGCCCAGTCCCTCAACCTCCATGACTGCAGAGCCACTGCATCTGTCTAGTGTAAAGTGCACTTCCTGCAGCACAGCACGACAGGCAACAAGGGGTCAGGTGAAGAGAAGACACCAAACAAACTGCTGCAGCTACATGGCTAATCAGTTCTTATGTCTTGAAATAATATTGTTAAAGTTAAAGTTATATTACTCTCATCATATATTTTAGAATATCTGTTAAATAACATAACATAATAACCATCGTGATCATCAAATTAATTATGTAACTAGAGCAATTAAAGAATTGAGAGCTAGGTTGGCACAACATCCAGACAACACTGTGGCCCCCAAGGGACAGAGTTTGCCTGATCTAAAACATGTCTAGACAAGGTAACTGGAGGGATAGAATCAGCTGTCTATAGCACTAAAACAGGTGTAGTCAAATACAAGAACTTCTAAGCCAGTCCTCTGGAGGTCTTGGAACAACAACCCTTACAATTATGTATCTGAATTAATTATCAATCAAAGTACTGGAGTGCTGGTTGTACCCTAGGCTGTATCATCCAATCAGTGCCATTGACCTTAATGGCCTTAATGAATCAAGCAGCTTCATCATTTCAATTAAAAGAACATTCTGAAAAACAAGTGGCACTTAAGCTCTTGGCAGTTTAAATCTTGTTAATCTTGTTCACTGGACATCACCCAATGTTATAGTATTTTTAAAGACTTTGCAAGAAAGATATAATAACCTAGTGCTGGTCAGGACTAAAGCTTTAAAGACTTATGAGAGGAGGTTTTCAGACAGTCTTTGAACTTACAGAAGATCATTGTCCCTCAGACTTTTTTCATCACTATTGTTATTCAGCTGCGTTACAAGTCAGTTGATCTAAACCAAAGGTACCGTCAGTAGGGCACCTACCTTGCTGTTGCTTCTTACATCCAAACGATGCCACCGTCTGTCTGCTACATTGACGTTGCTTGGCAACTGCAGAACCAAAGTGCCTGAGCCATGGTTTATTTTTAAGGCTGGCATGCCATTTATTAGCTCTGAAGTAAAAATAAATAAATAAATAAATAAATAAATAAACATCTCAAAGAACATCAGGGTCATACTTTGTAAAAACGCATTAAAATGCATACAGCACAATACCTCCTCAAAGACTTGCACAACAAGTACAATAATTGGCACCTAATATGTTACTTAATCAATCTGCTTGTTATAAATTAAGGATTGTTCCAATAAGCATTCAAGGTACACAACACTTTTGCAGGGAAAATCAAATATAAAAGTCGGATGGAAGGTGAAAGTGCTACAGAGAGGGGAGGCTGAGTTTTTGGTTTTGGTACACGCACTTACTTCTAGATGTGACATTTCAGAAAAAGAATAAAGCATGAAAGCTAATGCCTGAAAGCAGGGTGGCTGTTGACGAAGCAAGGAAACAGTTAGCTGGGCTCTCTCTAATTGAGATTAATCATGATATGATGTGTCATAAAATGCACGGAGGCAGCAGCTGAAAGTCATCACAGACTGACTGTGAATTACTTCAGCAGGACTGGGCTTTATGTATTAGTATTTTAATGCATTTTGACAAGAGCTAATCTGATATGTACTAAGATTTCTGCACGGGTCTGCTTTTAGTCTGTTTTTGCAGGCGCACCAGTTTTCCCTTGTTCATCCGGCATAGATCCGTATATACAGTGGGGGAAAAAAGTATTTGATCCCCTGCTGATTTTGTATGTTTGCCCACTGACAAAGAAATGATCAGTCTATAATTTTAATGGTAGGTGTATTTTAACAGTGAGAGACAGAATAACAGCAAAAAAATCCAGAAAAACGCATTTCAAAAAAGTTATAAATTGATTTGCATGTTAATGAGAGAAATAAGTATTTGACCCCTTCGACTTAGTACTTGGTGGCAAAACCCTTGTTGGCAATCACAGAGGTCAGATGTTTCTTGTAGTTGGCCACCAGGTTTGCACACATCTCAGGAGGGATTTTGTCCCACTCCTCTTTGCAGATCCTCTCCAAGTCATTAAGGTTTCGAGGCTGACGTTTGGCAACTCGAACCTTCAGCTCCCTCCACAGATTTGCTATGGGATTAAGGTCTGGAGACTGGCTAGGCCACTCCAGGACCTTAATGTGCTTCTTCTTGAGCCACTCCTTTGTTGCCTTGGCTGTGTGTTTTGGGTCATTATCATGCTGGAATACCCATCCACGACCCATTTTCAATGCCCTGGCTGAGGGAAGGAGGTTCTCACCCAAGATTTGACGGTACATGGCCCTGTCCATCGTCCCTTTGATGCGGTGCAGTTGTCCTGTCCCCTTAGCAGAAAAACACCCCCAAAGCATAATGTTTTCACCTCCATGTTTGACGGTGGGGATGGTGTTCTTGGGGTCATTCCTCCTCCTCCAAACATGGCGAGTTGAGTTGATGCCAAAGAGCTTGATTTTGGTCTCATCTGACCACAACACTTTCACCCAGTTCTCCTCTGAATCATTCAGATGTTGGCAAACCTCAGACGGGCCTGTACATGTGCTTTTCTTGAGCAGGGGGACCTTGCGGGCACTGCAGGATTTCAGTCCTTCATGACGTAGTGTGTTACCAATTGTTTTCTTGGTGACGATGGTCCCAGCTGCCTTGAGATCATTAACAAGATCCTCCCGTGTAGTTCTGGGCTGATTGCTCACCGTTCTCATGATCATTGAAACTCCACGAGGTGAGATCTTGCATGGAGCCCCAGACCGAGGGAGACTGACAGTTATTTTGTGTTTTTTCCATTTGCGAATAATCGCACCAACTGTTGTCACCTTCTCACCAAGCTGCAAGGCGATGGTCTTGTAGCCCTTTCCAGCCTTGTGTAGGTCTACAATCTTGTCTCTGACATCCTTGGACAGCTCTTTGGTCTTGGCCATGGTGGAGAGTTTGGAATCTGATTGATTGATTGCTTCTGTGTACAGGTGTCTTTTATACAGGTAACGAGCTGAGATTAGGAGCACTCCCTTTAAGAGAGTGCTCCTAATCTCAGCTCGTTACCTGTATAAAAGACACCTGGGAGCCAGAAAGCTTGCTGATTGATAGGGGATCAAATACTTATTTCCCTCATTAACATTCAAATCAATTTATAAACTTTTTTGAAATGCGTTTTTCTGGATTTTTTTGCTGTTATTCTGTCTCTCACTGTTAAAATACACCTACCATTAAAATTATAGACTGATCATTTCTTTGTCAGTGGGCAAACGTACAAAATCAGCAGGGGATCAAATACTTTTTTCCCTCACTGTGTATATATATATATATATATATATATATATATATATATATTTTTTTTTTACATTAGTGAAGATTAATTGGTTGAGTTTCAAGTTACGGTAAGGGAGGAATTACTTGTCCCTTTAAGTTTTTTCCCTAACTTCTATCTCTGTGAATAAAATCAAATCTGAATTCTAGCTTATCACAGAAAACATATATTGCTAATAAATCGTAATAAAGTCTGAAAAAACTTGGCTTTAACAGGCTGTTGATAACGATACATAATATTGTGTAGGTTATTCAGAATATACCTAACAGTCTAAAGAGGGACAATTGTATTTATTTTAATGTACATTTTAAAGCAGCCCGTAATCAAAATAATCCTGTGAAACAAATATATATATATATATATATTTTACAATCAGATTTTGATGTCAATCACACTTACAGGTAGTGTAACTATATTTGTCTGATCTTTCATTCGTATCACAGGGTCAGAGGTTAAGCTAACTGTCACTGCCACCTGAGGCTGTCTAGTGCCGGCTGTGACTCTCAACCATGTGCTGAGTGAAGCAGCGGAGGACTCACAAATTACATTAAACTCAACAAGAAAAACTACACCAAGTACACCAAGGCTATGGTACTATCTAGAAACATGTCTCTTCTAAAAGGTATGTACTGAATCAACAAAGGAGAAGATCATTAAACAAGAAGGGGAAGAAAGAAAAACAAACAAACACAAAAACAAAAAACGTCATGAGCATAACTCCTCTAAAAGTGCACTTGCACAGAACGCAACAGTACAACTCTGCATGTAAAGTGGATGCATGCTGATTTGAAGCAAGGAAACCATTTTTCTATACATGTGGCGTTTTAGCTGAACATGGCTCTTTCGCACTCAATAAGAATAAGCACTTAAAATATCTATTATTCAAAATTTCACATGCTGGCTACATTCCATTAGCAGTGCAGCCTTCCCATTTCTGAACTGTACATGTTAGGATAAGTCTTCATCACTGTGTGTAGCGTGCATTGTGATTAAATACGTGGTGTGGTAATTTAAAAAGTTGTGTAAGAGGCTCTTGTGCTGTATTTGCTCTGAACTTTCACAGAATATAACAGTACACGTGGGGAAACTGAACATTTTTCATGTCACAATCAACACTAATCCTATTCATAGGAGTTAAATAATTAAAACAAATCATCAACAACAAAATTGCTTTCTGTTGTGAATACGTGCACCATGATTTCTTATCGAATGGGAATATAAAATAAATAAATGAAAATGCTTCAGTTCTGACATCTTACAAACAACAGAGCAGGGCATTCTTGCATATTTATTTTTGCCTTCTGTGGAGCTGCCGTGTGACTGGTGTTACTGAAATCCGTTTACGGAATTATGGCCATGTTTATGTGAAGCTGTGTTCTCTATTGACTTCACCTCTGCCTTCAGATTATCGCTGTTTTCCACTCACACTGTGTTCACTCAACCTGAGCTGTGGCAAAACTGTTTTACAAAGAGGCAGCCAACTCCATCAGCTGTGCACCGGTGATTCAATAACACAGCAAGAGGACATGGCTGAAGATCGATTATAAGCAGCATAAAATCCCATAAATTCATGCTGGAGTTGTATAAAATAATAAAAAATAAAAAAGTGAAAACATCTTACTACAGCGTTTTTAAGCTTTTTGCAGAAAGGTCAATATTAGTTTTCTTTTTAATTACTTTTTAATTAAGTTTATATAAGTACTATACAAAAACATAAATATTTGAATTGGATGGATCACATGCCCACATATTTTGAAGCTCTATGTATTTTCCACAAAGTAAAAAAAAAAAAAAAAAAAAAGTTAAATGGAATACAGTAGTATCTAAAAAACATTCTCCTGTGTGAGGAACACATTCCAATGCAATTTCCTTACTTAATTAACCACAATAAAGTGCTTTTTCACTTCAAAAGATACCCCGTGACAATCAATATGATGCATTAGGAGGCTATTTCTCCTGAAAATGGTTTTGAGCTGTAACAGATGTCTTTTTGCATTTTTCGAAATACCTATTGCCATGAAGTCTTCAGGGTCCCAGGGCTGGAGCTCAGCCACAGGGCCACTGTACAGGAGCAGCCCATCTGCAACCTCCGTGATGAACTCCAGGGAGAGATGGCTCTCAAAACAGGGCCTTATGGGAGGAAACCAGGCATAGCCATCACCATGGAAACTGTGCTTGGTCTGTTGGCACTCAGGCCCTTCAAATTGTGGAGGGCATTGACATCTATGAGAAAAGGAAAATGATCATACACAGTTCTTACAAAATGCTTAGGGAAAAAAAAGCAGCACAAAAATGTACTCAGAGGAAGATTAGATATATCAGAAAGGGGCAAAAGGCAAACAAGGATCAAACTGACCTGCATACATATTGTATTAGGTTGGGTAAGATGAGGGGATGGTCTAAAATGTAAAGCTTCCTTTTTTGGGAGGTACAGATGAAACATTTTCTGTAATGTTTTGTTGAGGTGGCATATAACTTTTCCTCTATCTTAAGAGTAGAGAAAATAGTTATACGAATATACTCATTTTACTTTCTATTCACAACCATGACCAGCCCAGTTACTGCCCAAAGTGAGTGATAAACACCAGCCCACCAGCTTTGAGTTTCTGATAGAGGCTGTTGGGAAGGCTCTTTCTAGTAATTTTGATCAACCCATCAGTATAAAAAAATAGAAATAAAAGATATCCCATCATCTCCCCAGCAGTAGGCATTCTAAAATTCACTTCATAAAATGTATAGGTTATTTGTGAGAAATCTCTTCAAACCCACATCAGAGAACTGCCATATTTATAGGCATTTCAGATTTTCAGATACGTATTTTTATATATATATATATAACAATATGTATCTGAAATGCCTATATATATATGCCAATATTACTTGACACACTTTGTATGCTTGAGTTGTTTAATACTTAATTTGTTACTTTAATCATCTTTAGATTTTTCAGTCTCTAAGCTTTACAATTCAAAGACGTGGAAATTAATAGAGACTGCTCTGGCAAAGACATCAGTAAGGAAAATAGATTATGTGTGTGTATATATGGGATATATATATATATACATATATAAATATATATATTTTTTTTCTAATAATTGCAAACAATAATGAGTGAGAACTTGCCCTTCACGAAGGCACAGACCTTTGAGAACAGAGAACATAGAGAACATAGTGTGGTACTGCAGTAGTGCGAGTCTGTGAGTCTGTTTTATCTCTAAGGATGAAACGATGATATGTTTTATGGTGAATATTTTGTATGCAATGAAGGATAACAGACGAGTCAAAAATGGCTACAAAATAAAAAAATGGAAACAGGAAAGGTTCTTTTTGTTGGGATTATTATATTAGTTGTTCTTCCTAGAATTCACAACTATGGGATTACTCATTATAGATGGCTTTTATGATGTATAGTGTACCTCTTCAGAAAGAGTCACATTTGACTTTGCGTTTCTGGGGGGGGGGGGGGTGAGTCACTGCTATGCAGGGGACTGCAGCCATTTCATTTCTTTCATTACATTCTAAGTCAGATCAGATCTCTGAGGTCACATGACCGTGAGTGTCTCTCACTGTAAATATTGTTTTTGAATCATCCCTCATTCAGCGCAGATATTACCTTCCCTTTCCCCTTGCCTTTCAGGCTGCATTTCGACAGTGGGAGGCATTTATTAGACATATTCCCACACCGAGTGGGTAACAGTGAAGCCTGTCACGGTCCTATGTGGAAATGAGAGGAAGAATGGAATTGGTTGCAGTCTCGGCTGATTTACGAGCATGGCTATGAAAACAGGACTGACAAAGTAAGGATAATTATGGTGAGAGGCCACTGCAAGAATATGAATATCACTGGAGTCTGACACAGTTTCTTGTCTTTGTTTACCGTAAGAGAAACATCTATGAAACCCCTAAATCACCGTCCCAAAGTGCATATTATGTAGACTTTTTTCAGGCGACAGCAAAAGGAGAAATGTCTGCAATCTTCAGCATGCTCTTTAAACATTATCACACAGGAGACAAGCCCACAGTCAAACTCTGGCAAAATTCAGGACAATAAAATAACACCAGTAAACGGTTTTATCTCAGTCACTTAAGTCAAAACAGAAGGTAAACCCATACTGATAGAATCCAGTTCCGTTTTTTTTTTGTAGGAGTTGCGGAAGAGCAACAGGGAGACAGACTAAAGAATACTGTAAATTAAATGAAAAACATTCAGCAGTTCAAAGGATTTCTTGAGGCTCTTCAGTTTTCTCATCTTCTATTTATAAATATGCAGAGCATTAAGATAAAGTCTCGAACTGATCCTTTACAGCTGTAAATAATACATGTTTTAGAGCACAGCACTTTGTTGGTGTTCATGGGAAAGCATGATCTTTTCAAAACTAATTTGAATGCTTATTTCAAAAATCCCTCTTTTATTCCCTCTTTCCAACTGTTCACAAAATTGAGGCCGATGTCTTGATTTACAGGTGAACTGAGACAAAGCTCCAGAAAGTCCTTTCAGTTTTCAAGTCTCAACACAAGATTAATCAAAATCATTTTTCACTTTCTGTACAATGCATACAATCCACTCGTAATAAGTACCGATAAAAAAAAAAACATGATATTTACAGCTACATAAATATATTTAGAATCAAGATCTACAATGCAAACATTTTTTTAATGTTTAATTACCCAACACAAATATTGAGTTAAGGTGACCTGTGACATCATTGTTTAAACATAGTTTTAAAGATCTGCTCAGCCAATTGAAAGAAACAACCAAATAATGTCAAGACAAAAATAAAACAGGTCTTAACCTGAGCCCTGTTCTGAAACTCTGTATTGTGTTTAATCAGCGGGGAGATAAAAGACTGGGGTGCAGTAGGGGGGTGGGTGGGGGTATGTAGTCTTAAGCGAAAGCAAAGACTGGGAATCAATTTACCATATAGGGGGCCTGTTTTACATCAAAGGCATGACATGAGAGGTAAGGTAAGTGAATTTGTTTTCTTTAAAATTTGCGTAGTTACAAAGATGAACTGGAATAATAAAACAAACCATAAATGAACATTGACAATGTTCCCCATTTCCCTGTCTTGCCTGCAAAAACCCTTTGAAATACGATGCACACCCTCCTGTTTGCACAAATGCTGCATGTCTTAGTGAAGGCTTTTATGGTGTCCTATTAAGTATGAAATTGGTTGTTACCTCGTAGTTTAAGATAAAGAAACAGCTCTGAAAGTGTATTTTTTTATTTATTTTTAATGTCCTCTTAGGGAAACATCAAACTTTTACCTCCCAATTTATCAAATCTTTTATAATGCAAATATTAAATATGAGAGGACATGCACCAACTGTAAGGAATTTATTTAATCTAGTACTCTCCATCCTAAAAAAAAGACACTGATTTAAAAAGCCAGACTCGAAAAAGCCTACTCTTGTAGATATAAGAAAAATGTTTTGCTTTTGTGGTTTCAGGCATCTGAAAATATTGCCAGGGAAATGAAAAACTTGGATTATCTTTACATTATAAAAAAGAGAAACACACACAAAAACAATCTATGAATTTATAACATGAGAGGATTAAACCTTTTCCTAAAACAAAATAAAAAAAAAAATAAAAACCCCACAAAATCAACCAACCAACCAACCAAAAAACAAACAAATGTGCATATAAGTTTGCAACGGTTATAGAAAAATAATCCAGTTATTTCACCAATTGAGTTTAAGTCAGAATTATAATAATAAATTACATTCAAAAAGCAGGATTAATGTTTGTGTGGGGGTTAAAGAGAAAGGCAAAAACCAAGGTATACAGCAGTGTGATCAGGTAAAGCACTTTAAATCACTGTGTACAAACATAGGACAACTTGAACTCACATTTGGGAAACCTTACCTGTATCCGTTCTGGCTGTCTATACAGACGCCCCCGTTGTGGCAGGGGTTACGGGGGTACGAAGCGCATGGCTGGTGTGAGTGCTCCCGGCCACTGCAGGTGCACACTGCGGTGACCCCCACTGTCACAGACACCAGGGACATGCTCCCAGAATCCACCACGGTGGGCGTGTCACTGATGGTCAGGTGGTTGGTGCAGCCGGCACTGCCCATGCAGTCTGTCTCAGCACACTCATCGACGTGGACCTGACTGATGTTCACCTGGAGAGTCAACTGCAGCTGAGGTGGAGGGAAAGCGGAGACAGAATTATCAGGGAGCGTGTCGAATTACAAATAAAGCCAAGATGCAGCAACAGCCTTTATTACAAACAGGATTTAAAACTAAGCCTGCAGCGACGAAATGAGCAGAAAGAACATCTGAGAGCTGCTGCAAATGAAAATATCTCCTTTCCGGAGCATTAGCATAACACAGTCCTGGCAGGCCGCATTGCAGAAAGAAGCTTGTTGCTGTTACCTTGATATGTAAAGGAGCAGTGTAACCCGCAGCACAGGAGAACAAGGACACAAAACCCATCAGTTTCAAGCTTTCTGAGCACAACCTTCAATTGACACAAACAGTTAACGTGCAAAAACAGTTAAGCTGGAAAAGCTAAGCAGAATAAAATTGAACTGATCTACTTAGCTATGAACAGAGCCTTCAGGACAGGTTTCCCTCACCTCCATGAATATATTGCACTTAATTGAAAGTAAAAAAAAAAACACTTAATGTAAAATTAAGGTTTGGGTTCCAGGAAATAAAAAAAATGACCCATATACTAATCACAAATGTCAAGCCCAGTGTCTGGTTGATGGTTAGTTTCCATTCAGTAGAATCAAAAAGCCTCTGACAACTAAAAAGCCACCATCAAGTTCTTGGTTTGTGATCTGCGGGTGGGTTGGACTTGCACGTGATTTAATGTAAGCGCATGTATGTGTGTATCTTTGCGTGTGGTGGTGCGTGTAACACTGCTGTAGGCTGCTGCTTTCTTAGTTCTACTCCTCCATCTCACAACCCAAGGGCGCCTGAAAGCATCTAAAAACATTTGCTGATACCAGTGGCTCTATGACTGAAGGATATGCGAACTGCAGTGGATGGCCGATAGCGTGGGTCTGCCTGGCCCGTTGCTGCGTGGTGAAGCTGAAAGATCCTGACAAAGATAGCGAGGAGGGGGCTAAGCCCAGGCCATGCTTGCCTGGGGGGTCAATGGGAGCTCGGCGCCCACTACCAGACGGAGAAATCCCTCCCAGCGCTTGCATTTAGACAAACATATGTAAAGGGCACTGACAAGTCGTCCAGCCTTATTCCGTAAGCCACATTAATGTGTACATTTTCTGAAAAGGTAATTTGGATTCTTTTTCTTTTCTTTTTCTTTTCTTGGCGGTAAAACACCACACTATTACACTCCCTGGCAGTCATTGCTGCTGCTGACAAAAGAGCTCCCACCCTTCGTTGCAGTCATCCCACAGACTGCATTCGTATTTCTCGAGAACTGCAGAAACACCTATCAACATTTTCATGAACTTCTTTCCTTGCTGTTTTACTAAGGCACACCAGATGTGATGATAATACATTCGTGCACGTCTTTTAAGTTTTATATAAACAGTCCTAAAACACCCAAAGGCTTAGACTATATACCCAATGCTATGTAGACAGGCTTGTAAAATAGCATCAATATACTGTATTCCCCAGAGCCATGTAGGGAACTGGAAATCAGACAGCGGGAATATTTGTGTTTTTAACGTTTGTAAAAATCCTCAATGAAGGACTTTTGGCTAAATCGGCTATCTACGTCTTTCCTGTTTCCACATTTTTACATTTCATTAACCACATTGGGTTGAATAAATAGATTTGAACTACTGGAAAGCCTGGGAGTTAATTCCAGACACAAACAAGTCAGGTAGGAATTTCTCAACCCCTTGGTGATATTTTGTTTTAAGTCTTACAGTAAGGAAAATGCAATGAAAAAAGTAAAAAAAGTATTATTTCACTGCATTGACAATAGTGTCCATTCTACATTCAGAAAGCCAACCCATACCCAAGCCCAAAACAAATTCAAGTCATAAGAGAGACTTGAAAAATGGGACATAGCACATTATGTGAAGAATTATGGTAATGTTAGTTTTCAAAATCATGAAAGGCATTGACCACATCAAACCAGAGGAGCTTTTCCAGATCAGCAGGGATACACGGACCCAGGGACACAAATGGAAATTGGGCTTTAAGGTATTCAAGACGGAAAACAGGAGACACTTCTTCACACAGAGAGTCGTCACAATCTGGAACAAACTCCCCAGCGATGTGGTTGAAGCCGACAATTTGGGAGCATTCAAAAATAGACTGGACATGATCCTTGGATCACTAAGTTATTAATGCACACCAAATGGGCATGATGGGTTGAATGGCCTCCTCTCATTTGTAAACTTTCTTATGTTTCTTATGTTAGTTAATAGGTTTTGCAATAATCTGATTGTGGAAAATGAGCCTGTTACTGTGTCTGACTGCATGCTCTACAATGAGTGGCACGACGCGGCTCACCGTCATGGACACCATTCAATCACTGAGGTTGCAGTGGGGATTAGAGAGGCAGAGCACTCAGTTTGTAAAAGTGAGGTCTGGCTACACATGATACAGTGGGTACTCCTTTAAAAACAGGTACAGCGTCTGCTATCTGGAAGTGCTGTAGCTGTGTGGTCAGCAATTTCCATTATGCAACCAAAAGACAGCTGGGGATGATGTATAATTGGCTTAACTCAAATATGAATGGCAGGCATTATAATTATTACATGATCTCCCAATTTCTTCACATTTCCTGCAGTTAAGATTGTCATTTGTAAATACAGCCATTCCCTAAACAAGAAGAGCATAAATATATTTCAGAGTCTTCTGGGATGAAATTAATACATGAACGAATTAAGCCATTATGTTTTATATTTCACAAACATTGCCTTCTCTAAATCACATTGTTTCATTGCTGCTTTTATATAAATGGGTCAGTTATAATGAAGGTTTCTCTGACAATATAGACATCAAATCAAAATAATAAACAGGCCTGTATCACTTGCTAGAATCGTATTTGTAATCACGTGTTGCTTTCATGCTGAAGACAGTGAGAGCTGTGCTGAAATTTAAAAGCTTTATTGCTCAGATCAGAAAGAATGTAAATAGAAGTATTTGGAGGATGCGGGGAAAACCTGCAAACTTTTGACAGCTGTTAACACTTTATTAATGTACCGGCAAAATAAAAAACTGACATCTCAAGGCAGTGGGGAAGAGGTATTTTTAATTTTTATTTTACCTTAAAAAAAAAAAAAGTGTTGTGTTTGCACTGCACAAACCTCACTGGTGTTATAACACAGCTTCCCTCCATTTCTTCTCAGTGTTTTAATTGACACAGCTATGCTATATCCCAGCAAACTTTCCTTAGGTTTAAATTGCTACCTGGATATTTTTAGTGCACTTATTTGGGGGGAATTTTTCTTTTTTTTGCCTTTTACATTTTACAGAGAGCAAGCAAGGTGTCCGCTGAGATTTCATGTCATCTGCGAAAGCTGCATCCCCATCTCCCCGCTGAGCCGCAGAGCTCTCAGTCTGTTCAAAGACAGTGTGTGAATGTGGAGCAGAGGGATTTGAGGAACACCAGGGTTCAGTGCACTGAATGAGCCATTATTCACAGAAGGGTGCTGCTCAAAGTTGGGAGCATCAGGGCCGATTCATTCTCTGAACCAGGATCATACGCCCTACTTCACATTCCCGACAGGGTATCTGTACAAATCAAGGTTTGTGATGCGCAAAGCAAAACTGAATAGCACCGCTAAAAAAAAAACACTTCTTCAGAGTGTTGTTGGCAGCCAAGCAGAGAGGGGATTACACACTTTTTCAGATGATGGGAATAATATATAGATAGACAGATATTTATCTATATTTATTAGGGGAAGGCAGTCTCTTTAACTGATCAAAACCAAAAAATGGCGTGGGCCCTGCTTGAAAGAAGTAAAGAGCATGTGGTGTTAAATTTCCATTGATTTTAGTCCAACGCCTTCTCAAACTTTAGTTCAGGAACCTTCACTAATTTTCACGCCTTTAGAGATTCCAACCACGTCATGCAATCAATTCTAGTTAACAGTTTTACAGAAAAGTTCAGAAAAAAATGGTGAAAAGGCATGAATTATCCATAAAGGATGATTAAAGTGGCAGGTTTGACCTCACTTCCACCCCTTTTATATGGCTAATTTGTATGTGCATAATTATTTCAGACCTGGAAATTGGCATTTTATTAATCAGGCTTAATATAGATTTTTTTTTTCTATGTAAATGTATGTATTTATTTTAATTTGCATAGACTGATCGAGACCAAGCGACAGAGCAGATTGATTGATTAGAAATTAAGACTACCTTCTGTTTGTAGGCAGCAATGTATCCATACAGTTTCTCCGGCCTCAGGTAGGGAGAGCTGTGCACTGAGAACCTCACGTCCAGCATTCGCTCCTTCACGTTCATCAGGCTGAACACGTTGATATTGTCAGGGTTAGCTGGCAATATCTCCGCCAGGAACTGCTTGAACATCGCATAACGACTCTTCCCATCTGCTCCTTTACGAATAAACTCCTTGGCCGTCATATCTGCACAGCAAGGCAGAGAGATCTTCAGCAAGTATCATTAATTCCCCATTTTCAAAAAAATTTAAATCTCAAAGCAGAAGAAGAATAATGCATACATAAAGACTGAAACATAAGCTCTTTTGGAGAAAGCTTAGCTACTGTAATTGAAATTCTAAGGAATGCAGTGTTTCCTAATACAGCAAAAGAAGCTGGTTGTTGACTTGCAGAAGATACATTCATCTGCAATTGTTTATTCTTATTGGATCATACTAGTACAACAACTATCCAATATTTACTTAAAATGGCAATGATATTTGAGAGATATTTGACATTGGAATTTCAAAGAGTTTTGTGTGCATATAACTGCCTGTATTTACAGCTTTTACATTTTTTACAGTAAACTTAAACATATATGGAAAAGAATGGGGAAGGACAGTTGCAGAGTAAGGCTTGTCAAACAATCTGGACGTGAAAATAATGATGATAAATATGATACCTAGTCCAACAAAGCTGAGAACATGGCAGCATTACTAGAACTCAGCAGAGCAGGCTTCACTGAACTGTGTAGGCTAGTGCAGCTGAAAAAGTGTCAAAACACTTAAGGATCCTGTACTGTTCAATATGTGTAACCCGAAGAAAAGGTTTTGAGATTTCATCTTTTTTTAAATTATTAATATTATCCCCTTTATAAGATTCGTTTGGGTTTTCAATCATAAATCATTTTAATGTCACTAAGGGGGAAAAAAGTGATATGAGCTTTGTACAGGATCAAAAGATAAGAAAATCTCGTCCATCCTATCTGAAATGTACATGAAAATAAGACTCATGACATATCTTGACAGTCATATCTGTGGTGTGTCTTATCAGAATATTCATTTACATTTGTTTAATGATGAAATTATGGATTCTGACTACTGAGGTATTCCAAATGCTAATCAGAACTTAAAACTCATGTCAGTGGAGGGAATTAAATCTTCAGAAAAACTAATATTCAGCTCTCTTATTAAGAGAATTCTGACTGCACACCAATTATAGTGTTCAAAAGCAAGGCAGTATTAAAGAGTGTAAAAGAAGAAAAAAAGAAACTCAGGGGAAGAAAAGATACTGCCTCAGTTGGAGGAACCTTGAGACAGGGTTGAGGGCGATCACTTTTCATTAACCAAAACCTTGAGGAGGAATCATTCTGTAAAATTCCTCCATTGATCCAAAACCTAATGTTTAGAGAACAGAATATGACACTGCTATTTTACCTTGGCTTTCACGGCTTTAAACTTTGCAAAAAATAATCATGTCTAAGCCAGTGAAGAGCTTAGGTTTGGTCAAAATCCTGTTAACATTTAGCATTGTATTCTAGCCTCAAACCCCTTCTGTAATTCTTGCTCACCTCCCACGCGCCACAGAGGTAGTAACACAGGGTGGGGATTCTATATTTTGTGTTTCAGGCAGGCACTGAAAGGATTTAATGTTAAATTGCATTTGACCTTTCACTCAATTAGTTTGAAGGGGGGGGGAATCCTACTTTAATCTCATCTAATGAGACTAAACAGCATTAATAAAAAAAAACCTTATGTTGCTTTTGTGACTGTGCATTTGTTCTGAAAATTAGTAATTTGAACACCAGGGAAAATGACAGTCTGCAGTCGGACTGTGACTGTGGCCCCCAATAAACCTCGCCATAACATCCACTCCTAGGTGTTTAGTTTCCTAAATTGCAGTGTGTGTCATCTGATCTGTCTCCACAGGGGACAACATTAAGCCCCACATTTATCTTAAATGTAACTTAAGCTGGATTTCAGATGTTAGCCTTTGGGAGATGAAAGGCCAGTGCACTGTCATGTTTTTTAATTAAGCCTGAGAACTGTATGTCCAGAAAAATCTACGTCTCATATCAGCAGAGAGTTATTTCAATTAAAGGAGGAAATATACATATAGAAATAAGAAACTCACTACAAATATAAACACAGACACACATAGACAGATGGATAGATACATCCATACATACATAAATAAATCCATATATAAGTACAGGTATGTTATTTGTTTCTCTTTGTATAAAACCATCTGCAATAGCTTTAAAAATACCACCCCCATATTCAAGCTGATATTTTTGGCTTTTGAAGCACCACAATTAATATATTTTTTTAAATACCATTTGAGGATTTAGGTACTTTTGCTCTAAATCTTGTAATGCCTAGTTTACTTCTATTTGGAACGCTTGCATCATATATATATTTTTTTCATTAAAATAAACCTTTAAAAAAAAACATATATATATTTTTTTAAAGTAAAATTGTACCACATACAGTGGGGGAAAAAAGTATTTGATCCCCTGCTGATTTTGTATGTTTGCCCACTGACAAAGAAATGATCAGTCTATAATTTTAATGGTAGGTGTATTTTAACAGTAAGAGACAGAATAACAACAAAAACGCATTTCAAAAAAGTTATAAATTGATTTGCATGTTAATGAGGGAAATAAGTATTTGACCCCTTCGACTTAACACTTGGTGGTAAAACCCTTGTTGGCAATCACAGAGGTCAGACGTTTCTTGTAGTTGGCCACCAGGTTTGCACACATCTCAGGAGGGATTTTGTCCCACTCCTCTTTGCAGATCCTCTCCAAGTCATTAAGGTTTCGCGGCTGACGTTTGGCAACTTGAACCTTCAGCTCCCTCCACAGATTTTCTATGGGATTAAGGTGTGGAGACTGGCTAGGCCACTCCAGGACCTTAATGTGCTTCTTCTTGAGCCACTCCTTTGTTGCCTTGGCTGTGTGTTTTGGGTCATTGTCATGCTGGAATACCCATCCACGACCCATTTTCAATGCCCTGGCTGAGGGAAGGAGGTTCTCACCCAAGATTTGACGGTACATGGCCCCGTCCATCGTCCCTTTGATGCGGTGCAGTTGTCCTGTCCCCTTAGCAGAAAGACACCCCCAAAGCATAATGTTTCCACCTCCATGTTTGACGATGGGGATGGTGTTCTTGGGGTCATTCCTCCTCCTCCAAACACGGCGAGTTGAGTTGATGCCAAAGAGCTCGATTTTGGTCTCATCTGACCACAACACTTTCACCCAGTTCTCCTCTGAATCATTCAGATGTTCACTGGCAAACTTCAGACGGGCCTGTACATGTGCTTTCTTGAGCAGGGGGACCTTGCAGGCACTGCTGGATTTCAGTCCTTCACGGCGTAGTGCGTTACCAATTGTTTTCTTGGTGACGATGGTCCCAGCTGCCTTGAGATCATTAACAAGATCCTCCCGTGTAGTTCTGGGCTGATTCCTCACCGTTCTCATGATCATTGAAACTCCACGAGGTGAGATCTTGCATGGAGCCCCAGACTGAGGGAGACTGACAGTTATTTTGTGTTTCTTCCATTTGCGAATAATCGCACCAACTGTTGTCACCTTCTCACCAAGCTGCTTGGCGATGGTCTTGTAGCCCATTCCAGCCTTGTGTAGGTCTACAATCTTGTCCCTGACATCCTTGAACAGCTTTTTGGTCTTGGCCATGGTGGAGAGTTTGGAATCTGATTGATGGATTGCTTCTGTGGACAGGTGTCTTTTATACAGGTAATGAGCTGAGATTAGGAGCACTCCCTTTAAGAGAGTGCTCTTAATCTCAGCTCATTACCTGTATAAAAGACACCTGGGAGTCATAAATCTTCCTGATTGATAGGGGATCAAATATTTATTTCCCTCATTAACATGCAAATCAAATTATAACTTTTTTGAAATGTGTTTTTCTGATTGTTATTGCTGTTATTCTGTCTCTCACTGTTAAAATACACCTACCATTAAAATTATAGACTGATCATTTCTTTGTCAGTGGGCAAACGTACAAAATCAGCAGGGGATCAAATACTTTTTTCCCTCACTGTATGGAATGTATCCAGGATTAAAGTACAAAAAAATGCATTATATTTAAAATATAATTTAGCAGACTGCTTTAAGTTAATGAAGATAAAAAATTGCAAGCTTTTTGGACAATCCTTCCAAAGTCAACTTACAAAATGTTACGTTGACTGCTGGAGGATTATAGCCCTATAGTACATCTAGTTTATTTTAAGGGACAGGGCTGAAGGAGCACTCAGGTACTATATTACATAATCATCTCCTTCAGAGATTTTACAGTAAGTGTACCAGAATAACTACAGAGAAAAGAAAATACCTACGAGACCAGAAAAGCATCTTTGACACATATATATATATATATATATATATATATATATATATATATATATATATATATATATATAGATATATAGATATATAGATATATATACATACACACACATTAATTGGAACACTATGTTTCAGCTTAAAAGCTTTGGGGAATGCAAGGCAATCGTTATCAAAACCACAAAGAAATCCATAAAGTTCAGGCACAGGAACTGACCTGCTACTCGCATAGAGCCTGAGTTGTAGATGGCTTCGTCCCTGAGCTCTTTCACGTGCACCTTCACACTCGACACGGCATCAGGCCAGATGCCATCGGACACGCGCACCTTCAACTCAAAAGTACCCTGAGGGGCATTCTCCTTTATTATGAGGAAGCCAGTCCTTTTGTTTAGAATGAAATACCTAAAATTGGGAAAAATTGAAAAAATCTATCAATCAATTAATACATTAATTAATACTGCAAGAGGCTTTATATAATTCTATATCACTGACAGCATTTTCTTATACCTCCTAGCAAGCTGTTAAACTATTTCACATTCATTTAAATGAAGTACATCAACAAGGTTACTATGACCCCTGATCCTATACTTTTTCATTCTCAAATTAACTTCAAAGGGCTTATTTTTCTTCCCATATTCCATTACAGAAACATGTATTATTTGTGTAACAGCAATACAAATTAATTCACATGAACACATTCCAAAAAGGTGCTATAAATAAATAATATTAAATGAAACGGTTCTCTGAGGATTTTGGTCTGGTTAGTTATTCATGGAGGCTCAAACCTGAAGAATGCACCAGCAAAACTAATCACAAAACCGGATCATTACCCAGGTTTTCAATTTTGTAGAAATGTGGCCTCCCACTCCCTGAAGATTGATGCTTGCCAAAACAAACAGTGCACCTGTCATTGACCAATCAATGACCATGTGTGGAGGTCATGTGACACTGTGCAGTCACATGACAATTAGAGGAGGAGAAACAAGTTGGTCACGCATCAGAAACCCATCACAGATACAGCAGCATAATACAATTCTGTGAGGATTATAGATAAACTGTCAGGAATCGCTAGCTATACTGTAGATGCTATTAGCCCTGTCCAAGTATTTCAGGCATTGCCTTCTATTACCTTAAGTGGAATATTTGTAAGGTCTCTTGCTGCACTTGTTATATTTTTGTCAGGAGGGATGCACCTCACCCCCCCCCACTAACCTACATCAGTGTGCTTCATGTTGTGGAAGTGACTGGGTGCTGCTCACTCTCTCTACATTTTACAATTCTGATTCTGTCTGTTGCTTTAAGAAACAGACTTCCTTAGGTCTGCTGAAACTTTTGTGCTCCTCAATCTGTTTACTGGATCAAAATAAATGTCTTACTTGGGAACATATCCTTCAAAAGCATATGTTTTGTTGTCCCAGTCATCGGGATCTGGAGCGTACACTTTCCCCAGAACAGTCGTCGGCATTCTGCCTGTTAGGGGAGAAGAATGATGTTAATTCAGTTTGATCTTTTCTTTCAGCCTCTGTTATATATATATATATATTTTGAGGTCACAACAGTAAGTCCATCAGACAGTGTGCTTGCCTTCTGACCTTGGAACAGCTGTATTACACACCTAAACTTGTGAGGACCACTTGGATTTTAATTCAAAAGGCAATACAACAAATAAAAACCAAAAACAAACAAAAAACAGTATCATCGCCCACCAAAAATATATCAACAAAAGAGGCTTAATCACATTGATGGATTCAAGCTATTTCCATCACCATACAGTGCCTTGCGGAAGTATTCACCCCCATGGCATTTTTCCTATTTTGTTGCCTTACAACCTGGATTTAAAATGATTTTTTGGGGGGTTTGTATCATTTGATTTGCACAACATGCACATTTATTGTGAAACAAACAAGAAATAAGACAAAAAAACTGAAAACGTGAGCGTGCATAACTATTCACCCCCCCAAAGTCAATTCTTTGTAGAGTCATTACAGCTGCAAGTCTCTTGGGGTACGTCTCTATAAGCTGGCACATCTAGCCACTGGAATTTTTGCCCATTCTTCAAGGCAAAACTGCTCCAGCTCCTTCAAGTTGGATGGGTTCTGCTGGTGTACAGCAATCTTTAAGTCATACCACAGATTCTCAATTGGATTGAGGTCCGGGCTTTGACTAGGCCATTCCAAGATATTTAAATGTTTCCCCTTAAACCACTCAAATGTTGCTTTAGCAGTATGCTTAGGGTCATTGTCCTGCTGGAAGGTGAACCTTCGTCCCAGTCTCAAATCTCTGGAAGACAGAAACAGGTTTCCCTCAAGAATTTCCCTGTATATAGTGCCATCCATCATTCCTTCAATTCTGACCAGTTTCCCAGTCCCTGGAATTGAAAAACATGGATGGTGTTCTCGGGGTGATGAGAGATGTTGGGTTTGCGCCAGACATAGTGTTTACCTTGATGGCCAGAAAGCTCAGTTTTATTCTCATCTCACCTGAGTACCTTCTTTCATATGTTTGGGGAGTCTCCAACATGGCTTTGGCGAACAGCATACGTGTTTGCTTATTTTTTTCTTTAAGCAATGGCTTTTTTCTGGCCACTCTTCCGTAAAGCCCAGCTCTGTGGAGTGTACAGCTTAAAGTGGTCAAATACTCCAATCTCCACTGTGGAGCTTTGTAGCTCCTTCAGGGTTATCTTTGGTCTCTTTGTTGCCTCTCTGATTAATATCCTCCTTGCCTGGTCCATGAGTTTTGGTGGGCGGTTTGTTGTGGTGCCATATTCTTTCCATTTTTTAATAATGGATTTAATGGTGCTCCGTGGGATGTTCAAAGTTTCAGATATTTTTTATAACCCTACCCTGATCTGTACTTCTCCACAACTTTGTCCCTGACCTGTTCGGAGAGCTCCTTGGTCTTCATGGTGCTGCTTGCTTGGTGGTGCCACTTGCTCAGTGGTGTTGCAGACTCTGGGGCCTCTGGGGCCTCTGGGGAATTTATTTAACTAATGATGTGACTTCTGAAGGTAATTGGTTGCACCAGATCTTATTTAGGGGCTTCATAGCAAAGGGGGTGAATACATATGCACGCACCACTTTTCCATTTTTTTTTTTTATAATTTTTTTAAACAACTTAATTTCACTTCAACAATTTGGACTATTTTGTGTATGTCCATTACATGAAATCCAAATAAAAATCCATTTAAATTACAGGTTATAATGCAACAAAATAGGAAAAACACCAAGGGGGGTGAATACTTTCGCAAGGCACTGTACTAATATGAAGTAGAAGGAAAATGAAAAGGAGAATTAGAAGAATGAGACAAATAAAAAACAAACTGAGGACCACACAGCTGAAGTTAGAGGAGAAGAAATGTCACAACATTTACCTCACAGAACATCAGGAGTTGTAGGAAGGGAAAGACAGATCATTACCTCTATGGCTGTTGATGTAAATCTCCTTGTCTCCAGAGAGGTGGGGATGATCGTTTTCATCTCCAATGGTGATAGTGAGAGTGTTGGTCGCACTCTTTGGAGGGTGCCCACTATCTTTCAGGATGATTGGCAGATAAAACTCCTTCTGCTTCTCCCGGTCGAATGTCCTCAGCGCTGTCACAGTTGCTGTGTTGTTACCATTGTCTCTGAGGACAAAGTCAGTGCTGTTTCGATTCTGTGGAGGCAACGTGAATGAAAAAGGAGGCCCATTTTCTGTGCTATCCCTGTCAACTGCATAGAGAAGCTGGGAAGTCTGGTTCATCCTTACAATCTGAGGCCCAGGAACATTCTCCCAAACCACTGGCATGTAAGCAGCTTCAAACTCTGGGCCATTATCATTGATGTCAATCAAGGCCAGCTGCACAGTGGCACTGCCTGTCTGTGCAGGACTTCCTTGATCAGTAGCCAACAGGACTAAATAAAGCTGAGCCACAGTTTCTCGATCCAATGGGCTTGCAACTATGACTTGACCTGCTTGGTCAATAGAAAACTGCCCATATGGGTCTGAATCTGGAAGGATGCTATATGTAATGTCTCCGTTCAGACCAGAGTCTGAATCGCTGGCTGTAACCTTGGTAATGCTAGTGCCAACTGGGATGTTTTCTAGCAAGGGGGGGAGCACTATAAAATGGGGAATGAAGACAGGAGCATGATCATTGTAGTCATCAACCTCAATAATACAGTGGATCATGCTGGAGAAATCAAGATCCTCCACTTTGATGGTCAGATTAAAGTGCTGCTCATTCGATTTCTCGTAGTCCAGTTTCTTTTTCAATCTGAGGGTTCCATGCTGTTCCTTCTTGTGGTTCTCAATGTAGAATTTTTGCTCCGGGTCACCTCCAATAATGCTAAAAGTCAACTGGGCATTCTCTCCTACATCTGCATCTGTAGCCAAAACATCCATGACAGCAGAGTTCAGCTCTCTGTTCTCTGAGATTCTGGCATTGCACAAATTACTGGTAAACCTTGGAGCATGGTCATTAACATCGGTTACCCAGATGGTTGCAGTTCCGGTTCCTGTCATCCCTCCCCCGTCTTTTGCTTCAACAACAAGAAAGTACTTATCCACTTTTTCCCGGTCCAGGTTTCCAAGGGCTACAAATATTGTTCCTGTGGTGGGGTTGATGTTGAACAAATCGATGTTGATACCATTCTTGGCATTGCCCACTATTCTGTAAGTGAGCACAGCGTTCTGGCCAACGGTGGTGTCATCGAGATCTGTGGCAGTCATTTCCATAACAGACGTATCCGCAGGGGAATTCTCCAGCACGTTCCCATTACAGTTATCAGGCATGCAGGTAAAAATGGGAGCATTGTCGTTGATGTCCCACACATTGATGATGACATCAGTGAAGCCAGTGAGCCCCTCCCCGCCCTCGTCAGTAGCCAAGACAACAAAACGCCAGACTGCACGCTCCTCCCGATTCAACGTCTTCTGCGCGTAGATCTTCCCAGTCACCTCGTCAATTATGAATTCACTTTCAGCTCCTTGTCCATGCAAAGAATATCTCAAGGCACTTTGGTCAGCATCTTTGTCAGGGTCTGTGGCCGTTACCTGGAGGATCAAACAGAAGCCCTCGGTAAGTTTTAATTGTTATGCCATAGCCAGATCTTTTTATCACGTGGTACAGTGCTTAATTATTGAAGTACGAGCTGTCCTCAATTAAACAAGCACAATACCCAGGGGGAAAGCTGGTTAAAGCTTTTAATGACAATTTACAACTACAATTTACCTAAGCATGTTTAAAGAGGGCAACAAACTTATCTGTTAAATAGTGTCAACATAGTACAGCAGTTAAAGTTTATGAATTGTGCACCAATTCCAGTTTTATAATAAGGAAGCGAAGTACCACATCAAAAAAACAGAGAACAATAAATTATCGAAATATAATCCAATTTTGACTTCAGATGTTTCTTTGTAAATGCATACCTGAAGCACAAACACTGGGGATCCATCAAGCTCCTCTGTCACACTGCCATAGTACTCATTCATTGAGAAAATCGGAGCTTCGTCATTCTTATTGATCACGTTGATATTGACAACAGTGTAGTCTTCCCATTTGCCATCAGAGGCCAGGATATAGAGTCTGTACTTCTTCACTTGTTCGTAGTTGAGTGGCTGTGAAATGAGGATGGTACCAACCTCAGGTTCAACATCAAACACTCCCCCGGTATTGCCAGAAGTGATCTGGTAACGCAGTTTTGCATTGGCACCTAAAACCACATACAAAATGAAAAAAAAAAAAAAAAAAAATGAAGATAAAAAATCCATATGATGAAGGAAAGAGTAACGATGTTATGTTCTCAAGGACCCAAACCTTTAGTTAGTGATAAAACCATTTATTGTGTCAAATGGCAATCGTTTATTATTCTATTTAACATTGTATTTTCTAAACAAAAACAAAGACAATCAATTTAAGATGCATTGAGATGCAATTCTGAAAAAAATAAATCATATTCAGTGTATTCAGAAATAAACAAATACACATAAAAAGGAAATTATGCATTTGTTTCTTCCATTCGATCCTGCTAAAGGGAATAATAATGAGGGCATACTTATCTGAGCTATTACCATATCAATCTAGGAGACAGTTTTGATAAGATCCTTGGATAAGCCAGCTTCTATCCTTTATAGATTTTTAAACAAAGGGAAAATTGATGTTTCTTATGCAAATGTGTTTGTTCAGATGGCAGAGATAAAGCACAGAGTTGTCAACTCATTCATCATGGGTACCACGTTCTACAAGCAAGAGTCGTGTCATTATGTCATGATAAATGCCTTAAAATATTGTACCTTCTTCCTGCCTGATAAATCTCCATTGCATCATTTTCTGAAAGGGACCTGTCATACTACTAATAATGAGTATTAATTAGTACTAATATGCAGATTAAGTGAGTGAGAAGCCAGGTTTCAGACAGGCAGCCATTCTAGCCCAATCCACAGCACCTCTTCCTGTGTGTTAATTACTTTGACTTAACTAAGAAATGACCTGTTACATCATTAAGGATTTTTTTGTGATTGCACAGAGTTGGATTGGAAAGGATCGGGTATCCTATTTGAACCTCAAATAATGACTTTGAATAAATTACATTTGGATGCCTAGCCAACTTTGACATCATATATATATATATATATATATATATATATATATATATAAATGTCACACACACACACACACACACACACACATAAAGAAAAAAAAAGCAACACAAGCCTTCCTGGCTGTGCCTTTTTTCTCTGCTACATACCTTCATCTTCGTCATTAGCACTGACAGTGACAACGGCAAAGCCGACATCGGCGTCCTCATCGACGTTCACTTCATAGGCATTCTGAGCGAAGACAGGCTTGTTATCATTCACATCGCTGATAAAAATGCGCACATACGCCGTGTCTGGAAAAGCGATAAGTGAGAGATTAAAAACTCCGATGTTCCTATTCTGTCAGCTTCGTTTCTCCAGAACCGCTTTGTTTCTGTTGCCATCATGCCGACAGATGTGAAAGGGGCCCTTGGGGGATGAGGCTAGCCCTGATGAAATATGCTACGTTTGATATGGATATCAAAAAGAACATAATTTGCAATATACTTCTCAACATGAGATAAATTATTTAAGCTGGTTAGAGAGAGTTTACAGCTTAACACTCAGATAATGTTGCCCTGCAGCTAAAAGCAATAACCTAAACTTTTCACACAATCCAATTTGTCAAATGAACCCTCTCAGCTAGGATAATCAAAAGTTTATGAACTGGCTGCTGTTTACCTTCCCTTGGATACCATCCATGAGAATGTTTTACTTTATTTTTAATTCAAAGAGCAAGATTTTACTACAAAGCTTACTTGGCTTTCGTTTGAGTTTCCTTCCAGTGATACGGTCACATTTAGAACTTCTCTCCATGGTATTGTTTTATTATGGAATTTTCTATTATCTTTATTTCAGCTTCTTATTTTTAGACTCCCTCACATGCTTGCTTTCCATCAAAAGGAAAGCAAAGGGTGCCAAGTATGTCTCATTATGTTAGGAGTCACCTCCAGTTGCATAACTTAAGAGACAACTGCTTTAAAGTTCACTGCAAATGATAAGCGGACATTTGAAAAAGGCATAGTTACTTAGCAGTCACACAAGTTGTGTATTTTATTTGCACCTTCATTTAAAATTTATAACACCTTCCACTACAGGGAAACTAGTGTAATTATTCTTTAATATTTTTCTACTGAAGTGGTACCAAGATAGTATCATAATGACTTAATTAGAAACTCAACACCCACTTAAGAAAAATAGATTTTAATAAAAACAAAATACCACAATATATATATTTTTTTTTTTGTGGGAAAGATGTTCATTTCTTGTAAATGTTAAAACCTCTCTGTAGGTCTTGAAGAAAGGTGAGGAGTGAATGAAGTGCTTACCTGAATTGGGCTGCCCATGCTTGCCTGGTCTGGCAGACTCCCAGCCATCCATAGATTTCACCTCCAGAAGATAGGAGCCCTTCATTTCCCTGTCAAACACTGCTTCTGTGTAAATCGCCCCATTTTCAGGGTCGACACGGAAAACCATATAATCTCCACTGCGGTCATTCAGCAAGGAATAAGAAATCTAAAAGACAGGGACAGAGATATGAGGAACAGGGCCCACATGATTGGCTAAGATATATTCCTTGCCAAGTGAACAAGGAATTACAAATAAAGCCCTGAATACACATACGCACCATATATTTCTTTGAAAACATTTTATTTTATAAAAGTAAATAATCTTGTCCGTCTTATTCTTTTTTTTTAAGAAAAACGTGACCACCCATTTATGTTGAAATAGCAAAGGACATAAGCTTCTCTGTCCTCCTCAAATAAATCAATGACAAATAACTAAAACAGCAGCAAAAGGATTGTGTGGCACCACGTAATGTAACCCCCATTTCAGCATTTCAAGTGTAACCTTTGTTACAGGCATCCAAAAAAACATGAAATGACACTTGGATTGTATTTACTTGCTGTTGTTTTCTCAGTTGGGTTTATAATCAAAGACATTTCTTAAATTGCATATCACTCATGTGTTTTGTAGATCAGGGCCACAGAGCAAGGAATTATATTCTCTAAAAAAGAATATGAAGAAAATTTAAATCAAAACTTACTTTTCCATTCAGACCAAGGTCCAGGTCAGTGGCTGACACTTGGAGCACAAAGGTCCCTATTTCAGCTCCTTCAGTTACTGTGGCCTCATAAATGGATGAGGTGAAAAAAGGAACATTGTCGTTCACATCTGAAAGGATAAGGTACATTGTCTGACCCACATGTTCTATAAAAGCATTTGAAAATTCAATTACTTGTTAATTGCATTAGAGTACTGAATACATATCAACAATCCTAATTCATACATTCAAAGCTAACTTAAGTATCTCATCATCTGGAGAGTGGCATTTCTTCTAATGCTGGCTGATATCCAAGTAGCAATATCCCCATGTGTGGAACTTCAAAGCTGCAGAATGTGGTCATAATTTTCCTGAAAGCCGTCTTAGAACTATGAGGAATTACAGCAATCCATTTAATAGGCTGCTTCTGGCCCTAGTCAATTTAAGATGGGAGCAGTAATCTCCATCACTTTCTCCTTCAAACGTGGTCTTTTCACTTGACCCATCCATGTGACTACCCCTATGTGTCTTTTCAATTTTCCTCTTTAATTTCCATCTGGAATACACCAGGCCTTAATATCTGGGTTCCTCCATAAGTATGCAGTAAAACGCGGCCATCCTTTTGACATCTGTCAGACCGTGTCCTATCAAATAAATCTGAATTCAAATATTTTTGATTCTTACTCTTATCACACATTCCGAAGTTTGTATTTTTTAGAGATGTCAATTTTGCTTTCATGAATATAATGAGCCTTGAAACCCATAACAGTGTGGGACTATGGTGCTGCACCATCATATCGGTTTTCAAGCAACATCATATTAGATTTCAAGCTAGGATTTTATATATTGGCAGTATAATCCTATGTGACTGCTTTGATGTAATATGCAGTAAGACTGCAGGAAACGGCTTCTCTTGGTTGTCTGAAACAAACAAAATGCTGCAGCTTCCCCCGTGGATGACCACTGTGTTTCTTCACACTGCACATGATACAAAATCTAAATTCCTGGGAATAAAGGTCTGCATTGAAAGTATTTTCTATTTTACGCCTTGATAAGAACATAAGAGTATTTTTCAAAAACAAACAGACAAATAAACCAGTCAGTAAACCAATGAATGCATGAACAAGTCAGCAAGTAAATACATAAATACTTTAAGAACAACTATTGAAATAATGCCATTTATTCTCTGACTGAGAGAATTAGTGGCAGTATACCTGTGATGTTGATGTAGACAGTAGTGAAGGCAGCCAGGGGCACAGCTGCTACATTTTGCACTCGCACCCTCAATATGAAGTTCTTTGTGGTCTCGTAGTCCAGCGGCTCTGCCACCAGTATGGAGGCTGAGCTGTCCTCTCGGTTGGGTGTCAGATAGAAGCGCACAGGCATGTTGGTCTCTGGAACAAGCCCATCCTCCAGGTTGTAAGTGACTCGTGGGTCACCCAGTGGGGAAATGGCTTTGATGGTCTAGGATCAAAAATAAGATATACTCTCCATAATAATTTAGGCTTTTCTCTTTTTGTGCACCTGAAATTCGGAAATCCGTTCACCTTTTCAACAAATATATTAATTTCCTATCATCATGTCAATGTGGCTACATTTTTTATCTGCATGTAGTTTACTTTTAGTTTACTTTTTAGTCTTAGTTTAAATATTTGTTCTTCATTTTGATTTCAATGTCATTAATACGTTATTTTAAAAAAGTGACAAAAACCCTGCACATGAATCTTTCAATGCATTCATAAAATATAAAATTATAAATAATCTAAATCTAGACATTCACAGATTCCGTCTGTAATCAGAAGTGGAAATATCTCCATTTGAATAATTAAAAAATAGGCATAACCGAGATGGAGGACACCAGCAGAGTGAATTTTAAAACTTCAAAGCTACATTTTCAAAGTGCCCCTTTTTCTGAAAGTAATCGTGAAAGTTTAAAAGTGTGAATTAGGCAAGAGATGACATGTGTCCCCCCTTAAAAGAATGTTATGGACAATTAGCAGGATTAAGAATTATGATGGAGCACATTTTACAGTGAAGAAATAGTTTGAAATTCATCCTGTTAGTAACTCAATTTATGAAGCACATTCCTGAAGGCAACTTGGCCCAGGACTCCACCACTATAAACAAATGGGTTAAATCATCAAGTTCCCCTGCCAAGGTTATAGTAACACTTTAAAGTATGATACAGTTTGTCAACCTACCACGATGGGCGTGTCTCTCATGGTGTTCTCGGGGATGACCACCTCATAGCTGTCCCTCTCCCACTGTGGTGGCTGGTTCTTAACATTGGTGATGGTAACAGCCAACTCCACGGAGCTGCTCCTGTTCCCACCGTCCGTGGCTATTATCCGCCGAGAGATGTAGGACCTCTGGAGACACCCATAGGACCACACACTGAAATAGCTCCTCTTGCACCAAACACTGACGACACTGATTTTTCTAATATGGCATTTACTACAAGAAATATTGCACTGTGAGAGGTGTGATCAGAGTTTAGAACAACTGTCTAGTTGAATGGCCTCATTATTCCATCATACCCATAGATGGCTAGTCAGCAACACAATTAAGATTCAGTCTTTGGGTGATGTTGTGACGTTTGGACACAAAGCAGACAGCTGGGAAAGGCTACAGACCCTATCACCCCACCACCCGGCTTCAGAAAGGAAAATTATATAACGACCCTGGGCACAAGCCTAGATACCTGGGATATGGGCTCGTTGACGTAGACCCAGCCGGTGAGGGGGTTGACACGGAGGTACTCGGGCTGCTCTGTTGACATGGAGTACATGATGGCTGCGTTGGTGCTGTAGTCATCATCATGTGCAGCAACACGCAAAAAACTCGTGCCTATCAGAGTGTCCTCTCTCAGGAAATCTGCACAAAACCAGCAGGGGTGTAAATATGGAATGGGGCTCTGGAATCCATTAGCAGCCAGCATTCTAGCACTCAAAGATTCCTTATAGGGTCTCAATCACTTAAAGCGTGCAATACCATTTACAACGCACTGCATAGTATAGGCTGCTCAAAAACAGCTGATAAGGTTGATCACCCATATATTTACTTTACTTAAAGGCAAATCCCTTCTTTTTTTTTTTTCCTGGTTTGCATCCAGAGATTTCCATGCAGCAAATTGTAAAAAGGGAATGCTGTTTTTAGCCCATAGAGATACCTAGTGACATGGTTTTTCATTAAAAAAATATAATTATAAACAATAATGAAAACAAAATGTTAATTAGTAAGGTGTCTCACACTCATAATGCAAGTTTTCAAACTTCGGGTCATTGTCATTTTCATCCAGAATGAAAATGTTGAGCTGGCAGATCCCAATGAGAGGCTCTGCAGCCTGGTCTGTTGCCGTGACGGTGATGGCGTACTCCCTCTGCTGCTCGCGGTCAAACCTCCTGGCTGTGACGATCACCCCTGAAAGTATCGATCAGTGCCATTAGAGCTCATTCGTGCCTAATCTCGGTCAAACGAAGGACAAACATGAGCAAAAACTAAGAAATTAAGAGGACAATTCATCCTCATGAACACTGATAAAATGACCCAATCTGTTGTGACCCAGTTTTGCGAGTTGCCAGCAGGCATTATAGTAGGCCATCCACCTACCTGTCTCTGGGTGGATAGTGAAAGCTGGTATAGTCCCATCTTTGTGCATGAATCCATAAGTCACCTTCCCATTGGCTCCTTCATCAGCATCGACTGCGTGCACCTGCAGGACAAAGGTTCCTGCCGGCTGGTTCTCCAACACAGATGCATGCTCCCGGTAAAGCTGACACTGAAATGAACAAACATAGAGGAAATTTATTTATTTTATTATAACTGGTCACTGTTATGAAGCATTCTATCTCGTTTTATTTTTGTCTTCAAAAATAACATTAGAAAGTCAAACTAATGCACATTACATTCCCCAAACAATTGCAATGTAAGGGTGATTGTGCGGGGTGTGGGGAGGGTTTGGGGAGACTTGACAATAAAGATGTGTTCAGTAGTGGTGTAGGGACTCTGCAGGCAAGGGTGCTATTAAGGAAGTCACAGTCAATTCCATTCTTTGATCTTTACTTTTGACATCTAATTAATAGCAGGAGACTACATTTTTGTGGATTCGTCTGCTCTTCCCCTTTAATTGTCAGAGGTTTCACAGCCAAACACTGTAGATTGGGAAAGGTCAGGACGTCCCAGGAGGATGTCTTGATGATGAAGGACTGCAGCAGAAAGCCATCTCACACACACTGTGGCTCCTCCTTGACAAAGACACCACATGCCAAGTAGCACTGGGACAAAACCAAGGCAATGCCTGGCACACGAGCCAGACTCATTAAGCCCAAGAGGGACTTTTGTTTCAGGAATACGTGAGTCATTGTCACTCACAGATCTGAAGGAACAAGCCGAATCTGTACCAAGCAAAAGAGGATTATAAAGAATAAAGAGATGTAAAGTCTAGTTTAGGGTTGGTAGTGCTCTGGGTTTGCTGGCTCCGGCTCAGGAGTGGCTCCAGGCTGGCTCCGGAGATGATGGAGGCCCCCTGCTCCAGCTCCAGGCTAGCTCCAGCAGCCCTAGCTCCAGCTCCGGAGTGGCTCCGGTGTAGCTCCACACTGCTGCTCCAGCTCCGGCTGCTTTTAACCAGCTTCAGCTCCGGAGCCACAAAAAACAGTGCAAACTAGGATGCGATCGTTATTTATAACGTTTCCTTTTTTACTTCTTTTATGTAAATAACTGTTTAACAAAAACAAAATTGTAATAACAAGCATCTGTTTAACCATTCAAACATGAAAAAGTAGAACATTTTAAGATGTCTATGGCAATTAGGGTTGCAATTAGAATTTTAGCAGACTGTCCGGTATTTGTACACTACATGGCCAACAGTATGTGGACACCCCTTCTAATTAGTATATTTGGCATGTGGGAGACTCTGAGACCAAGTAGAAGAAGATTCTATGGTCTGATGAGATCAAAATAGAGCTTTTCGGCCTCAACGCTAAGCACTACATTTGGTGCAAGCCTAACACCGCACATCATCCTGAGAACACTATCCCTACCGTGAAGCATGGTGATGGCAGCATTACGCAAAATGGATGCAGCAAAGTATAGGGAAATCTCGTAAGAGAACCTGCTGAAGTATGCAAGAGACCTGGGACTTGGGAGAAGATTCATCTTCTAGCAGGGCAATGACCCCAAACATACAGTCAAAGCCACACTGAAGTGGCTTAAAAATAAAAAGGCCAATGTCTTGGAGTGGCCCATTCAAAGCCCAGACCTCAATCCAATTGAGAATATGTGGAAAGAGTTGAACATTGCTGTTCACCAATTAATGAAGCTTGAGCAATGTTGCAAAGACGAATGGGCAAAGATTGTTGTGTCCAGATGTGCAAAGCTGGTAGAGACTTATACACGTGGACTCATGGCTGTAATTAATGCCAAAGGTGCCTATACCAAATATTGACTGAAGGGGTGATTACTTATGCATTCAATTATTTTCTTTTTGTATTTCTAATTAATTTAGAAAAAAGTGCAGATCATACTTTTCACTTTGACATTCGGTTTTGATCAGTGGCTCAACTCCTGATTAAATCCATTCTGATTTCATGTTGTAACACAATGACATGTGGACAAGTCCAAGAGGGGTGAATGCTTTTGAGAGCCACTGTAAAATCAAGCCACACAGCAAGACAAGTCTTGGCAGTAGAATGAACTTTACTGAGAGCTCAATGACTTTCAACGTGGCACCGTCATAGGATGCCACCTTTCCAACAAGTCAGTTTGTCAAATTTCTGCCCAGCTAGAGCTGCCCTGGTGAGCTGTAAGTGCTGTTATTGTTAAGAGGAAACATCTAGGAGCAACAATAGCTGTGGTCGGCTACACAACCTCACAGAACGGCACTGTTTAGTGCTGAAGTACGTTGCGCATAAAAATAGTCTTTGTTGGTTGCAACCATCACTTTCGAGTGCAATACTGCCTCTGGAAGCAACGTCAGCAGAAGAACTATTTGTCTGGAGCTTCATGAAATTGGTTTCCATGGCCGAGCGGCCACACAAGCCTAAGATCTTCATGCGCAGTGCCAAGCATTGGCTGGAGTGATGTTAAGCTAGCAACCATTTGACCTGGGAGCAGAGGAAATGCGATCTCTGGAGTGATGAATCACGCTTCACCATCTGGCAGTCCGACGGAGGAATCTGGGTTTGGCGGATGCCAGGAGAACGCTATCTGCACGAACGCATAGACCAACTGTAAAGTTTGGAGAAGGAATAATGGTCTCGGGGCTCGGCCCCTTAGTCCCACTGAAGGGAGATCTTAATGCTATAGCCTACAGTGACATTCTAGGTGATTTTGCGCTTCAAAATTTGTGGCCACAGTTTGGGGAAGGCCCTTTCCTGTTTCAGCATGACAACCTGTGCACAAAGTGAGCTCCATACAGAAATAGTTTGTCGAGATTGGTGTGGAAGAACTTGACTGGCCTGCACAGAGCCCTGACCTCAACCCCATCCCACCTTTGGGATAAATGGAAAAGCCGACTGTGAGCCAGGGCTGATTGCCCAACATCAGTGCCCAACCTCACTAATGCTCTTGTGGCTGAAATCCCCTCAACAATGTTCCAACATCTAGTGGAAAGCCTTCCCAGACGAGTGGAGGCTGTTATAGCTTCAAAGGGGGGACCAACTCCCCCCTATTAATTCCCATGATTTAGGAATGAGATGTTTGACGAGCAGGTGTCCACATACTTTTAGCCATGGAGTATATGTACTTTGCCCCCCTGTCCAGTATTTTTGGAAGATGTCTGGTTATTTTAAGTACTGTAATCTATTGAATATGTCGTTAAAATGTTATCACTGTACAATTTGCCTTCAACCAAACCCCTCCCCTCCCATCGTCGTCTAATTGCCAGCACCCCCTCTAGGTTGACATTTCGCAAACCCCCCCCACCAGGGGTCCAGTATTTTTGTATCTCAAAAGTGTCAAACAAGGTGCTCCTGCATGTGACCTTAACTCCTTGGCAACCAACATTTGGATTAAAATAATTTGGAAATACTGTCCAGCTCCGCTCCGGCTCCGTGTCCTGGAGCTGGCTCCGGACTCTGGAGCCATGGCACAGCCAACCCTAGTCTAGTTCACCCCATCATACCAGAATCTATATTTGATACCAACTAGCCTTGTTAGACACCCAGCACATTTCTCATTCACTCTTGTTCAAATACATGAAATCATGAAAACATGTTTCTGACTTGGGAATTGTCTCTCCTAAAATGAGCTCTCTGCCAAACAAAGAATAAGAATCTATAATTTTATCTTATACAGTACTCTCAAGCTGCACCTAAGGGGTTAATGTCTTCAAAAGGATTCAAGGCGGAAATTGTGGAATCTTAAATATATCTGCAAAAGCAGGTAAATCATGATGACTCAGCAATAATTTAAAACATTCAATTAAAATGTCTTAGATGATACCGAAATAGGGCTGCAAGCTAATCATTTCTCAAGAGAGGGAGATTGAGAGATGGTTCTCCGTTGGCCAAATTAAAAGCATGAATGAAATATGCAAAATCAAAAGATCAGAGAGACACATACCTTCTCAAACACGGGCTTGTTGTTGTTCACATCATCGATTCCCACAATCACCTGAGCCATGCTTGAGAGAGGGTGTGGCCCACCTGAAGCATTGTCGTCTGTTGCCGTGACATTAAGAATGTACTCCACTCCCTGTAGCTTGGGCGGGGGGCTCGAACGGAGTCGTATTAATCCTGCAACACCAGTCATGAAAGTTTATCTGATTTTTAATTAACTGAATAACATTATTTCATTGTCAGGTACTGAAGAACCCAATGGCAGACAGCTATGAACAGTAAAAGAAGTGCATTGTTTACAGCTCAGTGGCTTTTAATTAACAGCACCGTTGCAAGAGTAAATATGGGGGTGTGGAGGTAATACTAAAATAGAATAAATCTCTCTAATGTGAATGGAAGGGCTAATTAAGTTACTGGTTTTGGATCAAAGCCTGATTCAAAGATGACAGGGATAAGACTAGTTAATTTAATGAAAACTTAAGCAAATGCATCCTTCTGTCCTTCCTTTCACAGAGAGCAAACTCTAGTTGTCCTTTAGGTGACTCATGCTATTTCTTTGGACAAAATCTATGTGTGGGAAGTGGACTCAGAAGGCCTGTTGCAATTTCATGAAATTGTGTTAATGCCATGTTGCTGGATTTAAGTTTATGGGTCAGGAGGTACTCTTGATGGAAAAGGCAAAAAGCAATACAAGATTTTTTCACAGATAGAAATAGTCTTCTGAAAATCATAACATGTCACTATCAAACTCTCTTCCATAAAAAGGTTACAAACATAATTAACAGGGTGTGATGGACTGGAAGCTTTGCATGTGAAAATTGAATATTATTTTCACTTTACACAAACAATTAAAAATAAATTACATGACCATCTTGCAGAGAAATAGGTCAATTATTCCATTCATTAATGCTGGGCTTCCTGCCGATTTATGATAACACCTAACACTCTGGAGTCCATGTTAGGTTCTAAATAGGGCTTCTAAACAAAGAGGAGAGGAGGGAAGATGATACATTATTTTTCTGACGGGGCATCTCCAAAGCTCAGTGTGGAAGCTTGTGCCAATGGTCATCTTTGTGGAGTGCCACACTGCAGCCAACAGATTTCAGAGCACATTATAGATGGAGGACATGTGGCTTTAGGGCCAGGGAGTTCACGTCACTTCGGATGATGGGGAACAACACCACTGGGCTCTTTTCACTGCCACCTTTAATAACATCGATCCCACATGTAGGATCAGCCCTGAAAGAGCTTCCAGTAACTACAAAGACCCAGTGCTGGTGCAAGTAATCTCTCACCATCATAAAAGTGGATTTCTACAATGATGTAGAATAAAGAAACAGATTCTGAAATCACCATGGTGTGCTCTATGGTGAATGCCCATCTCTGCACTTACATTTACTACATTGTGAAGCTAATCAGAAGATTGGAGTTCATCGGTTGCAAATTGATTGGAACAAAAAATATAATTTCTGAGGAGTTTTTTGTTTGTTTAATTTGTTTGTTTAATTGTGAGCATCTCAAATGAGGAATGAGTTGATTGCTGTGGGCTCTAAGCAGTTAGTTCATAATAATACCTGTCAGGGAAACTGAACTTTAATTGAATGCAAGAGTAAACAAAGGATTCAAGCCCGGAAAGCAAAAAAACAAACAAAAAAACAACTCCAGTACTGGCTTTTAAGTCTAAATGATAGTTAAAATATTCAGTGCCAGCATTCATAAAGGTGCGTAATAAGACAACTTTACAATTATTCTTTACTTATATATTATGGGAACCAACATATTAAAACAATACATTTAAAATGCCATTAAAACATTTGTGTCTTCAAAGACCCTTCTGCATTCACCAAACTAGGCCTGTATTAGCATAGAACATTTTAAATACATTTTCCTGCAGATTAATCAAATCAGTAACTGAACCTGAGAAAACGAAGAATAGCTGATGCTGGAAAGTTTAGTAAGCTACATGAATAAAAATAAGGCATGTTTCAGGACTCATTGGTTCCTAGTAAATAAATTATTCATCAGGTGCACATGATGCAAGGAGGCTGAAAACTTTTTTAAATCAGCCGTGTATGTTTTGCTTTAAAGGGTTTATTCACAGAGAAATGAAGAGAAGAGGCTTTAACCTTTCTGGCTGTCAATGACAAAATTGCCCTCCTCGTTTCCTGTCGTGATCCTGTAGGTGATTCCATCTCCATCAGGGTCCTTGGCGAGTACTGTGGCAACCAAAGTGTTGGGCCCTGCATCCTCAGAGACAAATGTCCGATAGCTGCCATGCAAAGTAAAGACGAAAATTGGGGAAATGATCTGAAATTGTATAAACTGTCCAAACCAAGAAGAAATGAAGCAGTGCATAACTGAATATTTAGCATTTTTCTGTGGGCTTTAACTGTACCTGAGACTTTCTTTTTCATTTTCATTTTCATTTCATTTTCCTATTTTACACTGTCATTAAAAAGGCTATCAAGACATCTGGGGCTAGTTTCACAGACCCAGATTAGCCGCCTCAATGTAATTTTAGGTAGAGTAGTCCAAGACAAGAGCTAATCGATGTCTGTGAAACCAGCTGTAGGACTTTCAAATAGTTTTACTCCTGTGCTTTACTCAATTAACCAGCACAATCTAAATACAAAGTCTGAGAATTATTATAAGCATGTTATTATGTTGTGCTGTCTTATACTTTGAGATACTTTCAGAATAGCAAGAGTAAAATTCACTTCCACTAAAGCTTTAAAATTCAACAATTGATCTTTCTTTCACATTTAATATTTTTAGTTTATAAGCGTGTAATTTGACCTTTCAGAGCGCTGCGTATGCCTCACTTTGCATAGTTTATGCAGCAAAATACTTTTTATTTGACAGTAGAAAGAAGTAACACCTGTCAAGGAGCTCTACTTCACATTTCAATGCGAAGCAGAATTTCATATAGTTGACAGCAAGTGCAAATTAAACAAAGAACACCTTGAGAGCAGTGCAAGGATTTTTCACACCCAAGTAACACGAACCAAAAACAGAACACACACAAAATATCAATGCATAGACTCACACTGCAGGGCAGTCTCTTAGTATTGCATATTGCCTTGACACTTATTTGAAATGCTGTGAAAACACTAATAAAATCACCACACCATACCAAGGTCCATTGACACAGACCAGGCCTGTTAAATTATACAGGGCTTGCAACATGGGTGTTTACCTAATGCTCGTGTTAATCTCATCACCTTTCATGTCTGGTTGACTGATAAATAGTTTATATATTTACTATGCAATCTGCATCACCCTTGTTGCTGCTATTGCAATGTTAAACTATAGCCTATACAGTATTTACACACCGATCAGCCATAACATTATGACCACCTGCCTAATATTGTGTAGGTCCCACTTTTGCCGCCAAAACAGCCCTGACCCGTCGAGGCATGGACTACACTAGACTACACTTCTAACACATCAACTTTGAGGACAAAATGTTCACTTGCTACCTAATATATCCTACCCACTGACAGGTGCCATGATAACGAGATTATCAGTGTTATGCACTTCACCTGTCAGTGGTCATAATGTTATGGCTGATTGGTATATGTATATATATATATATATATATATATATAAAAAATTGTTATTAAGATAGAGGTCTCAAACTAGGACCCTGTGGTGATACAACCCTTCTAAGACTATCTTTCCACAATGACAGAGCTGTCATCTGACACTGTTTACAGCATCTGAACCCAGCAGAGAGTCAAGGACCATTACTGCCATAGAACTTCAGAAACTAGGGCACTCACATACTCTAGTAATTCTCCACGGAAATGGCTCCATCTTCAAACTGGTCAATAATTGTAAGTCCAATTGGTAATCCCTTGTGATACTCTTGCTCAATTTGATCTCAATTCAAGAAACACCACCATGCCAGCTCCCTGTTGTTCTTCATACTTTAATCCTAAATGTAGCAGACATGCCCTTCACTGGATTGAAAAGTGCATCAGTCAGCCAGTTCTATGGCAATATGTATTATTTCCCCCCTTATGTAATATATGAGATCACTTGCCACAGCATATTACTGCACCTCTATTTACACTTGCAGAGACAAAGGCTCTGTCCAATGTGAATGTGTCTTGTCCGTTTCATCAGCCAGTCTCAGGTGTGTGAGATCTGTGACTTTTTCCAGTTTAACAACGAAGAAAGAGCCATTGCTGTAGCAAAGCCACCCTGCTTGTTGTGATTGATGGGTAACAGAAGCCACATGACAAGTTATTCATATGAATGATTAGTAACCTCACTCTGAGACGACGTGCCTGCCTCCCCTGCTTGTCATGTAACTCTGACACTTGCTGTTCTCGTGACATTATTGGTCTGTGATTTGTCATGATCTTCAAAGCGCTTTTATTTTTCAAGGTATAACAGCATCTAGCCCACTCAAAATAAACCCTTTTCATATGACATAGTTTTATTATGGATCACCTCCATAGACCATCCTAGAATTAAACCCTTGTCAGTCCTTGACATTCCAATCTATTACCCTTATCTATCAAGTGATCAATCAGGACGCTAGCCGCTACAATGATAAATAAAGACAACTGACTAACAGCGCAAACTTTGAAGCAATTTTACAAGGTTCGACTAAATATGCTGCATGAAGCAATCTGTCATCATCCTGCACACTGCGACTCCATTCCTTGTAATTATTTATTTTATTGTTTTCTTCTCCAGCGCAATCAAAATTTCCCTGTAATTACTTTTTCCGCAGCCTTTTCCAATTCTATTGCCAAAAAAATAACATAACATGTAGAAATCTATAATAACTCTGTCAGAAAAGGCTCATGACATTCTGCTTATAACATACAGACATAGATACTAATTATTTATATTAATTAATGTCAAAACCGGTAAGAACAAGCATAGTTAGTTGTGGTTTTCAGTATCCATAACAGATTGGTCCTCTGACCAGTGATATAATTAGTTTAAATTCAGATATGCATAATTCGATAAACTGAACTCTGTATTCCTTTCATATGCTATAAGAAAATACTTATTGTACTGCTACAAAAAAGATGAATGGTAATCATAATTTTCTGCATTACCTTGTTTATGAAGAGAAAACTCTTGCCCGTTAAGCCATTCAAATAAGGAAAACAGACAATAATGTATGCTTATATTATTCTTATTATGGACTATCCTAAGTTAGACACTTTGCATACATGTTGTCCACAAAAAATATGTTTGCAATATCTAAATCCAAAGACTCTTTATACACTTATTCATCTACGAGTGAACCAGTTGTTGAGATATATTGGTGATGCCAGGAAGAGCTTGCTGCACAGTTTAACCCTTACTGGCTTCTTCTGAATCTCTGACTCAAGGCGTCTCTCACAGCTCTGTAAATTCTTCTTTGTTTTCTCCAAGTAAACTAAAAGTATGGCTGATTGAACATGCCTCACCAATTTGCAGGCTAGCTGTCAGAAAATGGGCCAATTTAAAGAAGCCAAGGGCTAACTCATTGCTGGGGGTGAAGGTTGGTAATAGAAAACACAGAGCTGATGATATGTCAGGCGTACTGAATATCTGTGACCTTTAGTTTGCAGTTGACATTTTTAGGGATTTCAGAAATCCTTAAAGCAACAGATGCAAATGCCTTCTAAACTGCACACGAGAGTCGTGAAGCCAGTGGGGAGAGTAAACCACAGACAGGAGACCAGTGGTCAGAATGGCTATCAGGCTGATGAACTGCATGGAGAGGCAAAGAGGAAACCACAGGTAATTGTGCCGCGGGTGTTCAGGAAACCTCACATGCTGCACCATGCATATGAAAGAAACAAATGTATACTGGGGAAGTTAATCTAGTTTAGCACCATTGTCCGTGAAAATTAATTAAGGATCAATTAGTCAAGCAATTAAAAAGCTGTGTGTTTCAAACTCTGCAATGGATAGTGAGTTCCAGTATTTAGCTACCCCTTTAATCAAATGTGCACTAGAGTCTGAAATCTTTACATGATCCCCCCCCCACTTTAACAGCTTTGTATGAACTTTGATACATAAGGTTTTAACATCTATAGACAGGTGCTACTGACCATAACCACAATATTACTTGCATTTTATACTTGAATATGTGCACTACTACTATTAATAATTCTAGGGGAGCATTAATGGTGTTTCTTGTACTCACACATTCTGTGAAAACTCCGGGGGTTCATCGTTGACGTTGGACATGCGTATCCTGACTGTGGCAGTGCCTGTTCTGGGGACCTTTCCCTTGTCTACTGCCATGACTACAAATTCGTACAGGTGGTTAGGCCTCTCATAGTCCAGCTGTCTCGCTGGGAAGATGGTGCCGTGAGCAGAGATGGTGAAGTCCGGGCTCAGCGTGTAATAGGAGAGCTCCGCGTTCAGCTCGGAGTCACAGTCATTAGCGGAAACTATAATGGCAAGTAGTAGGAAAAGTTAACCTCTCAGAAAGTCAGTTGCGTGAGTTCTTTCTGATTAGTTTTACTATTTAGTAGTTTTCGTTTTAAAAGTTTTTTGAGTGTGAGTATTGCGATTCAGGACCCACATTGAGGAAAAAGTGGTCTACATGGGTTGTATTTTTCACTCAAGGTGTTCCATGCACATGTTCATGCCGCGCATTGAGGGACTGCCTGGTTTGACTCGAGAGTCTGTTCAGCAGCTCTCAACGGCTCCTCTCCAAAATCTGAAGCCGCACACTGAAGCACAAATCTGAATGAAGCATAGTTCGGTTTCCTCAGCTATTGCTGCCGTTGAATAATTTAGTGCTGAGGGATCGGCACTTTGCACTATTTGGAATGGCTGCGACCACATCAAAGCTGCTGCAGCCAGTCATGAATGAATAAAACACACCTTATTTTCAGCAAGAAATACAGAATAAAACCTGGTTATAGGAAAAGTGTATATTGGCCCTGGCAGAGACAAACTAATAGAGCGGTTTGATCATGCACCCCTCCCAACTGACTGCGAAATAAATCGTTCATAATGAAATCTCAGCGGTGAGGAGGCCCTCAGTTGCCTTTGCTGTTTAGGAAGGCTCTCTTTCCTTTGAACTCCATTGATTTGCCAGGCTTGCACGGAAGAAAAAGAGAGAGCAGATTTGTTTTTCTCTCCCAACCCATACAGATGACATATCTCCTTGAGAACTCATGAAGATAACAAACAAACCAAACAAATAAAAAATAAAAAGTTTATAGATTTCCCAATATCACCTCACTGGATGTTGACGTCAGATCTATATTGTGTCTGCAATGCAAAACTCAGCTGAATTCAAATTGAAAAAATATAACGGGTTTTCCAGTTATCTAACTTCATCTAAAACATTTTAAGTTATAAGTACAATTCCAAGGCATTGGCAATTCACCTTGTAACAGGGATGTTGCTGTGGTTACAGTCTCAGGGACACTGTCTTTGCTGTAGATAGACTGCAGGAATTCTGGTACGCAGTCATTCTCATCGGTAATTACAACGAGAACCTGGTTGGGGAAAAAGGAGAGTGTCAGGAGTATTAATGTTTATAATTGTCGTATTCCAGGGAGAGACCAGAAATGGAAGTGGGGCTTTTCAAGCAAAAATCATCTCTGGCATTTTATCTGAGGATTTAGCACAAGAAAAGCTGCTTTTGCTCGATTGCCCTTTCATTACTAACATTGCCAGTTCCATGGCATCTGCTGCTGCTGCTGGTTTTGGGTGAAAAAAAAAGAAAAAGGGTGGAAAGTTAATTAATAAATTGAATGATTAATTGATTGTTTAATTTATGTTTTTATTAATTAATTAACTGACATTCTTGGTCATACTTCTTCTACACTTTGATGCCCTTTCCCACACACTCTCATTATTTCCTGTCAAGAAGCCAAGCAACAGGAATCTCACATCTCGAAAAGGGGCATCCATTTTTCACAGAAACCACACAATGTAAAAACAAATCGTTATAATACAGTTCTTCACAAATTGCTCATCTGGCAAATCTAGTCAATCAGAGCTCGTAGCTATCTTGCAAGGTGTCAAAACAAAAAGCTCATTTCTGGCTTTTGTCTTTTGCTTTTTTTATCATTATTTCGGCTCATCATTTGGGAGATGTAAGTGGGCTGAAAAGTGTTCGAATAATGGCAATGCTCTTAGTCCTCCATTAGCGCGAAGAGTTGGTGTAGTGTGGGCTGTAGCAATGTAATTAGTTTTGTGAAGATGCTTTAGGGGTGTTTTCCAAACAATGCAATAGTATTCTATATTCTACAGTGAAAAAAAAAAAAGTACAACTTGTCATTGATCAAGAACTCAGACTGGATCCTGCCGTTTATCATAAAACAAATCCTCCCACAAGAACTACCTTCACCGTTCTCTGCAATGCATTTTGTGAACATGCTCAGGCAGACAGAGTTTTGGGTTCAGCCGTGGACAGAGCACAGCTGCAGCGATACAACAGATTTTCATATATTCATATCTCATATCCTTCCTTCTAAAAAGAAAGGAGATTCAATTCTGGCTGGTTATTCTAGAAGTGATGCACACACAAACTAGTCTGCCAAGTCTTTGTCCTGAAGCCTTGTCTTCTGAAAAAGGACCTTGAGGCCCTGACCATATTTGAGGTCTGTATGGAGTTTTGCTTATAGGATGAGACAGATTTTGGGGACAGCTGCCAGTTTGCTTTTAAGCAAACAATGTTTTGAACAAGGTTCATTGTAGCATTTTTGTATTTTTCTATTCCTTTTCCATCTCCCTCTAGCTCTGAGAGCAGTCAATATCTAACTTCATTCTAAAAGCGCCTGTGGAAAGTCCTGAAACTGTTAATAAACAGAACCCTGACACTGAATACAATCCAGTTGAGAAAGTGGGATTCCTTAAAAGCCAGGGCAGACATGATATGTTGCAACAGCAAGCAGAAAACTCTGAACATGTTTAAAGACCAATGAAGAACTGCAACACTGAACACACCGGATATGAACCTTCTCCTTATATACAAGCCTGAGGAAGTTGTGAAATTGGACCCAGTTCAGTGGAGAGCCCTGCTAATCTCTGCGCTCTTCCATATTAAAAAATGAAAACTGTTCTCCTTTTTATACTTTTAGCAGGAGTGTGTTTTCAGTAGGCTCTGCTCCACACAAAAGACTGGCTTGTATTTGGGTGTCGTTTCTTATGTTTAAGTATCCTATTAAGTATCTTTATATTGAGGCAGCTTACTGTAAAGACAGGTTCTATTAAATAAAAGCAGTTGGGAACGTTGACACTATTTGTTTCAGGATGATACAGTTAGCCCTACCTTCAGGGAAAACCCGGCTCATTGTCATCTCACCTCGGCAGCACTGCTGAGAGAGTCCTGGTTCTCGCTGGCTCTCACGAGCAGGAGGTACCGGTGCTGGTCACTCTCAAAGTCGATGGTGCGAGTCAAGCTGATCTCCCCTGTGTCCTGCTGGATGCTGAACAGGCTGCTGGGGTTGATGAGGAGGCTGTAGCTGAGGACTTGTTTCTGGAAGGACACGGCCGTGGCAGCCAGGAATCTGCACAGGATGCACAACACAAAGACTCAGGCTGGCAGTTACTGTCCAATAGTAATAATAACAATCCTCATAATCTCAAGGATACTGTTGAACACGTTTCTAATGACGTACAAAAGAGGCCAAAAATGGTTAATTAATTCTTGGTACATTTGAATTGAGCATTTCCAATTTATGTCATTGTTGTAATGATCACAACATCACAGCCTTTCAGTGGAAGGGAGCACGGTGAAGTTTACCAACACAGCAAAACATCTATTAAAGCTTAACTGTGACAGGAAAAGGGGTTATATAACCTCATTGCCACAACCTCAAAGAAACTTGCAGTTTTTGCTTGGGAACACAGGGAACTTATGTACTGTTCATTTACATTTGAAACAATAGCAATATCTTCTTCAAGCCACTCCACGGCTGCCAGTTCCTAAAATAGATTACCATTCCCACTTTCTTTTGTTGTTTGTGCTGCTGCTTGATTTTAATTGGAGCCAGAACTCTGAAAGGCCTGTCAATGACATTCGTTGAGACCTGTTAAATCAATTAGGTTCACAAACAGAACGCACAGAAGTGATCAGAGGCAAAACAAGCAGGGGCTAGTAATCTACAGGCACCCAGGCGTCTGTCAAGATCATGAGTCTGTCCTCTACGCGCAGCCCTCCACCAACTGGCTGCTCTCCAGACCTCTGACTGCCCATCGCCTGTGGGGGGGGGCAACTGTAGAAGCAACTTAGATGAAATTGAGTAGCAACACGTCTTTCAGAATCAACTCAAAACTCCTTCCTGCTGTTTATGTGGTATAATGTATGGTCTCTTTTATTGCAATGTTGCAATCTAAAACTGGAACTTGGAGAATAAAAAATGATGAGGATGATGTTGTTAATAATAATGATATTATTATTATTATAATGATATCACCCACACATTAATATCTGGAATTCATTTAAATTCAAGTTCCCAGCAATGGAGAGCACAGCATGAAAGGATATGCACAGATATTTTGGGAAATCTTGGATTAAACCACTGTAAGCCGATTGATCTATTTCCTGAACCCATCAAATCTAAAATAAATAAAACATGAAACACGTGTTGAAAGGCTACATGTAAAACCAAGGAAAGAACTCGATGCCCACATAGCAAACACCACTGCCTTTGAATAGGACCTAATTAACTTCTCTTATAGTTCGCAGTGTAAGGGCATTAGAGGCTCAAAAAGCTGCACTGAAGGACATTCAGCCATGCCTGAAAGCATGTTTGAAAAGCAGTGGACGAACAAGGCAAACTTTTAGATATTGTGACATCCCGCTTCACTCAGCCAAACGAGCACTGCTTTGCCTCGAGAAGCACAAAGCCATGCCTCAGCCTCCGTCACTTGTACACTGAATCAAATAAAGCGAGTACGCTTGTGTGTGTGTGTGTGTGTGTGTGTGTGTTGGGGTATACTCACGTCTGTCCCTCAGGAGTATTCTCTGGGATGGAGATGGAGTAAGAGGCACTGGTAAACTGCGGGGCCCTGGGTCCTGCTACAATGGACACCACGGCCGGCAGACTCCTGCTTCCCAGCTTGTCAGCTGCAAACACATTCAGAAGATACTCCTTGTCCTTCTGTAGGGGCAGCCCCGTTGTTTTAATCAGGCCGCTCTTCCTATCCACATCAAAACGCCCATCACCGCCTGAAACCAAGAAGCTGTAAATAGTTCACCCTTCATATTAAGACATAGCATTCACTGAGCAAGCTATCTCCCTCCTGTCCTTGGGAATTGCTTCTAACACAGTCAGGTCAAATTCCCCAGCCTGAACTTCTAACCCTGCAGGCTTATCAAACTACTGCTGCATTATTAAAAAGGGTGATTGGAAATATGGAAGAAATGCAGCCTGATACAAAAATAATGAAAACGTATCTGCTCCAAGTTTTGATAATTCACATGCTCAAATTTGGGGCAAACCACTGGGCCTCATAAAACACAATCCCCTCATAAGGGGGGTGTAAAATCTATCAATGTATTGTTTGATCTTTACATACAGGCAAAAGGCAGCTCAACACAGCATGTTTCTTGTTGTGGTTAGATCAAACACGTTCTCTCCACATCTGAGAGTCTTACCATCTGACAGGAAGTATTCCACCTCTCCATTCAGGCCCTCATCGCCATCGCGAGCAAGGAGCTTATAGACAACTGTAGCAGGAAGGGCCTCCAGAGACACAACCGCCAAGTAAGGGACAGGCACCATGGCCCATTCTGGAGCATTGTCATTGACATCAGTCACAATGAGCTCCACTCGAGTCAGGTACCAATCCAGACCTGTTAAGGGAACGAAATATTCAAAATAATTATCAAGCATAGAAGATACAAATGTCTTAAGCATATTTGATGAACCCATTTGCATGTTTTTGTGTACCAGGAATCAGATTGCTTACTAAGTGATATAATTTAGTCACTCTCTGGAAGACACTTGTATATTCAAAACCCTCAATGCAGGACAAAAGGCATAGAGAGATGTTCATTCCAAAGCATGATTTCCTCCTTAAGGTACTAATTTATCCTAAACAAATAGGTTGTTTAATTTAATTGGACTCTAGGTTAAGCGCAGAATCCCAGTAGGAAATGCAAGTCACGTTCTTAATGTTTCAGATGTTTAATAAATTCCACAAAAAGATTAAAGGAAGAATGTCTTCCCAGCAATTAGGATATAGACGGTAAAAGACAGAGCAGTCAAATATCAGTCAAACAAGGTCTAAGTAAAAACTGCAGCTAGAACAACATCGATGTAAGATTCAAATGTGACCCAGAAAGTGAGATATGTATGCTGTGCACAATGCATTTAAACAATCTCAAGCTCTGTTGAACATGACAGTAATATTAGAATTAGTTTGTTTTGTTTGTTTTTTCAAAAAAATGAATCAGCCTGAGAAGGCCACTGCATGAACCAAACTGCCTCTACGATGGGTGTCTGCTAGAACATTTAATCATTGCTTAATGTCTTCAGGCTGTTTTAAGAGCAATAGAATCAGCTGTCTCAGTTATGTGCACGTATAGAAACACTACCAAATTAAATGAGTCACTGGAGTTGTGATAGGGGCTCAGTATTGTTTGCACAGGCGTATTTGATACATTGGTATTCAGCAAAGATGAAAGACTGGAAGCACTGGGGACCAATGCCTTAGATAATTATGCCCAGACCAGCGAGAGAGAGAGCAGTGGAAAATTGAGCTTTTTCACAAAGCCTGTTCCCTTGCCTGAAGGCTGCCCAAGGTGAAGCATATTCAGCAGGGGAGTATGCCAGTGTCCGTGCCCATCAACATAGACTCTGTGGAACATCTTCTTCAAGGAGAACCCAGAAAAACTAAAACTTCTGCCATTCTAATCTGGACTGTGTCTGTCTGCACCTCATTATTAAGATATTGGGCTTATTCTTTATTGCCCTCAGAAACAGGACTTAAGCACTAACTCTTACTGTGCCATACAAAAGTATTGCCTGCATCAGCAAACTGCCTATTCCAAAAATCACCAACTGCTTTTTCCAGTTCATTGATTGTCGTTTTAGGAATCAAAGCATAAGTGCGGCCGAAGCTCTGAATTTAAACTTCAGTTTGTTATAGATCATTAAACAAACGATGTGTCACATTCAACTAAAAACAGTTTGTATTTGTTTTTTAGAACCTTCTTGGAAACAGAAGAACAATGACAAAACTTGAAAACAACTTATCAACAAAACAAAAAGGGCACATTTTTAGGGCTCAAAGTGAGAGGAACCGACAAAAGAATCAAAGGAACTCTTGAGTGAAATACAGAGAGAACAAGAAATAATATGAGGGACTTTAATTGAATATTAGAAAATAAATCAAATCTGGTTTATTAAGCCTAAAATGAAATGCATATAAAGCTAAATTAAGCTGCACTGTCCTGTACTACAACTACTCACAAGAGCCTGTTTCACCCTAGTTATAACACCTGAGCCTGCCCCTGGAATAGGCCTTCAGTTCAGTTTCGCCCATACGTCAACATAATGGAGTTCTGCCTCACTCTCATGAAAACTGATAACATTCAATAGTCAATCACAAAAGCCACATACTAAACATGTAATGAGTTCTGGAATGTTCTGTCATGGAAAACAAAAGAGTTAAAGTTGCTTAGCAATCTGTAGAAAGAAACTGAAGAACAAACCGGAATGTTCCATTAGTGAAAATAATATGCCAATAAAACAAATACTGTACAATTATAAAACCCACATGAAACAACGACAATTCCTACATACACAACAATTATAATAAGAAGCTGACTTTTCATCATCATCTTTATCATACCTCTAAGACCTTGCGTGCTTAGGATTACATTTGGCGTTTCAGAGGACTAATGGAGGGTTCATTAAGCAAAAGGCTCGACTTTCTGCTGGTCTGGACAGCGAGCTAGCCCCAGCGTGCTGGCCCTGCAGACGCTCCCCCCCAGCTGCCCCCCAGGTGCACTGGCACACTCTCCAACTGTTTATTTATTTCCCCACATAAACCTCTATGCAGGGCCTAGGCAACACACTCACAGCTTTCCACTCCAATCAATTTCATCATTTAAGTGCAGTGCGGACTGACATTATAGGGACTGACCAGGGGCATCCATATAGTCGATTTGAAAAAATAAAATAAAAAAGCATTAGAAAAACCTGAATATGATTGATTTCGATGACAATGCCAATAATAAATAATGCAGCAGATGTAATTGAATAGCCCCCAAGCAGCACATTGCTTCCACCAACTACCCTACAAACATACGGCAACAGTATATGCCATTAGGAATTAATGCAATCCTAAACTTGTATCACCTGATGTTATTCTTGTGTGGCAGTTAAATTAATAGATTAATTAACAAGGTATGATGTCTTAAAGAGAAACAGAAGGAACAATGAAAAACATTATACTGTTTAGTAAATGAAGCGACAATAAAATATGGTATGTGTTCATACCTGACATGAATACTGATAAGCTAGGGGCACCACAGGAACCTATTTAGCAAATTAAAAAAAACAAAAACATCTTGACAACCAAATGACAAGGATTCAGAATTGTTAATTTTGCAAATGCAATACAACGGGGGGCAGCAATTACTTTCAGACATTAATAACTAAATGCCAATTGTGTGTGGGTTCAGAGATGACGCACGTTGTTCTACAAAACACTGCATGAATTTAGTTCAATTCATAATTGAAACAATGAACCGTTTCCTCTGCCGTGCCCCTGAGAGTTGATATTCTGACTTCCGACCACCTTTCCTCTCACTAATATTACATAAACATTGACAGAATATCCATCAAATATAAAATTTCTTTATTAGCAGGCTGGGGTGGAGATAACCTCACTGTATCCGCCAAAACGGTCACGTGAATGCAAGCAATGCACGTTCCTTGTTCCGGGCATATAGAGTGAGTGAAGAGGATTTCCATAATGCCTTTTAAAGACTCTTAACTGTCCGTGGCCTGTTCCGTAATCACTCCACATCCCCTCCTATGATTCCTCTCAAGCTAATCTATCACCTGCATCCACCCCTCTACCCTACTGCTTTATATGAAAGAGTTCCTTATCTTCACAGTTTTCTATCAGATCAGGTCCAGACATGTCAACATGAGGTCACACTAGGCAACAAACTCCACCCCTACAGCCCTGTCCCAGAATTCTCACCACTGCTGTCTTGTAGCGACCATTAATGACAATGCTCACTACTAGTACCTGTATTTTATTATAAGCCAGTACGCTGCTCTGGAACAGGTTAAAGATCAATTGTATGTTAGAATGAAGCATTACATTGGAAATTATATATACACACATATGAGATGTTTAAATTAAGCAAATAAATACAAATAATCATATTCTTGAAAGTATGAAACTTATCTTCTGATTTCCCTGCTGCACTTTTAAAATAGACTTTTGTTTTTGAACCATTACGAAAAGAATCTAAGTCACTCCAATCTACAGCCATGTTCGTTTATTTTTTTTTACTTTATTTCCAAGCTTTCATTTCATTTCAGAATCTGTGTGACTGTTTATCTTTCATCTCTGTTGGTCTCCTCTGATAATGGGGTGAAGAGATTTTGAAGGTCAGAGTCCCTCAAGAATTTTTATATAAAAAAGAGAATATGAGAGAGAGAACAAAATCCAATTTGTTTTGAACAGACAAATATGATTAGAAGAGGCCAAATTAGAGATACAAACTCACTACTGAGAATGTTTTCAGATACCAAGTGATTTGATATGCTGTACTCACTAGCTCCTGAACACATACATGTGTTGTTGCATACAATCCGTTACATGCCTGCTTCCAACGACTTGCTGGAATGTGAAATTAGATAAGAGTGGCCTGGGGGTAAAGACAGAAGATTCATTCTATAAGCATACATTTTAAGCGCAGCAAAAAGAATCCTAGACACTTGAATAATGCACAGCTTACAGTCCTTAAAATTAAGCAGAGCATGTAAAAAGACCAAACCACGCAAATTTCCCAATCTCTGGGCTGTATTAAAGAAGAGGTTCACAATAATCCAGCATTCTCCTGCCTGATGGTACTGTGGATTTATTTCAACAATTCAACACTTTGGGATAGTTATCCCTCACAGGATCAGTGAACCAAAATCCGCACAGTTCATCACATCGGCTTTCTGTCCCATATCGACAGAGAATATTATATAAAGTGAGCCTGACTTATCCCAATAGATTATAATAGCTAATCTTGTTATGTGGAACATCAACATTATGGGTATAATTTTTAGAGCACTATCATCAGCCAGCAAAGATCTATTGGCACTTGCTATCTATCCATAACAACAGCTATAAACCAAGAAAGACCTTGGACAACGGACTTCATACAAGGTATAGACAGACGGACAGACAGACAGACAGGCAGGGAGAGAAATAGAAAGACATTTAAAAAAGACCATATAGACAGATAGGCAGAGAGATAGACAGATAGATATATACAGTGAGAGATGGATAGAAAGAGAAAGCCTTCTATCTCAAGTAATGCTGAAACAGGACAACACTATTAAGACTGTTTAAGTCCATCGTTCACACACATTTTCAAAGGCTGGCATGTAATCCTAATTTGATTGAAAACATTAGTTAGTATAATACAAATCAGAAACCTCAGCTGTCACAATCAGTTTTTCTTCAGTCATGCTTTAGCTAAACATACAGCATTGATTTGACAGTCATTTATGTGACTCCAGAGTGAAAGAATGAGCTTTACTAGATACTTAACAAATAAAGAAATACAAAATGTGCCTTCTCTGAAGCTATGATATTAGCCACACTTCAGGAGTAATATCATGTTCCTGTTTTTAATGCAGTTCTCTGTTGGAATTTTTGCTTTAAGCAAAACTCTGAGAACATTTGTAAAAACAACAGATGTATAGAGTGTCAGTGTCCAGATCATTAATACATATTTAGTAATTCAGAGTTCTCTTAAAAAATTGGAAATGCAGAACGAATAAACAGAATTGACAAAAGCTTATAAAAGGATTATTTAAAAGATTAATTAAGCATAAGGACAGAGTATTTGGGGATTGCAGTTGCTGCTTAAAAATTAATTAAAAAGGTACTGAAATAGCTGATTGCTCCTTAAGATGAAAATATCCTCATGAAAAGAATCAATAATTGAATCTATCAAAATCAAACATTACCGTTACCCACAATACAACAAACAAATAACGGTCTAATTCTATGTAAATGTACGAATCAACTACTGGATTTTTCTATTAAATAAGTTCTCATATACAAAGGTTTGCTATTCTGGTGGATATAGACATCAATAATAACGTAACTATATAACTTAGTCAATTAGTCCATTTTATTTCCTGTCATTTAGATAAGTAATTTTGTGCATGGCATGCTACCTGCAAAATTGCTTTTGAAACAAGTCTGTTGTGTGAATGATTAAAGATTTTACAACCCCTGCAACATTATGCAAAAAGGGATTTACCAGGACAATAAAGTGGTAACTTTTTAATAAGTTAATATCAAAAAATATAAAAATATAAAATTAAAAGAAGAAAAAAAAGAAAAAAGAATAAAACTAATTAGCTAGCTAAAGGAAGCCTAATCAAAGCTCTGCACAGAAGAGAACACAACATCAGTTACTTGAATATTAATTAACTTGTGGATCAGTTAGGTTAATTTCCACACCTTATTACAGGGTCCTCCTTGCTATTGCCTGTGTAATAAAGGGAAATTTCATTAAGACTTTAATCATGCATCAAGCATAAAACACTTTGAGCAGAACGTGGCCTGGTCTTCTCTCTTTAAAGAGTCCTCAGTGTACCACTGGGCAATGCCTCTTCTGGATAATTGCACAGAGTAAGGATCACATTCAAAAGGGGTGGGGAGAAAGGCAGAGCTTGCATTAAAAATAAATAAATGAATAAAATGCCTAACTGTGTTCTCTCACGCTTTGGCAGAGATCAGTGTAGCTACATGCCGCACCTTCTCCTCTCCTCTCCTCTCACAGATAGCCTTCTCTGCCATCTCTGCCCCACAGCAGGAAGCTCGGCTCTTTCCCACCACTAATCTTTTTTTAGAGAGGCTATAAAAAGCAGGTAAGTGGCTTTTGCTGGTATTTTATCCACCCCCCTCTCAAGCGTACAGTGATTACAGCCTCCCATTACGCGTCACTAATACATTGAGAGGCACCAGAGGACAAAGCGCCTTCCATAAACACCATACAAACATGGCAGCAAAGCAAGTGGAGGGCAATCTCCACTCACAAAGAAAACGCAAAATGGTGTCACAAAAGCATTCTTTTCTTTTCTTTTTCTGCAATTCCATTAGGACAGCATCAAGGCACACAAAGCCAGACATGCAGTAAAACACATAGTGAACACTTTACAGCTGTGGCCATACATTGTGCATCAATGCAGTAGTCTGATGCTCATCTGTGGACCTTTCTGTCCTGAATAAAATAGCATAAACTCAAACTAGTAGCTCATTTTACATCTTGATTTCAAATAGTTTGTCATCAGAATCACACAAGTGCAACATAGTTTAGTTCAGATTGAGCTATTGATCTTTAAAGGAATAAGCAATAACACTTTTTATAATGTTAACTATGTTTCTGTAATATCCAACATGAGGGGAACCCTTCAGCACCCCCAAGCATCATCCCAGCAACTAGTTCTCAGATCTAGAACCCTCCTCTCCAGAAGCAGGCTCTGGATTTAACTCAGGGGCACAATAGCTGCAGTACAACTGACACTATGTTATAGTGATCTCTTTAAGAAATCAGTGCATTTTATTTTCGTCAATAACAGAGAGAGAGACAAAGGGCAAATCTTCAAATGTGGCATATTTAAGGCAACTGAAAACACAATGTGCTTAAGCTGTATTACCACATTATGGTTGAGTGTTACAACAGCCGATAGGTGGTGACTTTATTCTATTTTATTTTCTGATACTGGAACACACGTGGGAGGCTCATAAAGGAGAGGGTTGTGATCAGTGATAGATGCACTTGTGAAGGAAGAGCAGGAGCAAAGCCAAAAGGTAGTCTGCGAGCAGGGAGCTGGAAGATGAATTTGCAATGAATAATTGAAGGTGTCGACATTCTGTATTTTTTCTCTTCCCCTGCTCCCATGCCACAGCATGCTTCCATATGTCAGTGATGAGTGTGTATACTAGATAATAAATTCACAACAACAAATACTTAATCATTTAAGCTGTGTTGGCAAGATGTTTTTAATGCACATTGAAGCTTAGCTGGAATTCAGATCTGAACCAGGCAGAACCTGCAGAGTACAATTTGATCTTTGTGTGGGTTACAGGGCCCATTGTGTAGATGACATCACTCCCCTAAATTTGGTGGAGTCCACCTGTGTGAAAGGATTTTGGTATTTTTGCCTAGAAAGTGTGTCACTCCTTTGGGGCTGTGTAGATCTGGCTCTCAAAGCTGCACCTGAGAATCGTAGCAGGGTCTGACCCCATAACATCCAGGTTTTAAGGCTATATGTGATAGAGGAGGAGTGCGATAGAACTTATCAATATGGCATCGGCTGTGTAGTCCTATTGAATTCAATAGAAGGTACGTGACATCCATGAAAGAGTAAAAAAAAACAAAAAAACATAAAAATCAAGAAAGATGAAAACAAATACCCTGCGTTAATTCTGGATGTATAAAACATCTTCCTTAAAGCTTATTTGGAGTGAACTGTACATTAAAATAGCATTTATACATTTTCATATGCTACGATATATCAATAAAAATGTGTGCCAATCAATAGCAAAGCCTTTTAAGGTTTAGCTCCATTACAGGAGAAACTTGGGTTAACTTCGCGGGTCATTCTATCTTTAGTCTGTGGAAAGGTAGGTTTAATAATCACCAATTAATTCCACTAGAGTAAAGTGAAAAATCAAGAAATCAACAAACTGATGAAAACATAATCCCCCCCACCAGCCCCGGAAACACAAAACAAACAGACATCTGAAGATTATTTCTAAAGTCTTCCAGATCAGAAGATCCGGATAGAACAGCTCCCTGCGTGCACTAAAAGCACAGATTATCTTCACAACATTTGGGTGGTGTTTCTTTAAATACTAAGTAAATCCAGCTTAAAAATTTATATAATTTTGCAGGAGAATTATACAGCTTTACTATCCATTCAACTTGTACTCGAAATAGGAGTACAGCCTGTATTGCACTTTGCCAGTTTATAAACAAATAGCCGATGCACCAGCTATGAGTTCCAGCTGCCAATTCACCACTACTGATCAAATGTTTTGTGTGTGACCGCAGCCAGCCTCAGAGCAATGACCCTGTATAACAAGGTAACTTCAGGTCTGCTGATGAAATATCTAACCTTAGAGCACCAACTCAATGAAGCCAGTGCTTCCATGCTTTCAGGTTACTTTTGCCTCTGTATGTGACCAGTACATTTCTCCTTTACTCTGCAGCATGAGCTTTCTCAAATCTGCAGAAAATATAATTGAATAACACTTCTACTGTTTTAGCTAAATACATTACCCTACTACAGCATTGCCTGCAATGTTAAGGTGGTGAACAAATGTCTGGTCGGTCATACCTGTGTGTTTTATACAGGGATAAATTGTTGAAAACTGATAATAATGGCTTCTCTTTCTTGAAATATGATGTGGGTCATTTCCAATAAGTAACACTTACAGCAAATAAATTGTCAAAAGGTAGGCTAATGCTCAATTATCATCAATTAATGCAAACATTCAAATCAGGCTAATACAGGGCTTGTGGTTTAAAAGTCTGACAGAACTCCACACATCAAGAAGGCCACCCAGAAAGAAAAGACTGTGTATTTACTATGGAAACCCTGACAACGATTATCAGTAATAGTTTTTTTGTTAGCCTGGCTTAATGGAAAACCCTGAAATCATGTGAAACATGTTTCGCCGGGATCCATACACAACTCCTGTGTTCCTGTAGATGCTTGTATACTGAAAACCTCCACAGACACAACTAATGCATTCAGAAAAAGATTATACAAGTAAATTAGTCACAGCCAAAAGTATAAGAAGTGTACAGGAATGAGATAAAGAGTCACTGGGCATTATTTATTTAAACCTGCAGAACAGAACTGCATGAAACTCTTACACGCTTATAAGAGATTATAGTTTTGTCTGAGATTGGGTGAGACTCAACTAACTTGAGGTGATTACCATTTAAATCTGAAGAAATGGCTTCACCTGGTGAGACAGAACAAGAATTCCTCTAACACACTTCACATGCTTCCAGGGATGTATTTGCTGGGGCTAATTAACCACAAAATGCTTTTTAATTAAAACAAGGATTCTCACTTCATCAGGTAATTTCCATAACCTGGTAACTAATAGGTAGAAACAATCAGTGCATAAAATCTGTCCAATCCATTATATTGTTTTTCTTTTGGTGAGAGATCGAAAAATCGCATTATGAGGCGGCATTATGGAAGCTGTCTGCAGTTCTCGGGCATTAGAAGAAGGAAAAAGAAACAATCTTCAAAAATCCTCTAGATTAAATAAATATGCAGTTGGTTTTAATAAAGTAAACCACCCTTAAGGACACATGAGAGCTCGCCTCGTGTAACCATGTGCCTGGAGAATTTCAATGGATCTCAGTATCTCTTGTGCAGTGTGCTGTGCATAATGTCCAGGCAGCAGAGATCAAGTGTGTGGGAACAAGGTACTCTAGGGAACAATGGGTTTGTGCTTATGTGTCAGTAGCTTTGAACCTTCTTGTGTTTACTGCTTTATTTAATTAAGGGCTTCTTGGGAGAGCTATAAAAAGGACTGTAGTTGGATGATAAATAAATACAAAAGTTATTACATAAGTTAGCAATGTTGATCTTGAAGCAAAGCCTTGCAATATGACTGATTACACTCATTATTTGTTTTGGCAACAGCTGCAATGTATTAGTGGTTAGTGGAGATTACCTTTAGTTTGATAAGTGTGGATTTTATATTGTTTTGTTCTGCTTACTACGTTTTACCTCGCAATAAAATTAAATTGGATTGAACTATATTTCAAATGTTGACATCATACTATATCCTGTTTCTAATTATGACCACATTACTGTTACTGTTCTCTGGTTCGATAGAATAACCTAAAACATGTGTCCAGTTCTATGAGCTAAATACCATAGATGTGTGACTTTGGGGTAGTTAACTCATCTCTACTTTGACGTATATCATTGAGTGAAATTAAGTGATTGAAAAATGATTTTGCTTAACTTTCTTTTTTTGCCAAAGATCAACTGAATATTTTCATTTGAAATCTGTCAGCAATTATTTCCTACACAATGAATGGTGTTTCAGTATGCATGAATTAGCCTTCTCCTCTTTTTGTTTGAAATCAGTAGCTTGGCCAATTTCCTGCCTGATGTACACACAGGCACACTCTGAAGGCACACGAATTAAGGGAAGCCAGTGCAGATTAAGCGCACCTGTAAAAATACCACAGAGCGACTCCTGCTGGATTTACACAGCTCCCCTCTCCGGCACCCAGTACGCATGTGCATTGAAGAGTCGTTCTACACAATTAATCATTGATGTGTGGCATGACAGCCACCACCAGCTTAGAGGACTGACAGGAAGATCTGAAGAACATGCTTCATTACTCGCTGGTATATGTAGATAGACAGATATGTTTTTGTTTTGTTTTGCTTTGAAGAGGCTACTTTGGACTGGGTTATTATTGTGAGGTGAGGAGGGTACACATCCACTCTTGCAATCACAGTCACATTTCTTTAGTAATGTCGCTAAAGGCTACATTCACAAGGGTGACAGGGCTTATTCCTCCTAGGCATCTAGGCTGTGGAAGTGACTTAAATCTCACCTGAAAACTTATTTTGTGGTGACTAGGCTACATTCTAATTGTGTTAGAATATTGTTATGTTTTCTTTGTATAAGGCATGGTTGATTTGTTGTTATTTGCTTACAATTTGTGATATTTATTTATGAAAGGTGCTTTATAAAATTATTATTATTATTATTATTATTATTATTATTATTATTATAACTATTGTTTAGGTCATAGCAGAAAATAAACATACATAGCCTTTGAGACATAGAACACCACATTAGGCCATGTGGTCCTAATTGTCTTTGGAATCAGAGCCCTCTAAGCAAAAGGGTGGATTCAACTCTTTGTAGAGCAGTGTGGACAGATGAAGAAATTACAGATAATTGTATCAGGGAGTCTAGGCTCAATCAGACAGCCAGAAACCACCACACCTTGGACTAGATCCTTGGAGGATTCAAGAGTGAGGCTTATTTACTAAGAGAGGGTTGATAGCTTAGACTTGTAATTGGGCTAAGCAACCTGGAGCCAGATGTGGATTGGCAATTCTAGGAAAAGGAGCTGAGACATTATCCTACATCACTTATACAACTTTTTTTTTGGGGGGGAAACTGACAAGATTTTCCTCAAAGAAACAAATTGTGTTCTGAAATGATCTGATAGGATGGGAAACAGTGCTTTGAATGTGAAATGAATCTCTGCTCCCTTCCAGTTTTATTTGAATAATAACTTATCCGCCTTACATTCTTTATAGAAAACACTCTTGATACAGTGAGGGAAAAAAGTAATTGATCCCCTGCTGATTTTGTACGTTTGCCCACTGACAAAGAAATGATCAGTCTATAATTTTAATGGTAGGTGTATTTTAACAGTGAGAGACAGAATAACAACAAGAAAATCCAGAAAAACGCATTTCAAAAAAGTTATAAATTGATTTGCATGTTAATGAGGGAAATAAGTATTTGACCCCTTCGACTTAGTACTTGGTGGCAAAACCCTTGTTGGCAATCACAGAGGTCAGACGTTTCTTGTAGTTGGCCACCAGGTTTGCACACATCTCAGGAGGGATTTTGTCCCACTCCTCTTTGCAGATCCTCTCCAAGTCATTAAGGTTTCGCGGCTGACGTTTGGCAACTCGAACCTTCAGCTCCCTCCACAGATTTTCTATGGGATTAAGGTCTGGAGACTGGCTAGGCCACTCCAGGACCTTAATGTGCTTCTTCTTGAGCCACTCCTTTGTTGCCTTGGCTGTGTGTTTTGGGTCATTGTCATGCTGGAATACCCATCCACGACCCATTTTCAATGTCCTGGCTGAGGGAAAGAGGTTCTCACCCAAGATTTGACGGTACATGGCCCCGTCCATCGTCCCTTTGATGCGGTGCAGTTGTCCTGTCCCCTTAGCAGAAAAACACCCCCAAAGCATAATGTTTCCACCTCCATGTTTGATGGTGGGGATGGTGTTCTTGGGGTCATTCCTCCTCCTCCAAACACGGCGAGTTGAGTTGATGCCAAAGAGCTCGATTTTGGTCTCATCTGACCACAACACTTTCACCCAGTTCTCCTCTGAATCATTCAGATGTTCATTGGCAAACTTCAGACGGGCCTGTACATGTGCTTTCTTGAGCAGGGGGACCTTGCGGGCGCTGCAGGATTTCAGTCCTTCACGGCGTAGTGTGTTACCAATTGTTTTCTTGGTGACTATGGTCCCAGCTGCCTTGAGATCATTAACAAGATCCTCCCGTGTAGTTCTGGGCTGATTCCTCACCGTTCTCATGATCATTGAAACTCCACGAGGTGAGATCTTGCATGGAGCCCCAGACCGAGGGAGACTGACAGTTCTTTTGCGTTTTTTCCATTTGCGAATAATCACACCAACTGTTGTCACCTTCTCACCAAGCTGCTTGGCGATGGTCTTGTAGCCCATTCCAGCCTTGTGTAGGTCTACAATCTTGTCCCTGACATCCTTGGACAGCTCTTTGGTCTTGGCCATGGTGGAGAGTTTGGAATCTGATTGATTGATTGCTTCTGTGGACAGGTGTCTTTTATACAGGTAACGAGCTGAGATTAATAGCACTCCCTTTAAGAGTGCTCCTAATCTCAGCTCGTTACCTGTATAAAAGACACCTGGGAGACAGAAATCTTGCAGATTGATAGGGGATCAAATACTTATTTCCCTCATTAACATGCAAATCAATTTATAACTTTTTTGAAATGTGTTTTTCTGGATTTTTTGTTGTTATTCTGTCTCTCACTGTTAAAATACACCTACCATTAAAATTATAGACTGATAATTTCTTTGTCAGTGGGCAAACGTACAAAATCAGCAGGGGATCAAATACTTTTTTCCCCCACTGTATATGTATTAAATAAGAAAAAATCGAAATTGCACTGACCCTTATTTACAAACCTCAAGCCATATGGTAACCCTTTTGCCATCTTAACTTTAAGCCTTCCTTGCTTACAAATGCAACAGCCATGGATAATGAGAGCATTGTGCATATTATGCCTGATTGCATCAGGCAGTTAAGGAGTGTTCTAATACCCTCCTCACACAATGTAAACAACCCACAATAAACACAGACAAGAGCTGCACCATTTTATGAAGTGTTACAAGCCAATTTTACCTGCATAACATACAGCAGCAGAGTATGTTATAATTTCAATTGTAAATACAGCAGAAAATGTATACAAACTGTATACATAGTGTGACAGACTCTTTAGGTGGTCTGGTCTGGGAGGCTTAATTGATTGATTGTCCAGAATGAGAATGTAGTATTATATATATATATATATATAATTGACCAATCAGTCAATTATCCCCTTGTGCCGGCACCACACCCTTTAAGGAGCCCCTGCACCCAACAGAGAGATTGTAGAGAATGCAGAGACATTTCAGTTTATTTTGAGTTTTGTTGTTTCAGGCCCATGTTCTGGTGTTTTCGTTTGGTATTTATTTAAATAAAAGTATTTTAATTCTGGTTCTGTCTCCTGGGTGCCAGCTGACGGTGTATAATGATGAACATTAGAGTTAGATTATAATTAGAAGATGACAATATCTGCATGATCATATATTTTGTTTTATTGAATGCACATTGTTCCAGTATAATATTGCAACAAACAAACTGAATATAAAATATTTGTTTCTTAAAAAAAAAAAAAAAAAAAAATCCCCAGATTGAATCCCCTGGAATGAAAATAAATTCTTCCTTATAGTTTTTCAATATTAATAATAATAAAAAAAGTTGATTGTTGGTATTTTCATAACTTGTTTTTAGAGTAGGCCTATCTTTCAACAGGGATGTTTATTTTGCTAAATAAAATACTGTAGGCCTGTACTGTACACAGATATGGCATTGAGTTTTTGTAAAGGTACAGACTGGTGCAAGTAATTGTGATTATTTAATGAAGTAATAACATACATTTCATAGTGGAAATTTTTTATTTTAATTAAATTATAAGGGGAAGTTATACAGATATTAAGCCAACAGAGAGAGAGAGAGAGAGAGAGAGAGAGAGAGAGAGAGAGAGAGAGAGAGAAATAAATATATATATCTTTAGGGTATTTCTCCCAAACATCGTGTTTTTCTTTGAAACACGATCCATGAAAAGTGCTTTTCATTGCTGTTAAGCAGCACAAAATACTTCACAATATATAACCAAGTCAAACCAAAAATCAAAGACTTGATAAACCACCTCAGGGGTTTTAATGTGAGAGTTATTCTGCGCAAGTACATACTGCACCATACCAATATACCTTCGCCCTTCAACATGGGAAAAGCATGAAAGGAAAATGGTCATGGATTACACTTTCATGTGTTTTTTTCCTTCCTATTTCATTCTCCTTTCTATATTTTTCTTTCTATCATTCTCTTTAACTTAAATTCTGTTTTGATGCTTTTTTATAATATAGGCCTACACAACATAGGTAGTTAAAATACACCATTAAACAAACTTTAATGGTGTAAACACAGTACAGACATTGGAAACTGATTAAGGTGCATCTAGTATTAGTTAAATGGGAAGCTGAGTTGCCAGGAATTATTATTATTATTATTATTATTATTATTATTATTATTATTATTATTATTATTATAAAGGATTTTTTTATTTTTTTTACTTGTGTACATGATATGTAAAATAAAGGCATAAATCAGCAACTTAATCTAAGTAAGCAACTGAAACAGATTGTGTTTACCAAGCCCCTCCACCACCCCCCCCCATCTTAGATGGACAAACATTGTGGATTTAGTCAATTGAAAAATCAATCTAGCTGTGAAGCAAATTCACTGGCCTTGAAAGTGAACAGGGTGTTAAGATGAATCTCGCCTGCTGTCACTAAACTGAGAGATCTACAGGAAAATGGCAATAAGCAGGCAGATTTCATGCTATTTAGTCTTGATAGAAGATAACCTAGCGCCAATACGCTTCCGTTAATCTGCAAATCCTCCTTGATCTACCTATTAGATGCATGTGATTTATACTAGCATGGAGTTTCATTTCAGTCCCAGGATTACTAGAACAATGATTAAATCACCTGACACTTAAAAATAGGGGATATTATAATACTTTCTATAGCTGACTACATATAAGTGCAGAAGACTGTCTATAAATTGTCCAGTAATATTATGTCTTTATATTTTAGAACTTCAGCTGAGTTCAACACTGATAAACCTTGCCCAGTCTAACAGTTCTCAAAGATCATACGTCCTTTAAATTCTAATCGATACAAAACTTCAATGCTTTGCTCTTACTTATTTTCTTCAATCAAACCTCATAGCCAGGAAATACCTTGGAAACAACCACACAGTAAACCAATTCATAGATCAACTGGCCAAGTGCTCTCCTAATGGATGATATAATTAATCTCACTAAAGCTAACACAACCTTTCTTTTTTCTTTATTGTTTTTCACACTTGAAATTAATGCAATTTCGATTCACCTGTTTTGAGCTACTGTTAGTTTTTTCTTCTTCCACTCACTCAAACTACCTGATAGCAAGTGAACTTGCCACAAATGGAAACTCTAGTATGGGTCATCACTGAACTAGAACAAAGGTATTTACTGAAGTGTGCACAAAACATAAGATTTTCAGGCAGGTCACAGCACTGACATAAATAGAAATATATACAGAAGATGATAATGACTACAGGAGGAGCTGTAATTGGGCAAATGTGCATCTATAAACCCTTCAAGCTAGTCATCAATGTGTAGCATTTGTCTGTAAAACAATACTGTTGCTAGTTATAGAAATGGATGATGGGATTAGCATTAAGTGGTCATTTCATTGTTTTCCTCTGCTTTACACCCAATTTGCAGGACTTAGTTTAAAAGAAATCTGCATTTGTTATGTGTCAAAGGACCAGGATCACATCAACAGTGTCCCATTTCTGTCACTGGCATTATTAATTTCTGTGGCAAATGGGTGACCTGTCCTTAACACTTATTTGCTGCTTGTTCTCGATTAGGGAAAATTTACAAAGCCAAAGAATGACATATGTCTTCTCCTGTTACTTTTTAAAACAAAGCACATCACAACATTTGCATTTTATTAATTCTGCGGAAATCAATCAAATCAAACAAAACTACAACAGCTGTGCAGCCATGCATAAATATACGCAGACTGCTGACACTAACAAAGATCAACCGTGGCCTCTGAGTCCATTATAGTACTGTTGGTTCATTATGCTATCTTGTAATCTTGTGAGAAAAGCTCTTTCTGCCCTGTCTGTGTATATCGACAACCAAAAAATATTTGTGTTACAGAGTTAACAAGACAAATGGAAGAGAAGACTAAACCATGCAAGCTTGCTTATAAAAAATTCAAAGAACACGTCTTCATTCCTTTATGGAACAAAGAACTGAGCAGTGTTTCGGCACCAAAGCTTTTTTTATGCTGTGTGAATATCAACTGGCTCTTACACAGTTTGCTCTCCCTGATGTGCTGCTTGAGCACTATGTCCTTAGGTTAGCAATGCTGTTCTCATATAAAAAATAAAGCAGTCCAACCAGGAGGCAAAAGGGTCTTTGATGTAACTATCACCTGCAAGATTCCTTACAAGTACACAGAAAGCAAGCCACCACTTTAGTTTTGTCAGTGAAAAAAACTAAAGCAAAGACAGGAACATTCATTATACCTTATCGAGGAGTCAATTCACTAATATACACATTGCGTAAGTGGAAAATCCTCATCCTTCATGCTCATCTGTTGTCTGATTGATTGTGCCTTCCTCTCAAATTCACATGCTCCATGCCTACCCATACTCCTCATTTGACCAACCTGACAGGACGATCAAGACTGCAAAAACCTCTCACCATCTCCCAGAACTTCCTCAAAGCTAATCAGGCAACACCTGTTGAGTCTATGATCCATCGCTCTGTTTTGCCACCTACAAACAATTGTCAACTAGGATTACCACAGTTGTCTTGTGAAGCTTGCGAGAATTTATATTTGTCCCTGCTTTTTAGTATGTCAATTAAAAATGTTTTTCACCTCCAAAAGCATTATCTAATCAGACAAGTGTGTTTCACCAAGAGAAAAGTGTGCAATAACACAGAAGTCCATAAGAAAAAGGTTTTCCTGAGGTCGATTGATTTTTTGTCTTTATTGTCTGAATAATGAAAACTCGGAGGATGCAGAGTACAAGCTTTCACTTTGGAATAACACTTGTGACCCTTGAACTGTGCTGTCTCCGCATCAAGACAGTGCTCTCCAATTATATACTCTTTCTCCTCTCTTTGGGGTGTTTCATATCAGAGTCCTGCATTATGTGCAGATTACAGTCAGATCATAGGTTTTGTTGCATTGACTTTTAGATTTTTCTTATGGCAGCGCATTTGTGAACTAATATTTCCATTCTTAGTGTTTTCCTATCTCTTTTTATTTCATTTTCAGGACCCTGGTTAACTGAATTGTGCAAGGAAAGCAACTTAAATTGGAAAGCCTTGCCATCAAACCAAAATGACCACAGTCATCCTCTATTCTCACTGGTTTTAAGAGAACAAATTTCATTCAATGTCCAGAAACATTCAAGTCACAGAAAATAGTCACTTTCTTCCTTCAGCTTTAAATACTTAATGGGGCAACAAAAGATTGGTAATGCACGGACAAAAGTAGAAATAATGAAATCACATGAAGTGGCCCTTTGATGCAACAATATAATCAAAGGATTCCTTTTTGTCAGCACTATCTAAACATTACTTTAACCTTCATTGAGCATGCTATCTTTCTTCATATGCACACTGGAATGTCTTTCACAAGCAGAGTCTAAGTATCTGTGGGGAACATAAAGGCTACATGCTGGGCTTCAGTGATCCCTTATAATTCCCAACTGGCACTGCAGAAGAGCCCCCTGCCTCTGCTACACCTTGAGACGGGCAGCTTAAAGGCAACAGCCTGCTCCATAAGCCCGTGCTCTCCTAATTAGCTCAAGTCTTTAACCACTGCATTGGACCAGTACAATGGCTCATGTGATGGTTACACAAATTTTAATTGCTGCGCATTCTCTGAAATCAAGGAGGTGGAATAAATTGAAGGCTCGTGAACAGTCAGGATTCCAGACAACAGCACCAAACCAAACCACAAAAAAATATAGAAACTGTCAATTTTTATGTTCTTCTTTTTTAATGTAATAACTGAAAGCCATAGTACAAGCAGACATTAAAACACCTCATACAGCCATTACTATACTATTACTATAGTAAAAATATATTACATTATTATAATATCCACCCCTACATTTTCAATAAGTGCTTCATCCAGTACAAGGAAGGTTAGGACATAAATTAATATTTCTAATTTTGCCACCTTTGCCAAGCTATGTAGTAGTAATGTGACCATTACTGACAACAACAGAATGATGTTAATCGTAATCCCGATTGCCTGAAGTGACAGATGAATATGGTCTAGTCCAGTGAATTGCATTTGAAAACCATATTTTCTAAACTTTTGAAATCCAATACAGATTATTATTATTAGTTTGTTTTATGTCTGGGTTTCACATATCCACTGTTTTTGGTTTCAAAAAGCAAAATGTTTGGTACCCAAACAGAACAACTGAGTAGATGGACATCTGCCGATTCAGAAAGTCACTTAATGTTGCTGAAGGACAGCACTGGATCTCTGTAATCAACCCGAGGGTCTACAATTGACAGGGCACACTATACAACAAGAATATCAGGGAAGGCTGCAAGGGGACTGTCTAAACACAGCTCTGACATCACGTATGATGTGAGCATTATGCCAAATCTAGCTGTATGATAATGACAATATCACCAGTTGTATCCTATGAACTAGGGCCTACATAAATATGGAGAATACCAGGGGTGGACTTTATTGTTGAAGTCATTCTACTATAAAAACAGGAATACAAAATTTAAAACATAGTAAAAGGATAAGAAATGCAATCAGCATTTCCTAATCTCTGTTTAATTAAAACCACAGTGAGACCCCTTAGACATTAGAGGGCTACCATAAGCTTTAATGTCCTCTGAAGCCAATGAAACCTCACCAACAGTTTAACTGAAGTGTGCCACCCACCAGCACTATATCAAAGATAGTATATTTTACAAACCCATCGCACCACTAAGAGTGAAGAGTGAACTCTCCTTTTTCCCAGGTTCATGGAAAGAATCGCACATGGAATGAAATAAAGCCAGAACAAGAGAGGTTCGCTGCCCTCTGTTATATAAACTAAAACAATGCACAAAAATAAAAAATAAAAGTGTTTTAAGAAAATAAATAAAAAAATGTATTGATTCAAATGCCTGGGGGTCATGTGAGGTTAATTAACACATTTACTAAAGAAAACTGAAGAAAATGAGTCATTCTCTGCTCTGTTTCTCTTTCAGTAGCAGGATACAAGTCTGTTTATATTGTACTAGCAGCCTTTATATACGGCAGAGAGTATTTTATAAAAAAAAAAAAATCCATTAGTGGTCTATTGGATTTTATAATTGTAGTGCTAGTCTGGTTTTAATTGAACCTGTTAGAATGTATTGAGAATTACATACAATCATTCTCCCTTTATACTCTCACATTTCAGTTTAGACGAGATGGACAATTAAAAAAAATCTAGCAGAATCTGTTGCTGTATTAAAATTGTATTGTATGCTGTCTAAACATAGCGTGATTAATCTTTTTATCATATGTCATGGTAAGATTAATATACATCCACTTCAAAAGGCAATGACAATGATTCTTGTGAAAAAATAACAATTTACACGTTCAATAAATCTGAATGAACAGTAGAAATGTTGTTATCAAGTAGATATGAAGATTATCAGTTATCTTTCAAGTCAAGGATACTACCCAAAGGGGGAGGGGCCAATGCCATTAACATGGGACCTCAGTGAAGTATTTTTGTATAACAAAGTGGCCTATTGGCCACTGTGCGCTGCCACTCAAGCATCCCTCCCCTGCTTGTATAAAGACTATGACACACAGTGAACCATCCTCTATTTGTTATTCTTCCTGGGAAATCCTCTCTTCAGGCCTGTGAGCACAGAAGCCATTCCAAAACTGTTTAATATTCATATCAATACAGTTAATAACTGCACAGTTGATTTCCTGAAACAGGTGATAACATAATATTATACCCAAGGGGATCCATGTGGTATATAGCTCTTATTGCACCACCACAATGGATTTGAAAGAAAACGATGTGCTTTAAGTGTAGACTTTCATCTTTAATTTGAGGGTAGTTACATCAAAATTGGTTGACCAGTGTAGGAATTACACCCATTTTTATATGTGGTCCCCCCAATTTTAGGGGCTCAAAAGCAATTGGACAAACTAACATAATCATTAATTAAATTGTGAGTTTCAATACTTGGTTGCAAATCCTTTTCAGTCAATGACTGCCTGAAGTCTGGAACCCATAGACATCACCAGATGCTGGGTTTCTTCCCTGGTGATGCTCTGCCAGGCCTTTACTGCAGCTGTCTTCAGTTCCTGCTTGTTCTTGGGGTATTGTTTCCTTTCAAATTAATTGTGGTGGCGTACACAGCCAAAATGATGACAATTCTGTCACTGTCCAAATATTTATGACCCTAATTGTATATATTGCTATATATATATAATATACTTGAGCTTTCCATGACTGTTTTCCTTTGCAGGATTTCTTTCACAGCTTGCTTATAGCAGAGAGCAGTGGCACTAAATCCATTAGGCCCGGCAGCATCCCCGGTCTGCCGCCCAGATCCATCAGCCTAAATGAGCTGCTCTAGCGGTGTGACTTTTGCAATAGCCCGTGGCTACGGCTAATATTGCAGACTGGTGCAGCTGAGTGGTATGCTGCTCCACACGAAAGAACAGCACTGCCCTCCTGTGCAAACCTGGTGCCCAGGTGCATGCCGTGGTGCACACCTGTGCAGACCCTCATCCAGGAGTTTGGACAGCGATGCAAATAGGAAGAGCGCATACAGCAGTGGACCACGTCCCGCTAGCCAGCTCCGATACCTGACAACGCTCCCCAAGAAACCGGACAGAGCTTGATCAGTGTTGTAAAGCAGAATGGTCAAATATTGCAAAATCTAGGTGTGCAAAGTTGGCAGAGACCTATCCCAACAGACTCACAGCAGTAACCGCTGCCAAAGGTACTTCCACCAAGTATTAACTCAGGGAGGTGGAAACGTATTCAATTATGATATTTCAGTTCTGTATTTTTTATATATCATTATTTTCACAATAAAACTATTCGGCTTCTCTGTCTGGAGTATGATGTGCAGATAAGTGGAAGAAATCCTAATTTAAATGCATGAAACTGTGAGGCACCGACAAAACACAATGTGAAAAAAGTTCTGGGGCTGGTAGACTTTCAATAGGCCTCCCTGCTTCCACCTGCATCGATCTTCCCCTAACATTACATCTGCAAAATGTATTATTTCATATTCCCATATTTTATGTGGCTTTGGATCCATTTGGTAGATTCCTTTGTGTATCTTTATATATATATATTGTGACAAACCGCCTTGGCTGTACACGTGTGCGGGTCGTCTCTGTGATCTTCTTAGTAAAAACAAGTCATGACCCAGGGAGGAGGTTGCAAAAACAGGGCTGTGCCTGTATGTTTACTTCAAACAAAACAAATCAGAAAACAAAACCTAACTCACACTGGAGTTGTAACTAATCTTACATAATCTTTCTATTTTAAACAAAGTCTGGAATAAATATGTCTTGGCTTTCTCCTTACGAGCTACCTCTGTTTTCCAGATCACTCACCCTATTGTCTCTCTCTTCTCTCTCGCTCAGGCCCGCCTTATATACCTGGTGAATAATCGAGGAAGTAGCACCAGGTGACCACATTAGGTGGTAGAATGGCTGCCTGAGGGTTTCTGGGAAGTTTAGTTGTCTAGGGTCGGTATTCTACCCTAGAGTACAGACCTTACAGCAGACCTGGCCTGACATATCTGCCATGTATGACCCTGCCCCTTGGTTTGTCACTATATATATATATATATATATATATATATATATATATATATATATATATGAACACTAACTTAATCAAACGCAAACTGGAGAGAAAATCTGTGGTGCTATATGACCTGTATAAAATATAAATGATACTTTATTAACATTACTAATTCCCATGAACAACAAATTGCAATGATAAGACATGGGGAAAAGTGAAGAAAACTCGGGTCAATCTTCACAAGAAAAAATTCTCTCAATTTATCCTTTCTTCATCTGTTGTGATCATCTTCTGGAATAACTTTCTTCCCCCTATCTCTGGAGGATAACAGACGTTTGCTTTGACCTGCTAGGCTATAACGTAAACCAGAGCATAAATCACCTTGTGCATCTTGGTGGGCACATTTCACAATCTTATTAGCCAAACTGGGAGAAATAAGCAGGAAGTGCAAGGGGCAAAAGATGAGACAGAGGTCCAACTGCAGCTGTAACCCTGTTTTACTATGTTGACAGGTTTGTAGGAATTGATCACTGTTTTCAGTGGGAAAAACTAAAATAATAACTACAATAGCAAAAGCATTTAACTTGTTCAATATACACTCACCTAAAGGATTATTAGGAACACCATACTAATACTGTGTTTGACCCCCTTTCGCCTTCAGAACTGCCTTAATTCTACGTGGCATTGATTCAACAAGGTGCTGAAAGCATTCTTTAGAAATGTTGGCCCATATTGATAGGATAGCATCTTGCAGTTGATGGAGATTCGTGGGATGCACATCCAGGGCACGAAGCTCCCGTTCCACCACATCCCAAAGATGCTCTATTGGGTTGAGATCTGGTGACTGTGGGGGCCAGTTTAGTACAGTGAACTCATTGTCATGTTCAAGAAACCAATTTGAAATGATTCGACCTTTGTGACATGGTGCATTATCCTGCTGGAAGTAGCCATCAGAGGATGGGTACATGGTGGTCATAAAGGGATGGACATGGTCAGAAACAATGCTCAGGTAGGCTGTGGCATTTAAACGATGCCCAATTGGCACTAAGGGGCCTAAAGTGTGCCAAGAAAACATCCCCCACACTATTACACCACCACCACCAGCCTGCACAGTGGTAACAAGGCATGATGGATCCATGTTCTCATTCTGTTTACGCCAAATTCTGACTCTACCATCTGAATGTCTCAACAGAAATTGAGACTCATCAGACCAGGCAACATTTTTCCAGTCTTCAACTGTCCAATTTTGGTGAGCTTGTGCAAATTGTAGCCTCTTTTTCCTATTTGTAGTGGAGATGAGTGGTACCCGGTGGGGTCTTCTGCTGTTGTAGCCCATCCGCCTCAAGGTTGTACGTGTTGTGGCTTCACAAATGCTTTGCTGCATACCTCGGTTGTAACAAGTGGTTATTTCAGTCAAAGTTGCTCTTCTATCATTCTATCTAGCATTTTCGCCCACAGGACTGCCGCATACTGGATGTTTTTCCCTTTTCACACCATTCTTTGTAAACCCTAGAAATGGTTGTGCGTGAAAATCCCAGTAACTGAGCAGATTGTGAAATACTCAGACCGGCCCGTCTGGCACCAACAACCATGCCACGCTCAAAATTGCTTAAATCACCTTTCTTTCCCATTCAGACATTCAGTTTGGAGTTCAGGAGATTGTCTTGACCAGGACCACACCCCTAAATGCATTGAAGCAACTGCCATGTGATTGGTTGGTTAGATAATTGCATTAATGAGAAATTGAACAGGTGTTCCTAATAATCATTTAGGTGAGTGTATATGTATATAATGAATGAAAAAGACCACCCTGAACTGCTTTGCACCTCCCGCTGAATTATTCCCTGGATCCTGGGGGCGGTGAATTACCTGAGGGAGCACCTGATCAGCTGTTCCCTCCGTGACTGGCTCCCCTCCTCGATGAAACAGGAAGCAACAGACTTCCCGCTGAGGAGAGGCAGGCAGGAGAGCCAGAGAGTGAGTGAGTGTGAGAGAGAGAGAGTGAGTTGAGAGGGCCAGACACACGCTCACATGGAGAGAAGAGGATTTTGATCGCAGTAACAGACTTTGTTTATGGATAATGAACTTGCTTTTGGAATATGGACTTGACTGATTGCCAGTGTTTGTCGTGTTTGTGTTTATGATTAGTTCTGTGTTCAGAGAGGGACCCATGTAAATGTAGTTTTTGTATGTCTGTTTATTTTGGTTTGAGCACTGTTAATAAACCTGCACTTAATTCATAGTAAGCTGCCTTTGTGTTTCCTAAACCTAGATGCCATACCCCACACAGTGTCACTATATAAAAAACAATCAGCCATAACATTATGACCACTGACAGGTGAAGTGAATAACACTGATAATCTCATTATCATGGCACCTGTCAGTGGGTGGGATATATTAGGCAGCAAGTGAACATTTTGTCCTCAAAGTTGAAGTGTTAGAAGCAGGAAAAATTGGCAAGCGTAAGGATCTGAGCGACTTTGACAAGGGCCAAATTGTGATGGCTAGACGACTGGGTCAAAGCACCTCCAAAACTGCAGCTCTTGTGAGGTGTTCCAGGTCTGCAGTGGTCAGTACCTATCAAAAGTGGTCCAAGGAAGGAAAAGCGGTGAACCGGCGACAGGGTCATGGGCGGCCAAGGCTCATTGATGTACGTGGGGAGTGAAGGCTGGCCCGTGTGGTCCGATCCAACAGACGAGCTACTGTAGCTCAAATTTTGTACGTTTGCCCACTCACAAAGAAATGATCAGTCTATAATTTTAATGGTAGGTGTATTTTAACAGTGAGAGACAGAATAACAAAAAAAAAATCCAGAAAAACGCATTTCAAAAAAGTTATAAATTGATTTGCATGTTAACGAGGGAAATAAGTATTTGACCCCTTCGACTTAGTACTTGGTGGCAAAACCCTTGTTGGCAATCACAGAGGTCAGACGTTTCTTGTAGTTGGCCACCAGGTTTGCACACATCTCAGGAGGGATTTTGTCCCACTCCTCTTTGCAGATCCTCTCCAAGTCATTAAGGTTTCGAGGCTGACGTTTGGCAACTCGAACCTTCAGCTCCCTCCACAGATTTTCTATGGGATTAAGGTCTGGAGACTGGCTAGGCCACTCCAGGACCTTAATGTGCACTCCTTTGTTGCCTTGGCTGTGTGTTTTGGGTCATTGTCATGCTGGAATACCCATCCACGACCCATTTTCAATGCCCTGGCTGAGGAAAGGAGGTTCTCACTCAAGATTTGATGGTACATGGCCCCGTCCATCGTCCCTTTGATGCGGTGCAGTTGTCCTGTCCCCTTAGCAGAAAAACACCCCCAAAGCATAATGTTTCCACCTCCATGTTTGACAGTGGGGATGGTGTTCTTGGGGTCATTCCTCCTCCTCCAAACACGGCGAGTTGAGTTAATGCCAAAGAGCTCGATTTTGGTCTCATCTGACCACAACACTTTCACCCAGTTCTCCTCTGAATCATTCAGATGTTCACTGGCAAACTTCAGATGGGCCTGTACATGTGCTTTCTTGAGCAGGGGGACCTTGCGGGCGCTGCTGGATTTCAGTCCTTCACGGCGTAGTGTGTTACCAATTGTTTTCTTGGTGACGATGGTCCCAGCTGCCTTGAGATCATTAACAAGATCCTCCCGTGTAGTTCTGGGCTGATTCCTCACCGTTCTCATGATCATTGAAACTCCACAAGGTGAGATCTTGCATGGAGCCCCAGACCGAGGGAGACTGACAGTTATTTTGTTTTTCTTCCATTTGCGAATAATCGCACCAACTGTTGTCACCTTCTCACCAAGCCGCTTGGCGATGGTCTTGTAGCCCATTCCAGCCTTGTGTAGGTCTACAATCTTGTCCCTGACATCCTTGGACAGCTCTTTGGTCTTGGCCATGGTGGAGAGTTTGGAATCTGATTGATTGATTGCTTCTGTGGACAGGTGTCTTTTATACAGGTAACGAGCTGTTGTTATTCTGTCTCTCACTGTTAAAATACACCTACCATTAAAATTATAGACTGATCATTTCTTTGTCAGTGGGCAAACGTACAAAATCAGCAGGGGATCAAATACTTTTATCCCTCATTGTATTCCCTCATTTGCTGTTTTGTTGATGGTGGTGGAGAGCGCTGTCTAACACATCGGTCCAAAATCTCACATAGGTGTTCAACTGGGTTGAGATCTGGTGACTGCAAAGGCCATAGCATACGATTCACATAATTTTCATACTCATCAAACCATTTAGTGACCCCTCGTGCCCTGTGGATGGGGGCATTGTCATCCTGGAAGAGACCACTCCCATCAGGATAGACATGTTTCACCATAGGATAAAGGTGATCACTCAGAATAACTTTGTAATAATTTGCAGTGACCCTTCCCTCTAAGGGGACAAGTGGACCCAAACCAGGCCATTCAAAATCGAGGTCAGCTGGGCCTGGGCATGACAGGATGTTAACTGCTTATTTGTATCATGCAGTACACCTGTTTGGAGGCATCTGCATTTGTCATGTTCCTCCACTCATTTATTCAGGTTTTTCCTTTAATTTGTTGCCCGTCTGTGTGTGTGTATATATATATATATATATATTAGGGCCCAACAGAAATTTCGGAGCACTGATATTATCGACCGATATTGGCCTTTTACAGAAATATCTGTATCAGCACATATTCCACCGATTGTCCAAAAATCCTTCATCAGACTTTAGGCAATAAATAATTACCTGTTTATTTAGTTTTACAGTCATTATTATAATTATTCACCACTGTTTTTTAACATAGTTACTTCAGTTTGCGGTGGAAGCTTCTGACACCACACTGAAACATTATATTTATAAAACTATTTCAAATCTTACATACAAATCCTACATAGTGTTATGGCTATGATTCAAATTGCAATATGTTTAACATATAGAACGTATTAAATAAGTTACACTTTCTACAGCATTTTTAAATACATTTTTAAAAAACAAATGCAGCTGTGCTGTGTTGTGCTGTCTGCACTATTACCTGCCCCTGTGTGATCAGCAGTATTGAGCACTGAGGAGGAATTGTAAACCTCACGTGTGTAAAATGCTAATATAAGCTAGACCAACACTTACCACTATCTTATTATTTGCTCTAATGTATAGAACATGCACAAAGTTCTATTTGTGTGTGAAATTGCTCAAATACCTTGGTCTTTGTTCTGTATAGAACATGCAAATATTTATATATTTCCTTTATTCTCCCTTATTCTAATTTATTAAATATATTTTTACAATGTTTGATTTGTAGATATTATTTATGATGAAAATTAATGTTAAGTTTATTATGCAAAATATAAAAATCCTGCCTTCAGTGCATATTTGACAATTTCTCTCTGACTCTCTCTGATTTGAGGGATCCATGCTAGAACTTGTCTGTTTTGCATGCTAACTATATATATATATATATCGCCAGATATATCAGTAATCGGGAAATTGAACTTCTGAATTATCGGTATCCTTATCGGACGCAAAAAAACTTTATCGGTTGGGCTCTAATATATATATATACCATAAAACTTCAATCAAGCACCCCCGGCGTTTATTCCAAATAACTGCAAGAAGCCCCGGCATCAATTTAAGTAGGCTAATAGGCCATGCTTTTATTTATTTATTCTTTTAATTATTATTTTTTTCCAGAGATGTAAACAAATCACTTTCAATGTATGGTGAACTATACACTGGATTGAAAACAAGATAATGGTAATTCTGTTAGCAGTCTAATGCTGGGGACGTTAAGCCCGATTTGAGCCCGATTTGGCGCGTCCCGCCGCCGCTGCTCGTGTAGAGAGACGGGCTGAAGTGTCGTAAGCGAGTCGGAGCCGCTACGAGTTTATTAAACGTTTCATATTTACGACTCGATCAGCGCCGATCGTGGAGAGTGACGTCATCAGCAGCCAATGAGAGCCGAGCTGACTGAAGAAGAGAGAAGAAACAGGAAGAATAAACATGACAGGAGAATAAGATTTTCATACGTATTTATTAAAATACTTCAAATACCAATGATTGTTTCGGTGCAGGTTATTTAAAAAACACTCTAATACAGGGGAAATAATATTTTCAAGTACCAATTAGTATCTGTAATTGACCCAGGTCTGCGCTAAATATCGACCCCAATGCGATGATCATACGATGATGGATAGAGCCTGTTGTGCAGCTCTCACAGTGAAGCTCTCACGGCCATGTCTTCACACACATCCTCTTTTCTCTCCGCTTTTTGTGTTTGTCCGACACGCGAACACGAACAGCAACAGCAGTTTGTTTGTTGCGCAAATTTCCACAGTTTTGCACAGATCTGCAGAAATCCACTGATCCCACTGGTGCAGCAGCACAGATCTGCGCATTACTGCGGACATCGTCACTTCACGAACGTGACCTTTTCGCTGTGCAGATCACGCGTGTTTCTGCGAAATGTGGGGAGTCTGGAGGCTGTTACGCAGATCGCCACGACAAGGACTTCAGATCAGTCGAGAAATGTGTGTTCCCCTATACGCGCTCGGTTGTGTGCGCTCCTTCACGACGCAAAAGACATGAATTCGGTGCAAAATAATCGTTAAGTGTGAGCTGCGCACTGTTCATAAAATCGGTCGGATTGTAGAAATCATGTAGTGTGACCCCAGCATAAGATTCGATATACAGTACTATGCAAAAGTTTTAGGCAGGTGTGAAAAAATGCTGTAAAGTAAGAATGCTTTCAAAAATAGACATGTTAATAGATGATATTTCTCAATTAACAAAATGCAAAGTGAGTGAACAGAAGAAAAATCTACATCAAATCAATATTTGTGTGACCACCCTTTGCCTTCAAAACAGCATCAATTCTTCTAGGTACACTTGCACACAGTTTTTGAAGGAACTTGGCAGGTAGGTTGGCCCAAACATCTTGGAGAACTAACCACAGCTCTTCTGTGGAATTAGGCAGCCTCAGTTGCTTCTCTCTCTCCATGTAATCCCAGACAGACTCGATGATATGAGATCAGGGCTCTGTGGGGGCCATACCATCACTTCCAGGACTGCTTGTTCTTCTTTACGCTGAAGATAGTTCTTAATGACTGTCACTGTATGTTTGGGGTCATTGTCATGCTGCAGAATACATTTGGGGCCAATCAGATGCCTCCCTGATGGTATTGCATGATGGATAAGTATCTGCCTGTACTTCTCAGCATTGAGGAGACCATTAATTCTGACCAAATCCCCACCTCCATTTGCAGAAATGCAGCCCCAAACTTGCAAGGAACCTCCACCACGCTTCACTGTTGCCTGCAGACATTCATTCGTGTACCGCTCTCCAGCCCTTCGGCGAACAAACTGCCTTCTGCTACAGCCAGATATTTCAAATTTTGACTCATCAGTCCAGAGCACCTGCTGCCATTTTTCTGCACCCCAGTTCCTGTGTTTTCTTGCATAGTTGAGTGGCTTGGCCTTGTTTCCACGTCAGAGGTATGGCTTTTTGGCCGCAAGTCTTCCGTGAAGGCCACTTCTGACCAGACTTCTCTGGACAGTAGATGGGTGTACCAGGGTCCCACTGTTTTCTGCCAATTCTGAGCTGATGGCACAGCTGGACATCTTCCGATTGTGAAGGGAAGTAAGCATGATGTGTCTTTCATCTGCTCCAGTAAGTTTCCTTTGCCGACCACTGCATCTACGGTCCTCAACGTTGCCTGTTTCTTTTTGCTTCTTCAAAAGAGCTTGGACAGCCTTGGAAACCCCTGTCTGCCTTGAAATGTCTGCCTGGCAGAGACCTTGCTGATGCAGTATAACTACCTTGTGTCTTGTTGCTGTGCTCAGTCTTGCCATGGTGTATGACTTTTGATAGTAAACTGTCTTCAGCAACCTCACCTTGTTAGCTGTGTTTGGCTGTTTCTCACCCAGTTTTATTCCTCCTACACAGCTGTTTCTGTTTCAGTTAATGATTGTGTTTCAACTGACATATTGAATTGATGATCATTAGCACCAGTTTGGTATAATTGTTTAATCATACACCTGACTATATGCCTACAAAATCCCTGACTGTGTGCAAGTGGACCTAGAAGAATTGATGCTGTTTTGAAGGCAAAGGGTGGCCACACCAAATATGGATTTGATGTAGATTTTTCTTCTGTTCTCTCACTTTGCATTTTGTTAATTGATAAATATAATCTATTAACATGTCTATTTTTAAAGCATTCTTACTTTACATCATTTCTTCACACCTGCCTAAAACTTTTGCACAGTACTGTACATTGAACTATCGCTAAATAAACAAAAAGCACTCCAACAAAACTGTGGAAATACGCTTTAAACCAAACCATCAACATTATACTTAATTAATGCATTGTTTATGTCGCAGTTGACAGTTAGTTCATTCACTATAATTAACAGCAATACAAATATACAGCAATATATATATATATATATATATATATACTTAAAGTGAGAAATAATAAAAACACGTGATGGTGTTTTTTTAAATTAATATACGTTTTACATATGTATTGAAAAAAACTTAAAATAAAAGTTAATGTAAATATGTTGTGTAACGTTCTTTCAAATGTGTTAATGTCTTTAGAAACTGTATTGATTTCCCTTTTCTTTATTTATAAAACATTGTCAAGTCTGTTTTGTAACCCAGCGTTTATTAGACCGGCTTTTGCTTACATGATTATGCAAATCAACCTGGCGACTATTTGGAGACCGGCTGCTATTTGAAACCTGGCGAGTACTCGAAGTTTTACGGTATATATATATATGGCAGTTACTCCACAGACACCTAGAGAGTGACCATTTAATTCTGTTGTAATTTTGACCAGAATTAATGACAGATGAGGAGAAAACTTAATTTATAAGGAAGACCGATGGGGTTGATATCCACAGGCAGAGAGGCTCTGGAGTGATTGTTTCCTCCTAAGGGTGAAAACTCACATCCTTTTTATTCCCTGCAGTATTCGAAGGATGAACTCTTCCCCTTTAATTTACGCAAGTGAAACTCAAACAGTGATGCCAGGGAAACATGTAAATTATTCAATAGCTACACTATTTTCACTAACTTCATACATCCCAGTCCTAGAAAAGCCCAACTTTAAAAATATACTTTCACTGGGCCCTGATGAGCTTTGAGTAACAACCCACGGATACAACAGCAGTTAAAAAGACATTGAGAAGCGTGCTCTATTTCCATTATTTAACACCAATGCTATATTATGATAGCAGGACACCTATAAATATTCACACTAGTCCTGTAAATGTGAGGCTGTGAACTAAGGCATTGTATGCTATTATTTATTTAATCTGGTTGCTGCTTTTATCCATTAAAAAAGTATTAACAGCATAACAAACTGTAAAACATTATAAAGGCTACACAGATGTTTTTAAATCTAGCACACAACAAGGCAATCAGGTATACACTGAAGAAAAGTGAGAGCAAAATGAGGAGCAGGATTACAATACTCTTCAATAGAGATAGTGTATTTGCACACAGTGCGCACCAATTAATATACCTCATCCCCAGGTATTTTACCTCATCCCTGGTAAAAGACTAGCATTGAGATTTCATTTCATGCTCTGCCATCATATCAACTGATTCCAACTGTGTCTGGTAACTCCAATCACAACACACGGGGGCTTAATACCTTATGGTGCCAGCTTTGCTTTAGCTGCTTAAGTTCTTTCTTACACACAATATGACAAATCAATATGACATGAAATAATACAGATGACCTTATCAAAAACTTTATTAAAAAGGAGCAAGGCTCACAAAGGGCAACCTGATGGAACACCCAAATGAATAACAGGCTTCTCTCATTTGCTTCCCACCCCCCACCGCCCAGTCATGTTGACTACCTTGGAAAGAAGACTATTTGTCTGGCTTACTTATCGACGGTGACAGGATTTCTAAAATAACTGAATACGCACAGGTCTCTATGCAATCAATCACGGCAGAACCCTGCAAATTAAGACAAAGGATATAAAGGGCTTATAATCAAGTCCCCTATAATCTGGTCCCCTTCCCAAACAGTGCAAGATAGGACCCTGTGGTGCTCAAACCATGGATACCACCACTGCGCACAAACAGTCTGAAACAGCAGAGATAATGCAACTACCTTTCTCAGAGGGACCATACTAACTCCTGCTTCGTACATATTACAAGCGTCTAATAGAAATGCATTTGCTCTGGAAACAATCAAAGCTAAGGAAGTTAATGAATCATTTTCATTGTTCTAAATTAAAAAAATACATTATTAAAAAAAAAAACCTGTTATGTTCCTCTGTTATCATTTCATACCGCCAATATCATCAATTGCTGTAAACATCAATTCCAATCTAGGACCTTCCTTTCCCCCACTCTTGGCTATATTAGGAATCTTTACTCCCTCATGATCACTCAGAGAAGAAATCTAGAAATATAAAAATACAATCTCTGAGTGGTAAATGGGAGAGTTGAATTAACTAACTGGAAGTTGTTGCTAAGAAATATCTACCACCTGCTGAGCCTCTCTTTAGTTACAGTTTAATTGCTCAGTTTAGTTTTTTGTCTCTTTTAGCTACATTACATTTAAACTCTGCCTAAAGAAACATCATACTAAAAAGGTTTTATGGATGAGGTTATGTAGAAATGTGCTTTGAATGTGTGGAAACCACCCTAGGCTGTGTGAAAGTACAGAGTGCTGATAGGAAGTGCTGTGCTTGTGCGACAAAGGTGTCTTCTGTTAAGAAATTGTACCTTAACAAAAAAATAGGAATGCCTTTGTTATGGCAATTTAAAGCAGTGCATTTTTTTTTGTATTATTAATAAAAGTTCAGGCTGCACTTAGTATCATACATTCAGTAAATGGGCTAGCTCTGCCAGGGATTATGTAAGAATATATAATAGATTGCACAATAATAAGTTACATTCCTGAAACATCATGCAGGATCATGACAACCATGCGGTTTTGTTAATCGCTGGAAATAACAGAAACAACAGCACTCTGAAATCCTTTCATCTTGAAAAAGTGTACTCACTAAAGAAGCCAGAATGCCTGCCTGCTTATCTGAACATCAGCAGCCCCTGCCACCGTGTTATGGTTTAATAAATGATATGTGTTACATGTTTGGGAGATTCTGTTTCTGATCAATTTTTAAAAAGGGCCCAAGCTATAAGCACATTTATTTTTCAAAAATATTTTCCCGGCCCAACCTACAAATACGAATAATTTATGTACATGCTTATGAAAAACATCTTATTACTCACTGTCAGCTAGTTTCACAGACCTTGATTAGCACTAGTCTTGGACTATCCAACCTAAAATGACATTGGGTAGTCCAAGACCAGTGCTAATGAGAGTCTGCGTCTGAAACAGATGGTTTAATTAAACGCTTTCTGGTCCTTCTTCTGGACACAGTTGTTAATATTTTTCTGTTTTCTTTATTTATTTATTTTTAAGATGAATGATAATCATTAGTCGATGTTACTGATATGAAAGGTAATGCACTAATGCATTGGATTCTTCTGTTTTTTATCCTCTTTAATTTATGTTGCCTAACAAATAAATTAGTAATGGTTGTATTAAGTAAAGCTTTCAGACATGTAGAAGATGAAAAATAAATGTAGTATTTGTAGAAAATCTAAAATAAGTAAGAAAAATGTCACCTTAACCTGTTTCTCTTGGTCTGAACCCTACATTATACCACATCTTTTAGATAAATTGTGCAGACACATCATCCAACTGTTTCACATACTGAACTTCATCTTTCAAAAAGATGACCACCTGTGTAGGATTTGTGGGACAGTAAACTATTTTGAAACAATTAAATAAATGCACCGATTGTATTACGGGAGAACACTACAAGCTCTTGCCAAACATACAGGAATACATTAAAGTTTTACATGAAATGCACTGATGTTCTAATTGATTGCATAACAACTGGATAAGTGATTTCAATTGTTCGGCTATGAACACTGACACGGGAGACAGCGAAGCAGAGCATGTTTTTGTGGCCGTGAAGAAGAAAACTGTACAATGGCTGATCGTGAAGCAGCCAATACTATTTGGCAGCACAACGCACAGGAGCTTAGAGCACAACATACTGCGAGTCCCCTGTGCTCTTACACATTTCTTTTTGAACATGACTGTGGTCCTTTTGATAATTAATCCACTGGGGGATTACTGTCAAACAATTCTCTACCCACGGGTTATCATTTCCAACAACTACTGCTGCACATTTAAAATATTTTTAATAATGCACAGTTCAACCCTCTTTGCCTTTAACTTTCCCAAAGGCATTCAATAAGTTTCAAGCCTGGCAGGACAGGGGTGTAATCTGGGTGGTTCTTCTACATTTTCTGAATTATTAGAGGTGGATGTACTAAATACAAATCTTATATTCTTATAGGGAAAGGCAAAGCTGGTGCTCGTGTTGCCCAAGTGACCTTTGAAACTTTTAAATGTGGCATACATTGAACAGTGATTGTTGTGACTTCCTGAGACAAGTGAAGACAGTATCTCTGCAGCACCATCATCATCAAAAGAAAAAGTCCAATGATGTTGAGCAATAAGTGTAACATAATATTAAATGAATGAAAAACATTTTTAAATTATTTAAAAGACTTCTGCCATGCATGGCAATCACAGTTGATAAACCTGGCCAAAAGGGGAACCATCTTTCAGACAGGTTTACTGACACACCTGGGAGCTAATCTGATTCCCTGCCATCAGATTGCGAGACTGCTAAACTATATTTACATTTACTCAGTGAATCCATCTGACCCTGTAATAGCAAGAGCCCTGCATCAAGAATTCTACCAGCAAAAAAAAAAAGAAAAACGTCCTGATTCGTTCAAATAAAGATGCAGCCCATATGTTGTGTAATTTCCTCTCTCTTTCAATCAGATTAACAGATTTTGTCTGAGAGTCTGAAAACAAGTTCTGTGAACTGTAACTTCTGTTCAAATTAAACCCTATTGATGGATACTCAGGGGTAATAACATTGCCAGAAATCATAGAAACATAGCTTCCACCCTCCACCAGACAAGCGCAATGGAATGAAAAGCATGTTGTGCTGAACTGAGTTACATACATCCCCAGTGCTTGCTTGCTCTTGATCTTACTCTCTCTCTCTCTCTCTCTCTCTCTCTCTCTCTTCCGCTACTGGTAGTGAAAGGTAAGACAGCACTGAATAGGCTACTTGACATGAAGAGTGCAAAGTAAGTGGCTACAGAGAGACAAGAACAAGGTAAAGGGTTAATGAATGCACACTGGGAAAGTTAGTACCTACAGCAGTTAGTACCTACAGACTCAGAGTACAGACACCCCCCCCCCGCCACACACACACACACACACACACACACACACACACTATACCCCGCCCTGGACAGTTTTTGATCTTTATGTCAGCTCTCCCCTTCTCTGCTCACAAATTAATTGATCCCGATGCAGCAATAACACAGAACCGTGTGCATCAAAAGACAGCCAACAATCTATAAGAAAAAAGGATAAAAGTAACTCTTTATTTCCATTTTTCAATTTTACACCATGTAATTAAGATGTAAAAGCAGTTTGAGCACAAGGAGCTCAGCAGCCAAGACAGAGACAGGAAAGAACTAGGTTTCTTAACTGTTTTTTAGTTTTTTTTACCTCTGGGAAGACTCCGTACAGATCCAGGTCAGGTTACCAGAGAGACAGTTGTTGCAGTTTAGCCCCTGGCAAAAGCTGCTACTCCAAATTACAAGCCCCACTCAAAGTCAGGTCCTGCAGCCAGTTTTCATCTGTAAGACTGGGCATCAGAGTTGTGCTTGGACCTCTTGGGATCAGCAGAGTTCTGCATTCCTTGATAGAGAACCTTGTGGGGTGGTGGTCTGTGCCAACACACTCAATGTTCAAAGGTATGCACACTTTAACATGGCCATAGGGTAGGAAAAATTCACCAGCAAGAAAACGTTGAAAGGAAAAAAAAATGATGAGCTCTTGTTTTCTGTAGGAGATGAAGTTGACGGAAAGACGGCCAGAGTGTTAAAAGGTCAAAAGAAGCATTTTCCCTACTTGATTAAAAGAAAAAAAACAGCTGTTCTTTGATACCAATGCAGATGTGCAGATTTAGGATGTGTTTATAACCAAGGAAATGGGGTTAAAAGACAATCACCACTCCTTAATTAAACACCGGAGGCAATGCAAATTAAATCATTAATGGAGACTAGAAATCAGACCATGCTGCCACAAAAGTAAATAAGCCACCTTTGTAGATCCCAGAGAAATATGACCCCAATAACTATTGAATTTAACAACTTATTTTTCCCTCTAAAAATGTCAGAATTTCTCTGAATACCACACTGCCATTCCAAATCCCCAAAACGAGAAAGTGAATGAGGGAGGATTACATGGCTAATGCTTTGAGAGGAAGAGAGGTCGCAGAGGATCTTGACTCAAAAGGGATTAAACAGACCAGATCTTTAGAGCATGCCTCCCATATAGGCATGGCAGAAAACCAAGACTGAAATTAAACTTTAAGTCTCTGGAATGGATTTACAGTCATCTAGGATTTTGAAGCATAAAAATCAATATGAGCCTATAGCCATCGGTATCTGACGTTAGCATGTCGTTATCAGGGATACTGCAGTTATCATATTATTGGAGTTATTAAAAAATAAATAACTCTGTCATATACACTTGCATCACATGACACTAACCTAATATAGTTTGATTTCAGGGTGAACTTAGTTTCCTAATACAGGGTTCATAATAAATAACAATGGCCTATAATCAAAAACATAAACCAATAGTGTCCTTATATAAGGGAATCTCAGCACAAAATTGGTCCAGAACTAGGAAATGTATGGCACAGCAAGTGTCTTTGACGCACAAATACAGCTCTTCCCATCCCAGTGTCTGGTAAATGACAGCTATGCAATCCAGTGTTTTGAAGTATTTGTTGTTATTTCCCCCAACACCTGCTTGAGAAGACACCTTTCATAACATGCTAGTTCAAAGCAAGTAACAAAGTACAAATAGGCAGAAAAACGTTTCACTTATCGTGAAACCTTTTGTGAAATTGCTTGTCCATAAAAAGATGCTTTCAGCCAAGATTTTAAGCGATCACATAAATAATTCATTACATAAAACGTCGACAGGCTGTTACAATATGATTAGTTTTGATGACAATATGAACGAGAGGCTGTGCTTCGTATTTCTGAGAATGAGGACCCAAGTTTGAGATTTTTTGTAATGTATTTTGAAAGTTGTAACCTATTATTTTGGCTTTCCAATGCTTTTGTTTTTAGGTCAGCATGAGTATCGAGAGAAATTAAGGATGGAGAGGTTTATCCACCCTATCGGTTCATATGTGAAGAAATAATTACGTGTGTGTGTTTGTGTGTGTGTATATATATATATATATATATATATATATATATATATATATATATATATATATATATATATATACACATACACACACACACACACATACATACACAGATAATTATAATGTATCTAGTCAATTATAAAAACTGCAATAGGTACTGTTGGGGAGGTTTGTAATGATTCAGTCTTTTCGCAGTAGTATCACATTAAGCATTATCACACTTTTCACTTACTGATTACCCTCAGTGAGAACCAGATGTTGGGCAATATTTTCCCGCTGGGGGTAATTATCCTAATATTAGCCTAGGTGCGCTTAGTCGCCGATCTAATATATGAACAATGAACATCTGTAATAAAGACATCAGTTGTTAAAAATACAAAGATCACACTAAACTGTAGCCTGTGATATACCACCTGGAATAGTGAATGTAAATATCAATGCTCTTGTCAGAATTACAACTGGTTGATAAGTGCATTTAAATGTTTAACAATTTCGTGCGTAATTGTTTATAAGCAAACTGATTTTTCTGTCTTTGATTACAAATCTAAAGGTTGGCGTCTCCATAATCCAAACCAGCGCAATCAACGCTTTAACAACAGAAAGCTCACGTATATTTAACGCGATCTGTAAAGTGTATTTAACACAAATTACTCACAATTATTGAATTTATCAAACAAACAAGGCAAACCAAACACGCAATACTCTTGATGCCAAATCCAAAAAGTCTATTATCACTTTAACTGTTGAAAGCAATAACTATCAACAGAAAGCTGCACAGATGTCTATACTTAATATATGCACGTGTGTACACACACACACCATTAAACACACAAATACACCCAACAATTATGAAAGCAATGATATGGTCAAATCAACAAATAACGCAACTATGTATGTTGTTAGTCGTTGTTATGAAAATAATGTTAGGGAAACAGATTATATTCTTGTTAGCCAGTAGCATATTTGTGTTGCCCCTGTTTGAATAACACTTGTTTTCAACAGTATTTTCTTCATTGTGTACATATGTGTGTGTGTGTGCATAGTACTACTTCACTAATATCAGCTATGCGGAAAACCTTCAGAAATGTTACTATAAGATATTTTTTTCACACAAAGTTTTTGAAGTATGCGATTCTGTTTTCCACTTCGTTAAATAAATCTTACATGCATACATACATACAATACAAAAAAAGTAGACATTACAACTCCCCGTATAGGCACAGAAATATACACACACAAGTTTCGAAAAAGCGGTATTTACCTCTCTTGTCCTGTATTTTAACAGTAATTTCCACTACAGGCTCCGTCTCCCTGTCCAGGCGCTTGGCGATGACAATATCCCCGCTGTCTCTGCTCACGGTGATGGGGGTGCTATCTGGTGTCGGATACACCAACTCGAAACTGGCCGACTGGAACCGGACAGGGTTCAGACTCTTCACCACCGAGCCGATCCTGGCGTCCTCGGACACGGTGAGAAGAACCGGGCTCTGCGACTGCAGCAGCGACCTGCGCTTTCTCAGGACCCCGGACACAGGGCCGCCAAGCTCGTCTGTGGAGACCGGTGGACACTGGCGGGGATGGAGCTCTATTTCCATAGTTTGACTCGTAAGGGCCGGCCAGCCGTGATCCCTGGCGAACACGCTGAACTTAATAGGTGCCTCCTTGCCTAGAATTGAATCCACCAGCAGCACTTCTCCAGTTTTGGGGACCACGTACAAACTAGCATTTTTAGGCAGCCCAAAGTAAATCACATCTGCATTCTTCCCACTGTCCGTGTCCTGAGCTGTCACTTTGTAAACCACGGACCTGAGCGCCGTGGCGTCGTCCAGCGTGATTTGGACACCCGCATCGGTAAAGGTGGGTTCGTGGTCGTTGGTGTCCAGCACGTCCACTTTCACAGACGCAACTTCTGCAAACGCTGGGTCCGCCGAAGTGCAGCCTCGGCAACACAATCCCAGGCGCAGGAGATATTCAGACTTCACTTCCCTGTCCAGGACCTTGGAGGTTTTCATCAAGACGTGTCCGTGTTTATGGTGGTAAAAGACGTAGAAATCGTTGCTCCCGTGCCCCAGCAGGGTGAGGTGCAGAGCTGGCTTCATGCACCACCGCTGAGGGTCCAGTCTCTTCAGGGGGATGCTCAGCCCGTTCAGTCTGGACCCGGGTGGCGAGTTCTCAAACACGTGCCCGTGAAAGAACGGTCTCCTCAGGTCCGTTTTATTCCCCCAGACGGAGCAGACAAAGTACGACATTAACATAGTCCAGATCATGGCTCGGGTAAGAGTTTCCCACCGCGAGTGGCGTTAAGGGCTTCTGCTGTGACAGTAGTGCATCAAAACAATCGCTGTAAAGTTCGTGTGGGCCGTGGAGGCATTTACAGCGGTGTCCGAGTGCAGAGAGTTCCTCAGAAAGTTGGTTGTTTTAGTTGGCATAGGTCCTGTACGCCACGATGTCTACCCTGCAGTCTAACGGAGTTCAGTCTCTTTGCCTTGCAGCCCGAGTGCGCTGCGCTCAGTGTGTTGGTATTTCTAACAGCACCGCGCAGTGCTGGACAGCGCCACACTCGAGGGGGCGTGGCCTACATGCAGGAGAGGGAATCCCCGGGGGAACCCCGCCCCACGTGACTGCCACCGTGTGGTTGCAAGCTTGCCTGTCCACTGTGCAAGTGACTCAAATTTATAATTTTCCTACCATTTTTATATATTCAGGGTTTTTCAGATTCAGGGTTTGTCCAGATTTGAAATCTAAGAAAAGCTGAATTTGATCAATAAATACTTAAATCAGTTGTAAATGACTCCAATACAATATAAAATCCAAATAACGTAAAACATTACAACGCACATATGGAAATTATTATCCTGGGACCCTATGATATATATAGAGCATATGAAACATTTTAAGCAGGTGTTCCAATACTACCTCTTAAACCAAATCGACAAATACTTATTGGACCAGTATGCATTAGGCTTACAAGAAGAAACTGATCTTAAATAGAACATATCCAAGTATCCGTTTGTTTCCCTATATAGTGTATTATAGGAAACTAAGATTCAAGCTTTTAACAGCCGCAGAGGTATGCCGCTAGACATCACATGACTAATAATGACAGCCCTGAAATACTTCCATTAAGCAATCAATGTGTATTAAATGGATGATGGCTATTTAAAACTGATCATTCTTAGCAACAAACAAAAAAAAGAAATAAATTAAGAACACAATCTTGATTTTTAGCTTCCCAAGGGGGTGAAATAAACATAATGTATAACATTTGTGAGAATGTGGTTTGGAGGCAATCCAAATGGTTTTTATTATTTTGCTAAGTGGAGCATGCACTGAACACCACAAGAGTCAGATGCCTAGATTTAATGTTGTTCAAGAGGTCTTGGCAGAATGACCACCAAATCTTCAACTTTTCATTCTCAATATACAGATTTTTATGCTTCAGTAGAACACTGGATACAATCCAGATGAAAATAGTTATTTTGTAGACATTTTGTATGTCTTTCTGTTCCATTTTTCATGCATCTAAAAAGTTTTTCCATTGAGAAGAGTTCATTTGTCCTATTCACTGAGAAGGTTGACCATGCAAACGTCAGCTCCTCAGGTTAGAGGGCAAACCAGTCTTCAACTATGCTGATCAGTGTTGTAACCTATCTTCTCCACGTGCTTCATTTGTTAAAGGTTCTAATTGTGATGACTCATATGGAAACTTCATATATGTACACTAGATATATTGAAATAATGTAATATAGATATTGAAACATATATTATACATATTTCAGTTTTCAATATAGAAAAGTCTTAATAAGATGGCTTTTCTTGATACATACATATTTGCTGCAACAACAAAAAAGTGAAAAGCCCAAAACATTTCTCTTGAACAGTGTTCAAAAATATTTAATTTAGGTTAAATTCCTTTTACTCCATTTTGAATTATATATATATATATATATATATATATATATATATATATATATATATATATATATATATATATCAACAATTGTAAAGATACTTAAAAACTAATTTAAAACATTCTGTGGAACAGATGAAAACATGTTTGGCAAATAGCTTCTGACAAGTTTCTTAGCATTCACTGACATTGAAACAAATACTTCAGAGATCATGGTTAATTGGGCATACACAATATCACTCCTAATTTCACATGATTTACAGAAACATACTGTGTAGAATTAGGAGTGATATTTCATGTTGCAAATAATTGTCTGTTCCTTATTGTGTGTTACATGATTTTCAGGCAGTGTGTGTTACCAATATGTCCAAGGAAGATATGTGCTGAAACATAGTATGTATTAATGACATAATAATGGTCTCACTTCCACACATGTTAATGAGTGGTATTTTTAAGTAAGACTGTCCAGTGCCATGCAACAAAAATAAATTATTACTAGGCGCCCCAGGGAAGACATTTACAGCCAAGACTGTAATTGAAGTAAATCAGAGCTGAGTGTTCTAATTTACATATAGAAAACAAGGGTCAATAGATATGCTTTGCTTCTAAATAAAAAATGGAAACATAAACTATAGACATATACAAACAAGAACTATAATAATAATAATAATAATAATAATAATAATAATAATAATAATAATAATAATAATAATAATAAGCTCACATTTCAACTTTGTATCAGTCATGGAAAAACAATAAAGGGTAATAAAAAAAAGTGTTGATAGATTTGAGATTAGCACCTGGAGTGCTAAAATAGAGAAGACACAATTGATGGAAATAATCTTGTTCACAGTTTCTTTTTCAAAGTTGTGAAATGATAATCTATTTCTTCGCATGTGATTGCACAAGACCATAGAGAAAATACCACTTCCCTAAACTCACTCTTTTGTCTTAGTCTAGTTGAAATAGATGCATCTGTAACAAGTACATAATACCCAGGCATGTATAGACAGTGACTATAGTTTCCAAGACTGAAATATTATGAATAAAAGTAGAAATAGTAGAAGGCAGATGAAGAACAGATAGGCGACTGTTTTGAATAAGCACATTACAATGGCATACCTTAGAATAAGATATTAGCGTGATATATAGGAGTTAATAAGCACTAACAGAGATAATAATCCAATGTGAGAATGTTTAGTGAATTCTTCTCCAGAATCAGGCAAAAATGCTAAGAAAATGTTAATTATGTATTTTGAAATACAAAACCTCATAATCAAATCTGTCATATTTGCATATGCAGAAATCTTGGCTTATTACTCTCGAAAACACAAGTTGCAGAACATAATTAGAAGCATCTGGCTGAAATGCCTGTTCTGGAAGCTCAGAACCATGGCATCATAATGCTTATTAATGAGCCTGTCTTATAGATACTTTATCCCTGGCTGTTGGAAGTAATGCACAACTTCTAACAGATCTACATCGCTGCTACCTCGAAGGGTCGGAAGACAATGAATGAATAAACACCATGCTGTTCTTTGCATCTTGGGAAAAAATTAGGAAAATAAAGACAATTTAAATTTGCAGTGCCAATTAAGTTCACATAAAAATTAGACATTCAGGGTCTCGCAAGGTTCCACTTTCAATGCTGAGAAAACGTACTCCTGTATTATCTCTTCCAATATTTACTCATACTGTAAATTATATTTGAATATCTAGGCAGTGATTTAGATTAGAGCCACAGAGAAATATTGTATTATGTAACTGATTAAGTGAAAATTAAAGAAAAAAAACTCAGTGAAAGAAAACGATAGCGAGCAGAAAGTGTTCAAGAATTTGAGTCTAACCTTTTTTAGATATGTTGTGAGTCAAGTGGCAGGTAACCCTGGTCCTGGATAGCTGTAGATTATTTTTCAAATTGTATTCTTCTTGGGCTCTGGATGAATTAATTGACCCAGTTTATTGTTAAATATATAACGGATTAAGCATTGATTTTTGAAGCAGGGAGTGATTTAAAGGCACCCTGCATGTGTGGAAAGTTTTGGGGGGAGGGTTGATTTCAATCTTGTTCACATGAGGATTCTCAATATGGCCAGACTTCTGTGTTGACTGTGGTACTCACTATTGTCTCCTCATGAGCTAGAAAGTGAAAAGAAAAAGAACAAAACAGTAGGAGCAGATTTATCTCTCCAGACCACTGCAAATCCCCCATACCAAGTGGTCAGCATAGCAAGTCAAACCAGTCAAGCTTAGCTTGGTCTGCCTTAGTCTAATACTGGACTACTTTCACTTATTAGGCTCTGTGAAAAGACAGGGAAAAGTCAAGAGGGTTCGGGGGGGGGGGGGGGGTACAAAGGATGTCCAGTGGTTGTTAAGTCTTCCCCTTCCTCCTGCAGACTAAAGTAATCAACTCTCTTTTTGAGTTTCCAATGCTGGGAGGGGAAAGGATAAAATGATTTCAAGCTCACCATTAACAGAAAAAAAGTATGTATTTTTTGTATTCCCTAAACAAACAAACAGAACAAACAAACTAAAAACTAAAAAGGCAGTGCATAAAAAGTATTAGGGAAAGTTGGAAGAAGAAAACTGCAGATTTGAGGGAGAGATACTTTGTACAATGGAAGGTAGCTCTGAAATCTTCAAAGGTACGAAACATGAAAGCTTGAGAGATATTACAGCCTGACAAAAAAAAAAAGTTTGGGTGGTCTTAATACATCTCAGCTTAGCAGCAGATAAATACAACTGACCTGAGAAACAAAAAAGTTTCGGCACAGAAATGGTCCCCCACCCCCCAGTCCCTTCCTCTTTGTAATTTTTTTAGTTTATTCTTGTTTTATCTGAATGGACTCATCCATTGACCAAAATGTCTTGCCTGGCAGGTTTGTATTATTTATTTATTTTACTTTATTTTATGTTATTATCTGCAGCCCCAATAAGCTTTTCATATTCAGTAAAGCGGGGCACACTCAATCACATGGCACAACAGCGACACTGTCTACTGTCTACTGTCAGGGTGAGGGAGCACAGCACTGAAAACCCCTGATCCTGCAATGAGAGACAATCCAACAGCTGCAATGCTTGAACACATACTTTATACCATGCAGACAATGGCCAGTGGTTGTTTTGCTTCCTTATTTCCACCAAGATTTTTTTCCCTTCGATCCTCAGGCTAATCCCTTTGCCCTTAATTACTCTGCCCCTGGGGAGTTAGACAAAATCCTTTAGCTCTGAATTTTCTTTTTTCCTTCCTTTTCTCCCCCCCTCATCTAGACAAGCTGGTATTATGAATTGGATAATCTCCTAATCGCTTTGTTGTAGCAAACAGAAAAGGGAATTTATTTTGAAAAGCTCGTAAAATGTCACTTCTTAGCTCTGGAAAAAACAGGCTGGACTTTCACACAATTAGTACTGATGCCGACCTGAGTCAGACAAACGACGCATTTTGAAACATAATAATGGGCACCTTTAGTTAGAGCTTTCATAGGATGGAAATATGGTTATAGGATGTGAGGAGAAACATGAGCCCTCAGCAGTGCTGTTGCCATTTGTCATCCTTTGTAGCTGTGGCTGTTCTGTATGTGACTCATGTCAATGTGAAAGGGAATCGGAGTCTTTATTGTGACTAATATATGCTTTTCATGAGAATAATAACATTTGCATAGACTGTGCAGTATATCTATGATGTATCCTATGTATGTGGCTTGTAACAATAAACTTCAATGTGAATTGTAACAAAACGTGTGCCTACAAACACCTATTCTCCCTACAGGAATCTAATTTCTACAATAAATCCATACTTACTTACAATTTGCAGAAAAAGATTTTAGCATTTTACAGTTCTGATTTTTGGCTTTACAATGGCCACCTAGACGTGTCACAGCACCCTTTGCTTTTCATTGTCTTGAAAGAGTTCCATTATTTGTATGCATTTATTCATTTAAAGTCTGTTTTTGAAAATGTTCTTTGGTCTTCTGTTGTGTGGAAACACTTTCAATGCTTTTAGAGCACCACCCCCAAAATAATAATTTCTTGAAGCTTTTTGAATACCCATTTTACTGATTCAGATATAATTTTCAAATTAAAATGCTTGATTTTCATCTGAAATGCACAATATATATATTTAAGTACCCTGATCAAACACTAGAAATATTTTTTCTCTCGTTCATATGAATCTATAAAACTTTGAAAATGACCTCATTATGAATTTCACATAATAGAATTCTAGTTTTTAAATTGTTCACATTACAAAAATAATTCACACACTGATAAGAAAAGATGAATACATTTGAGCATGCAATACCCTTTTAAAAAAAAAAATCAAGCCTTGAACTGAACAGAACTTGCCACAGTGATTTCCAATGAAGATTAATTAAAACAAAGCAAGACAATATTCCCTGAACATTAAGGATGCATTACATTGTGCTTTGAAAACGCACATGTAAAATTACATAGGGGATTAATTTTCCTGTCAATTCGCAGAAGGAGCCAAATCTACAACAGAATATATTACTGTAGAAATTACGCTACACAAACCATTAATTTTTGATGTATCATATGAAGTTCTAGTTCACTGGCTAACTCTCCCTGCGGATAAAAATGATGTGTGATTCACTGTTGGAATCAACAGGAGAGGTCCTGTTCATTTCTAGTGAAATAGCTTTAATACATTAGCACAGTTAGTTGACCCCTCTGTATCAAAAGGTTATTGATTTCCATCCTACGAAAGCTGGCAGTGCTGGTGGAATGCGAAATCCGGACTAAGAGGGCAGTTGTGTGAATCCTGAGACTTGGTTCGTGTGGTTGGGGGGTATTATTGATCTAACCTTTTTTAATGCTGGGGTGAGAGAAAAGATAAACTACCATCCAGCTGAGATTACAACATTAAGCCTATTGCTGATTGCCATCTATCATGTGTACAGTCAGTGTTTACAAGGAGGCATTTCAATTCACCATCTCCCATACTAAATGCAGAATTATCCTTGGTTTCCATAATAATTTATTTCCCTACTACATCATCTATAATGTATTTCTCACGTGTGTTTTCTCATTTGTAATTGACTATTTTAACCTGACTGGACCAGAAGACTTATTATAATAATGAATAGATTCACCTGGATTCATAAAGTGCCCTGGTTTGAGTGCATAAGATTATGACAAAGCAATAGTCATATTTCCTGCCTCTATTTGGAGTGGGATGCACAATTAAAAAGCTGACCAACTGCAAAATTTGAATTGCCACAGAGCAGAATGCCACACACTATTTCAATGGTCTCCATTAAATCTAACACACTTTACCTGAAACGATAATTTCCAGGATTCCAGGATAAGGATTTCCATTTGAAAACCATTGGAATGGAATGCAATAAAATGTTAAACTGCAAGTAAAAACAATCTTTACTTCCAAAATACAATAAAATGATTGTAATCTATTATACCTTTATACAGTGAGGGAAAAAAGTATTTGATCCCCTATCAATCAGCAAGATTTCTGGCTCCCAGGTGTCTTTTATACAGGTAACGAGCTGAGATTAGGAGCACTCTCTTAAAGGGAGTGCTCCTAATCTCAGCTCGTTACCTGTATAAAAGACACCTGTCCACAGAAGCAATCAATCAATCAGATTCCAAACTCTCCACCATGGCCAAGACCAAAGAGCTGTCCAAGGATGTCAGGGACAAGACTGTAGACCTACACAAGGCTGGAATGGGCTACAAGACCATCGCCAAGCGGCTTGGTGAGAAGGTGACAACAGTTGGTGTGATTATTCGCAAATGGAAGAAACACAAAATAACTGTCAGTCTCCCTCGGTCTGGGGCTCCATGCAAGATCTCACCTCGTGGAGTTTCAATGATCATGAGAACGGTGAGGAATCAGCCCAGAACTACACGGGAGGATCTTGTTAATGATCTCAAGGCAGCTGGGACCATAGTCACCAAGAAAACAATTGGTAACACACTACACCGTGAAGGACTGAAATCCTGCAGCGCCCGCAAGGTCCCCCTGCTCAAGAAAGCACATGTACAGGCCCGTCTGAAGTACTGGGTGACAGTGTTGTGGTCAGATGAGACCAAAATCAAGCTCTTTGGCATCAACTCAACTCGCCATGTTTGGAGGAGGAGGAATGACCCCAAGAACACCATCCCCACCGTCAAACATGGAGGTGGAAACATGCTTTAGGGGTGTTTTTCTGCTAAGGGGACAGGACAACTGCACTGCATCAAAGGGACGATGGACAGGGCCATGTACCATCAAATCTTGGGTGAGAACCTCCTTCCCTCAGCCAGTGCATTGAAAATGGGTCCTGGATGGGTATTCCAGCATGACAATGACCCAAAACACACAGCCAAGGCAACAAAGGAGTGGCTCAAGAAGAAGCACATTAAGGTCCTGGAGTGGCCTAGCCAGTCTCCAGACCTTAATCCCATAGAAAATCTGTGGAGGGAGCTGAAGGTTCGAGTTGCCAAACGTCAGCCTCGAAACCTTAATGACTTGGAGAGGATCTGCAAAGAGGAGTGGGACAAAATCCCTCCTGAGATGTGTGCAAATCTGGTGGCCAACTACAAGAAACGTCTGACTTCTGTGATTGCCAACAAGGGTATTGCCACCAAGTACTAAGTCGAAGGGGTCAAATACTTATTTCCCTCATTAACATGCAAATCAATTTATAACTTTTTTGAAATGCGTTTTTCTGCGTTTTCGATTTTTTTTTGTTATTCTGTCTCTCACTGCTAAAATACACCTACCATTAAAATTATAGACTGATCATTTCTTTGTCAGTGGGCAAATGTACAAAATCAGCAGGGGATCAAATACTTTTTTCCCCCACTGTATGTGGGTATACACTCACCTAAAGCATTATTAGGAACACCATACTAATACTGTGTTTGACCCCCTTTCCACTTCAGAACTGCCTTAATTCTACGTGGCATTGATTCAACAAGGTGCTGAAAGCATTCTTTAGAAATGTTGGCCCATATTGATAGGATAGCATCTTGCAGTTGATGGAGATTTGTGGGATGCACATCCAGGGCACGAAGCTCCTGTTCCACCACATCACAAAGATGCTCTATTGGGTTGAGATCTGGTGACTGTGGGGGCCAGTTTAGTACAGTGAACTCATTGTCATGTTCAAGAAACCAATTTGAAATGATTCGACCTTTGTGACATGGTGCATTATCCTGCTGGAAGTAGCCATCAGAGGATGGGTACATGGTGGTCATAAAGGGATGGACATGGTCAGAAACAATGCTCAGGTAGGCCGTGGCATTTAAACGATGCCCAATTGGCACTAAGGGGCCTAAAGTGTGCCAAGAAAACATCCCCCACACCATTACACCACCACCACCAGCCTGCACAGTGGTAACAAGGCATGATGGATCCATGTTCTCATTCTGTTTACGCCAAATTCTGACTCTACCATCTGAATGTCTCAACAGAAATTGAGACTCATCAGACCAGGCAACATTTTTCCAGTCTTCAACTGTCCAATTTTGGTGAGCTTGTGCAAATTGTAGCCTCTTTTTCCTATTTGTAGTGGAGATGAGTGGTACCCGGTGGGGTCTTCTGCTGTTGTAGCCCATCCGCCTCAAGGTTGTACGTGTTGTGGCTTCAGAAATGCTTTGCTGCATACCTCGGTTGTAACGAGTGGTTATTTCAGTCAAAGTTGCTCTTCTATCAGCTTGAATCAGTCGGCCCATTCTCCTCTGACCTCTAGCATCAACAAGGCATTTTCGCCCACAGGACTGACGCATGCTGGATGTTTTTCCCTTTTCACACCATTCTTTGTAAACCCTAGAAATGGTTGTGCATGAAAATCCCAGTAACTGAGCAGATTGTGAAATACTCAGACCGGCCCGTCTGGCACCAACAACCATGCCACGCTCAAAATAGTTTAAATCACCTTTCCTTCCCATTCAGACATTCAGTTTGGAGTTCAGGAGATTGTCTTGACCAGGACCACAACCCTAAATGCATTGAAGCAACTGCCATGTGATTGGTTGGTTAGATAATTGCATTAATGAGAAATTGAACAGGTGTTCCTAATAATCCTTTAGGTGAGTGTATATACAGTACTGTGCAAAAGTTTTAGGCAGGTATGAAAAATGCTGTAAAGTGTGTAATGTTAATAGATTATGTTTATCAATTAACAAAATGCAAAGTGAGTGAACAGAAGAAAAATCCACATTAAATCAATATTTGGTGTGACCACCCTTTGCCTTCAAAACAGCATCAATTCTTCTAGGTACACCTGCACACAGTTTGTGAAGGAACTTGGCAGGTAGGTTGGCCCAAACATCTTGGAGAACTAACCACAGTTCTTCTGTGGAATTAGGCAGCCTCAGTTGCTTCTCTCTCTCCATGTAATCCCAGACAGACTGGATGATGTTGAGATCAGGGCTCTGTGGGGGCCATACCATCACTTCCAGGACTCCTTGTTCTTCTTTACGCTGAAGATAGTTCTTAATGACTTTCACTGTATGTTTGGGGTCATTGTCATGCTGCAGAATACATTTGGGGCCAATCAGAAGCCTCCCTGATGGTATTGCATGATGGATAAGTATCTGCCTGTACTTCTCAGCATTGAGGAGACCATTCATTCTGACCAAATCCCCAACTCGATGTGCAGAAATGCAGCCCCAAACTTCCAAGGAACCTCCACCATGCTTCACTGTTGCCTGCAGACACTCATTCGTGTACCGCTCTCCAGCCCTTTTGTGAATAAACTGCGTTCTGCTACAGACAAATATTTCAAATTATGACTCATCAGTCCAGAGCACCTGCTGCCATTTTTCTGCACCCCAGTTCCTGTGTTTTCATGCATAGTTGAGTGGCTTGGCCTTGTTTCCACGTCAGAGGTATGGCTTTTTGGCCGCAAGTCTTCCGTGAAGGCCACTCTTTCATCTGTTGCAGTAAGTTTCCTTGGCCGACCACTGCGTCTACAGTCCTCAACGTTGCCAGTTTCTTTGTGCTTCATCAAAAGAGCTTGGACAGCACATCTGGAAACCTCTGTCTGCCTTGAAATTTCTGCCTGGGAGAGACCTTGCTGATGCAGTATAACTACCTTGTGTCTCGTTGCTGTGCTCACCCAGTTTTATTCCTCCTACACAGCTGTTTCTGTTTCAGTTAATGATTGTGTTTCAACCTACATATTGAATTGATGATCATTGGCATCTGTTTGGTATAATTGTTTAATTAATTTGGTGGCCACACCAAATATGGATTTGATGTAGATTTTTCTTCTATGTCTATTTTCGAAAGCATTCTTACTTTACAGCATTTTTTTCATACCTGCCTAAAACTTTTGCACAGTACTGTATGTTTTTATATGTTTCTCACCGGCAACTTCAAAACGTTTTTTTCAGAAGAGACATTGTTCACAGAAGATACCCTTCAGAAGACTAACTCTGCCTCCTCTCCACTCTCCTTCCTCCAGAGCCAGTCCTTCTCATCCCTGGCCCTTAAGGGGTGTAACGATCTTCCCACTTAAGTAAAAACAGCAGAGTCCCTGACCTCCTTCCGGTGCTTACTCAAGACACATCTTTTCAGACTCTACTTGTAATTTAGTCATTTATTCTCCTGTAAGATTGCACTTATACAACGTTTTGTCATACTCTTGCCTTTGCATTAATAGCACTTGTATTGTTTATTTTGATTTCCCCTACGCTCCCTTTCTGTTAGCTCTTAACTTTGACTTAACATCTTGTCTGTACTTATCAGCTTTTTCATTCTAGGATGTAAGACCATATATATTGTTTACTGTATATGTCGTATACACTTGTGTAAACTGTGAATTTGTAAAATGTATTTTGCCTTGAATTGCACTGTATTATTGCACTTTGTATTGCTCTTATATTTTGTAAGTAACCCTGGACAAGAGCGTCTGCTAATAAATAAATAAATAAATAAATAATAATAATAATAATAATAATAATAATAATAATAATAATAATAATAATAATAATAATAATAATAACATGTTATTTCCTCTTTATTTTCCTGAACTGACCAAATAATGAATCCAGTTATGTGACCTTGATTTAGGACTTCCTTTGACTATTAGAAATTGGATTAATTCCATGTAACTAAGCCTCAAGAGAAAAGTAGCCTATTAGCTGTTTCTTTTTCAACTCATTGATTCCTTTCCCACTCTGTTATTTTGGAAAACAAACAATATATAAAAAGCTCTAAAAAAAAAAAAAACACGGAAAACAGACAAGTCACTCCATTTGCTCTACAGTTTGTGCTAGCCACAAAACACAGCGAGCACTCACCCTCTTGTCTGGTTGACTGGGAACATGGAGATAACACCTCCTAAATCCTGTTGGCTGGCACAAAGTCAGCCAGGGCGTTGAGGCACTCCTGGTTCAGACAAAGTGCTGTCTACAAGAGGATAAACAGGCCTTCTTTCTTTCTTTTCTAACTCTCTTGGAATTTCTCGTTTCTCATTTTTACACAAATACCCGTTTCCTAGATTTTCCCAATTTGTATATGTTTTAAAATGTTGAGGAGACTTAAGACTGCACAAGACCTGCTATTGAGGTTGAAAGTACTAAAATCAACTATTCTTTCATAACTTAAACAATGTCTAGTTATGTTGTTACAGAACACATTAGTGCAGTTTATACAGTCTAGGAAGACATTAGAGAACGATTGTAAAACTTTTTGTTTGGTTTACAATTACATAACCTTTTCATACCTTGTCCATCCAAGCTTCATTTATACATTTTAGTTATTTTATCATATGCAGATCACCAACTAAAGGTATATCTTTCAAGTTTTAACACTAAAATACAAAGTAAAAATCATGAAAGGTCTGATGGGACTGGGATGTTTAGAAGAAAAACTAACACTTCAAATAAAGACACTGAAGTTAAAAAAGCAAATCTGACTTAATTTATGGGCTCAGAAGGGTTCCACTCACGACAGCTATTATGCCCTGGGATTAATACATTTTTATTTCCTTTCGCAATAAATGATGCAAATTACTTTTCAGTACAAAGTTCTTCATGCATATGGCTCAATATGCCTAATGTGCACTTATGATGTAATTCCTACATGCCTTCTCTAATGCCAGACATTATTTTAAGATTCATTAGATCCTAGATATTCATGCTGAGATTCATTAAATGAACTGTTCACAGCAAATATATATATATATATATATATATATATATATATATATATATATATATATATATATATATATTATATTTCATTACTATATTTTTTAACACTCAAATATTTTACATATCAAACAAAGTTTCATTGGGCTAGAGATTACTTCCACAGCTACAAATACTACTACTTTTAACACTATTACTGCCTCTACATTTTCAAATAATAATTTAACCAGCCATTGGATTTTTTTATTTCTAACCCAAAAGGAATGACAATAAGAATTGTCTGAAATTGTCACCTGTTCCTTTGAGTTTACAGAACACTGAAACGTTATGATTGCCCACAAAAAAGGTGAAAGTTTCTTTCAAATAGTAAGAGGTCCCCTTCTTTTTGACATCTGTGTGTACTTGTTCCACACAGTACAGGGGATATAAGGAAAAACCTCTCCATAACTAAAAGTAGAGCAAGATGTTTATGTTATGCTGTAGCTATATGAATCCTTAGCTCATTCTGTAGCTATATCAGCAAAAAGGTGAACATCATGTTTTGATTCAGCGTCTGCAATCTGCTGGGCATTGTATTTCCCTGAAGAACACCCTGTTTGTAATCTCAAATTACCAGGTGGAATCCCAAATGTTCCCTGGGGTGATTAATGTAAACGCTTACGAATGGTGCATAGACCCAAGTAAAAGACTGCTGAGAAACCAAAATCTCAGTGTTTTAATTAACTGCAGTATTTCTGTATGTATTATGAGTTGGGTGATTGTATTTCAGATGCAATCACCAAATACATTATAAACCTATCATATCAATGGTCTATGAATGAAATTAACTATATTTTGTCCGTACAGTTTATAGTTCCCCAGAGCTGTAGTAACTGTAGACATTTCTCAGAATGCAGAATCAGTTGCCTCTTTAACGGTAGCATATGAGCACCAATGATAACATGTTCAATTACACTGGAACAATGAAAGTGTGGGGATGGGAAAATATTTATTTTAACATTACTATTTCAATTTATTTTATTTATTCATAGGTGATTAAATAAGGATGGGAGTAAGTCCATAATTGGCCAATTCCACTAGACATGCAAAATAACATTCCCTACAGCTACTGACACTATACACTATAATTGGGTATTGATATGTTAAAATGCACTTCCAATGAAATTAAATAGAGAGACAAAGAAGCAAAGACAAACTTTCTATTCACATGAGCATAAACTGAGAAAATAAAAAATAGAAAACTAAAACAATCTTCGCTTGAGGGTGCAAACACAGAAGAACTAGGAACACGTAAAAACTATACAAATGTGTTAATTGTAACCACATGCCTGTTAACAAAAACAAAAACAAATAATAATAATAAATAAAACATTTCTGTTTCTGTTCATCAGATCTCTCTTTCTAGTAATAATGCCATTCCTAGAGCTGCCTACAGCCTGAATACTTTAAGAAAACACATTCAGTTAAAGATTTGTTTGTTCTTAATGAATAATGTAAGGAACCTATCTCCTTGGCTAGAATACTGGCCCCTGTCTCTTAAATAAATTGACATGGGTCAGTGATGATGCAATGATATAAACGTGTCCAAAGCGATTATGTCACTTTTTTTGTAGGGAAGGGAGCAGGGGTAGAAGGGGGATCGGGAGTAATTCTAAATTAATTATATTTCCTGAGGCCTTGGATTCTTTCTCTTTTCTGTTGGTCTGAGAAATTTCTACTTCCCATTCCATTGTACTTGATATACTGGCATAAAGGCTTCACTAATCCTTGGTCCCTGGGTCTGAAGTTACTTTTCTAACATATTCTAAAGGCTGTTACTCTGGTCTTTGATCTTGTCTTTGGTTAAACTTGTTGCTTATTGTACATAGCAAACAGACTCTGCATTTGCAACCCCTTTTTCCTTTCACAGGCCTAAATCATGATTTCAGCAATATTGACGTTTGCCCTATCAAATACGCAGTATTTTGAGAATTCTGTTTGTCTGGGGTATGAAAAGAAACCATAATTAAAGTCCAGTGATTGCAATAGCAGAAGGCTGAAGCCCAAAATCTTGCAACTCATTAAAATGTAATAATTTAATTTTGGAATTATGATGGTGATGATGATTAATAATAATAATAATATATTTTACACAATGCATAAACAAAAGACTAAAAAAATATACTGCAAATTGAGTTAGTTCCCTTCAAAGACCAGAGTATTGAATAACTAGTACAGTATATATAGGTTAATGCCTTAAGCTTTAGGCATGAAAGTAACTGGGAGAGAATCCTATAATACAGGTGTGTTATGCATTCAAAGCCTCGGAACCAAAATTAGGTTACTGTGTAGTTGCTTTTATTCAATAAAAATAAAAACTGTAAAACAACAAAAGCATACAAGGAGAAACGCGGCAGTGAAAAACTGTTGTCTCAGACAAAAAGGTAGCCAGGAAATACAAGTGGTTCAGTACTTTAAAACAAAGCTTTCAGGATTATCAATTCACCACTCACAGTTTCATTTTAAATATAACAAAATGAAATACAAATTCAAGAAGGGCTTTTATCCTTTATAATTTCACAAACTGACACATCCGCTACAGCAAGAGTGCTTCAGAACTCATTTTCAATTAACTACTAAGGATTTTTCTTTCTTCTTTTTCTTACGGTTAGGACATTATACTTGGTAACAAGAGATTTAATAAAGAGATAATTAATTTTGCAGACTGAATTTGCCAGGTTTAAATTCAGAGCTGCTTTGTTAAAGCTTCCTAATGCATTGAAAGGCATGATCAACCCCACTAACAAATTACAGTGGAGAATATGCAACCTTTTGGAAATCAGGGGATCTGAAAATGGCAAGGCATAGTATGTCTATATTATAGCTGGAATAGAATGTTAAAAAGGTCTTCTACACAATATAGATGCATGACTATTCCCGTATTCCTGTTAAATGATTACTTGAATTGGAACACTGGCTCCCAAGAAGAAGAACAAAAGGAACACAAACGTATATAGCCACATAACTTTCAAGAGAATTTGTGCATATTTTCTTATTGGACTTAGGTACAGCTGATGCAGAATCTGGTTTAGATTGCATAGGAAAATCAGAGTAGGCCTATGTCTAAGCCGAGTCAATTTCTGAAAAGGGAGAGGGGGAGAAAAGGAATGAGAGACCAATGTGCTAAAAAATATTACTATGATCTCTCAGCTCTTACATTAGACATGAAGTCCAGGTGTTTGGAATAAACATATATTTGATAAGCTCACATATGCACTCGGTTACGTAGTTCTGTTTAAGGTAGCCATGATTAATAAATTAATAAATACACACATACATACATACATAGAAAGAGTGATTGAAACACAGGGCAAAAAGAAAGACTGTTTGTCAGCTGCAAATAATGCATTAGTATGCATCTGGTTAAAGGAATAGCCTTGGTCAATGAGATTATGAGCTTGAGCTTTGTACCTCTAATTAGTCCTTTAAGGAGTAATTTCCAGGATCTCCATTTTGCTCTTATTTAATTTTCTACATCTTTCCTGTCTGAGTACTTGGATGCTTTGCATAACTTCCCTTTTGTTGTTTCTGCTTAGGATGCGAGTTTCTATGGTAACACCTCTAAAATAATGGCTGTAAATTCATGCCAAATTCTGACTGAACATGGCTACATGAAGAGACACTTGCAAATTGATAGCAAAACAGAGTTTTTAAAGTGTTATGTTCTGGCAAAACAGCATTCAGATTAAGATCATCTAGTAGATACATTCAAGCTGTAGTTGAATAAAACCTGTGTTTTGCTAAATGCACCAATTGCAACTGTCTCTTTTAAACATATAAAATATTCGCAAATATCTCAAGCAGAGCACTTATATCATGATGCTGGTCTCAGGTGCAAGCCTTAACTCCAATATCAATCCTCCCCCTTCAGTATACCCTTTAAAGGGACTGCAAACCAAGAGGTGCATTGGAGACAAATCTGTTGTGCAGCCATTTGTGACCATAACCATTCACATTTACATAATGCTGGGATGTACAGTATATTGCAAAACTGACTGCAAGGGAGTGCCAGGGACACAAATCAGTGTCAAACTAGCACAATGAAAAAGCCTGTGCAACAAATTAAAATAATAAAGAAAAGATTATCTCCCTCTGTCGTGCCTTTATTTTCCTAAATTGTTTTTGCTGAAATGGGAGAAGATGTCAAAGCATGAAGGATTTTTTTTTTCACCAGGAGAATATGAGGACAATAAAATAAAGTAAGAAACAAAATATTAAGGAGAGGGGTTGTATGAACTCCCCCTTTAATTACTTTTTTTATTCATCTCTCTTCATTATGGCTTCAAAGATACGAGATTCAGAATTGCATGTAGTCAGCAGAGTGTCACAGAGTTTACAGAAACACTGCTCACAGGCATGGGAGCATCTGAAGAACTCAGCAGTACTGAAGTATTCAGAGGAAAGGAAACAATGAATTAAAATGCAATATATATTTGGGTAGGGTTTATATGAACTTGGAAAATAAATAAATAAGAGGACAAAATGAATGGGCAAAAAGTATATTGATGAACTTTGCTTAAACATGCTGCTTTTTGTAGAGAATTCCAGCGAACAGTGTCTAAATCCAAATATTGCTGAATACCATTTGTGCTTAAATTGTACTTTTATATTTTTCCTAACTTTCAGCACAGCAGTTACAAGTAATTCAAATGTAGTGTGCCACAAAAAAAAAAGTATAACAAGAAATTTCCATTGGTTCTGCAGCCATTTTCTTTTCTTAAATCAACATAATAGCTTTCAAGCAGTCTGGCTTCCAGCAGGCCCAAATCAGTAGTGTGCCACAATCAGTCCTCTGCTTAATGAAAAGGAACTGGTAAAAAGTTAAATGAATGCTAGCAGGTAATCTGATGGAAACAGTATAATATAATGTAAGATGCCCCCAAGAGCAATGCAGTAGAGCTCACAAATCTACAGTTAAATAGAAATTCAAAGACAACATGTCATTTATATTAGTATTATTGGGCAGCTCTATTATACCATTTAAAACCCAGTAGGTGCAAACAAAAGGTGGCCTTGTAATTGCCATTCCTTAAGAGAAGATTCTTGTGGGGTCTATTGCTCCAATCGCCTATGCCTGGACAGATTTGAAAGGGGTCGTTTCTACACTGTGAGCTTCCTAAAATGTTGATGGAATTTCTGCAGACTTTAGTTTATTTTACTTTGATGGTAGCCGACCTAAAAGCAAGTTGCACCCCCTTTTGTCCTCAGGACAGCCTGAAATCATCAGGACGTGGATCCTACAAGGTATGGAAAGCTCGCCACAGGGATGCCGATGTCGACTCCATTGCGTCCCATAGTTGTTGCAAATTGGCTGGTGGTGGATCTCTACTCTGACTAGCTCGTTCCATGTCATCCCACAGATGGTTGGAGTGAGATCTGGTGACTGGGCAGGCCACTGCAGTGAATTCAATGTCATGTTCCCGGAACCCTTCCTGGACAATCCTAGCCTTGTGGCATGGGGCATCACCCTGCTGAAAGAAGACATTTGCAGATGGATACACTACTGCCATGAAGGGATGCACCTGATCGACAACGATGTTCAGATATCCTGTGGCATTCAAACATTGCTCCACTCAAATCAAGGGACCCAATGTGTGCCATGAAAACACACTCCAAAACATCACACCACCACACCACCACCACTAGTCTGCATTGTTGACACCCGGCAGCATAGATCCATGGACTCCTGTGGTTTTTCCATATTGTGGTCCTCTCTTCAGTGTGAAACAGCAGGAATCGTGATTCATCAGACCAGACTATGTTTTTTCAATGCTCAATTTTTCCAGTGTTTGTGTTCCTTAACCCAATGCAACCGCAGTTTCTTGTTTTTTGCTGACAGGAGTGGAACTCACTTCGTTGGCTGCCACACCCCATCCGTGACAAGGTACGATGAGTTTTGCGTTCTGATACGTCTCTTTCAGCACCACTGTACTCTGCTGTTATTTGACTGACTGTAGCCCGTCTGTTACTCTGCACAAGTCGTGTCAACCACAGTCGGCCTCTTTCATCAACGAGACATTTCCGACCACAGAACCGCTGTTGGCTGAATGTTTTTGGGTGGTGGACTATTTTTGATACACCTGTGACACTGTCAAGTGTGAAAACACCAGCAGGGTTGCTGTTTCTGACATACTCATACCGGCACATCTGGCACCAACTACCATACCCTGTTCAAAGTCGCCTAAATCTTGTGTCTTGCCAGTTCTCCCTCTGAATTGCACACACAGAATCCTGAGGTATCTGCCTACCTGCTTTAAATAGCATTGTCTGAACACGTGATGCTGTCACTGACTGCGCAATCTATTTCGTGGAAAAGGGAGGTGTACCTAATAAAGTGGCCACTCGGCATATATTATTTAAATACACAGATATAAACTCAGAGCCAAGCCGTCAATCATTTGTTGTCAAAAGCTCCCAGCAGACCATGCATTCACAGACAGAGAAGCAAGGTCAGTAGCTTGGGCCACGTCAAGCACAGTTCTACCATGAAATGAACAAAATTCCCCTTGACAGGTGTATATTTTCGGTTTTACTTTCTGTCTGATTGAATATCCTTACCTGAAGGGGAAAAAAATAGAAAACATTTCCATGGTACCAATTTCCAAACCTCACAATGTATGTCATGTCATCTTGTTATACATACACTGACAATCCTTCTGTTCAGAAACACTTTTAGATGATGACATATAGAAAAGGCACATATTCCTGCTGTTCAAATTCAGAGGGTTTAACTTTGCCCATTTTAACGGATTAAAATTGAGTCTTTCCCCATTTTAAGTGTATTATTTAGAAATTGATTATTGACCAAGAACAGACAAAATAATACTGTCCCGTTAAAACCGGAAATGCTAAAGGTAAAAAGATAGTTCAAGGAAAAGACGTCTGGAAAAAAAAACATTCAGTTTGAGTCCTTTTATCAATCGATGGGAATGAGAGCTTGACATCCAGTTAAAAGCAAGCAGTTTTTGGTTATAAGCTCAAAGCTGGACAGGCAGGACAATGAACTCTCCTTCCCTGATAACTCTCAGAGAATGAAATGTCTTCTGGTTTCAGCTAAGTCTGCATCAGAATCAGTCCAGATCACAGAACTGTCACACAATTACAAGAGAGGCACTTATGAGAGCCACATGGCAGAATGGCAGGGGAGTTTGCAAGTCAGGAAAGAGGTGTTGCTTGTTAGCGGAGCTCAGAGAAGCGTTTTAATAGGGCCTGCAGGTTCTGTGCTTGGCCACAGGAATTGTCGTTGTCCCTCTGCTCTGAGCACTTAAAATAATTCATGACCAGTCCAGATTCAAACAGAACCCAAGTTGGGAAAAATGGTTCAGGATTTGTTCTGATGGCTATCAATCAAACACAACAAGCTCCTGGGGGGCAGAGACAGGACAGCCCATTCTTTTACACAAGTACCTCTCCGGAGCATATCGCCACCTCAGAGACACTGATTAGTGGGGAAGTTGTAAATGAACAACGGGGCTGCTTAATTGCTATGCAGATTTTTTTTTTTTCTTTAACCAGAATAGCTGAAAGGAGCTTTGTCTCGCCTGACGCTGCCACCCAACCTGCTACTGCAGCATCCTTTCTCCCATTATCCGGGCAATAAAGTCTCAGTAAAGGCGACATTGTCAGGAGTGTTCAGGGATCACAAGGCCGACAGTTGCCGACACCGAAGATGCTTTGAAAGGTGTGGCGTGTTAACACATCGAGATCCCTTGGTGTGAACTACTTATCTCTACACATGCTGGGGTGTAGGAGAGGGCTGGTGCTATGAGAGAGCAGTTGGTGCTTTATAAATCCTATACAATAAAGCATCTGTTAGCTAATTAGTAAAACTACAAGGCACACAGATGATACACGGATGTAATATATTCTTAAACTATATATCTGAAGTAGAGAAAAGCCCCTTAGTTTACAACATGTCTGTCTTATTTCATCCAACAGTGAATGGCACATGAAATCACTGCTTCTTTCAATCCATCTATCAGGAGTCCCAATACATATTAAGAGTATTAAAGTGCTTAAAATTACTATTACAACTGTATGGTAGCTACTTTTATTTATTTATTAATTTAATGTATATGGGTATATAAACATATTTGTTTATAGAAGACCTTTTAAAAACAAATATTTAAACACAAGAAAAGGTTAAAGCATGAGAATATTAACATTTCCTGTTCTTCATAGGAATAGCACCCAGTCACTCCTATAAATCTATTAAAGAGGAATTTCAAATGGCTTTACATAAGTGTCTCAGGACTTCAAGGCCATTCATGAAATCCACATCTCCTGAGCTATGTAGAATACAATTTAGCTCTGCAAGCATCACTGACTGTTTTCCATTTGCAATTTATGCAACATTAATTATTTAGGTGGGGGGCCGATTAAAACACAGGGTCAAGCCAATATAACAGTGTGTGTTAGAGCTGTACTTTCAGTCACTGGGTGATGAAAAAACAAGCCTTCACCTTGAAGTTACACAAGCGATAGCAAAGTCTTCCTTACAGAGTGCTGACAATGCTGACTTTCAGCATGGGTCTCTGGATTTGCCTCTGGGTTGATGGGAACAATGAGGAGCCATACAATCAGATCATTTTAGAAAACAAACAGCTATGTCTTATTGCTTTCAAGTCCATGGGGAGATGGGAGTTCTTAGCTCTTTGGAGTTCCTCTACAGTAGCTCAGTCTCCAGTAAGTTACATGATCAAATAAGTTGTCCTGTGGGATCTGCCTTTGTGTGTGCACACTGCAACTTAGGCTTTTCCATGCTGTGATATGATGCTTTTGGCCCAGGGCACTGAATAAAAGGGGACTCCTGTCACTAGAAAGACACACAGAGTGGCATTATTCTCAATTCCACAATGGAATCATCTGGATCTTCAATTATCAGCAATTACATTGTAGATGCGTAAATCACAGTGAAACTAGAAAGGCTCCCATACAAATCATTCTGAAAGACGCTGCATTAAGTTATTTAGTTTTCTAACTGAATATAGTGCCCCCAGCATTGTCAAATGCCGGATAAACCAGACTCAAAAGATCAGATCACCAATAATAATAATCCTCTGTGACATCAACCGAGTGGTTCAAATTGCCCATTGTTCCAAAGCATCTTATCAGAAGGTGTGCATCTTTTTCCAAAAGCTAACATTTGACCTGACGCTGTGAATCTTTGTTTATTAAGCCATGTTTCAAAATGATAACAAAAACAGGACGATTGTAACCAACACATTCCAGTGAGAATTCTACATGAGTATAGGTGAATTGTGTGTCAGGCGGGGGACCTGTATCACAACACACTTCATCTTATAGTAAGTAACATATTCTTATTCTATCTGAAGAATCGTCAGCTTTTCAATATGTAGTTTAAATCTGCCTACAGATTATGGACAGCTATCACACTAGATAACAAAATATGTCCATGCTGCGAAACTCCAGTCTGTGCTATACCCACATAACAATATTGTTATGCACCATTTCAATAAGCACATTTAAATAATACAATAGAGACCTGAATCTGAGCCTGCCTTTTATACTTTACATCAGCCAAATACAGAAATGCATTAAATAATTTTACCATGTGTCTGAACACGTTATGTAATATTCATAATGTTTAGATAGTGATTGAAAGGATAAAGGCTTGTGAAATATTATTCCTTGATAATCTATACACCCAGCAAGCTGCACACAGTTATCTTCTTACCACTAACCACAGATGTATTTGCAGTTTGCCATTCCTGACAATCCTCTTTGGGCATCCACACATCCCATTTTCCAAAGACTGACCACTGAGAAGCTTACAGCAAACCATTTCCATTTCCATGACTTTAATGCTTTATTCCCAAATTTAATTTAGGAAAGACTGTTTATCCTATTAAATGCAATCTTAATATTTAATTGCAAGTGCTTCAGCACCAGTGGGTTGTGTGAAAATTGTCACCTGTTCAGTCAGGTTTTAACAAAGCTGGATTTTCCTGAGCCAGCTTATAGAAAGGAGAGACTTGACAGACATGCACGGTGTATTTGTTAGGAGGCTACTCACAGTAAATATTCATAGTGAGAGAGTAAAAAATTCATTTCCCGGTGTTTCTCACACACATGTATCTGACAGAACGTACCAGATAAATGTGTCTTGGCATTAATCAGATTTGTGTGATATACACCAGTGACTCTCTCGTACACAGACATGATAATCTGCGGCCAGGAACACTTAGCAAATATAAATAACAAATACTTCACATTATACAGAACTAGAAAGACCATTTCCAAAACACAGATTCCCATCAGTGAAACTGCAGACAAAATAACAAAACACTATCCTACAGTGCAGACTGCACAGGGAGCAGACAGTCCTTTCATTCTTCTGTGAGCAGAAACCTCATGATTAATGAAACACAAAAGGATTCCGACAGTGTTGTGCAAGTTGGCCCAGGATAAGTTAATACAGTAAAAACATGGCGACTGCATGACTCACCAGATCACAGCGTATTCAGCTGCCGTGCAGAATGACTGGAGGTCGGTGACAGGGTCGGTGCATAGGCATCTTATTGATCTGTAACAGGGGTCAACTAGTAGTATTGCAGCACTGAAAAGGATAAAGGAATTCAGCCCAGTTAGTTCACATCTATGTCTGATTTTATTTGTATGTCTTGATGTAATCAAAATTCTAGAGCTGTCAAAAATGATCGATTAATCACATTTGTTTAACTAATTAATCGCGATTAATTGCATGTTAAAAATACATTTACATATATGAGTGTAATTCTAGCAGAATGGTTGTAAAGTTATCCCAAAGAAATCCGTCAATCAAATCTTGATTTAATAACAATTCCAGCAATCCAGTACAAAATTGTCCAAATAAAAAAAGTCACAATAGTTTGCCATAGTCTCGAGAGTTTTCTACTTCTTCAGAGATTATACATTTTTACAGAGAAGTAACATGGTTTCAGAACAGCATGATATTGTATGTATTACATACATTATTAAGGCTTATATACACTCACCTAAAGGATTATTAGGAACACCATACTAATACTGTGTTTGACCCCCTTTCGCCTTCAGAACTGCCTTAATTCTACGTGGCATTGATTCAACAAGGTGCTGAAAGCATTCTTTAGAAACGTTGGCCCATATTGATAGGATAGCATCTTGCAGTTGATGGAGATTTGTGGGATGCACATCCAGGGCACGAAGCTCCCGTTCCACCACATCCCAAAGATGCTCTATTGGGTTGAGATCTGGTGACTGTGGGGGCCAGTTTAGTACAGTGAACTCATTGTCATGTTCAAGAAACCAATTTGAAATGATTCGACCTTTGTGACATGGTGCATTACCCTGCTGGAAGTAGCAATCAGAGGATGGGTACATGGTGGTCATAAAGGGATGGACATGGTGAGAAACAATGCTCAGGTAGGCCGTGGCATTTAAACGATGCCCAATTGGCACTAAGGGGCCTAAAGTGTGCCAAGAAAACATCCCCCACACCATTACACCACCACCACCAGCCTGCACAGTGGTAACAAGGCATGATGGATCCATGTTCTCATTCTGTTAACGCCAAATTCTGACTCTACCATCTGAATGTCTCAACAGAAATCGAGACTCATCAGACCAGGCAACATTTTTCCAGTCTTCAACTGTCCAATTTTGGTGAGCTTGTGCAAATTGTAGCCTCTTTTTCCTATTTGTAGTGGAGATGAGTGGTACCCGGTGGGGTCTTCTGCTGTTGTAGCCCCTCCACCTCAAGGTTGTACGTGTTGTGGCTTCACAAATGCTTTGCTGCATACCTCGGTTGTAACGAGTGGTTATTTCAGTCAAAGTTGCTCTTCTATCAGCTTGAATCAGTCGGCCCATTCTCCTCTGACCTCTAGCATCAACAAGGCATTTTCGCCCACAGAACTGCCGCATACTGGATGTTTTTCCCTTTTCACACCATTCTTTGTAAACCCTAGAAATGGTTGTGCGTGAAAATCCCAGTAACTGAGCAGATTGTGAAATACTCAGACCGGCCCGTCTGGCACCAACAACCATGCCACGCTCAAAATTGCTTAAATCACCTTTCTTTCCCATTCAGACATTCAGTTTGGAGTTCAGGAGATTGTCTTGACCAGGACCACACCCCTAAATGCATTGAAGCAACTGCCATGTGATTGGTTGGTTAGATAATTGCATTAATGAGAAATTGAACAGGTGTTCCTAATAATCCTTTAGGTGAGTGTATTTCGTTTCCTACACTTCACATGTTCTATCTCCCGCTGCTCTCTATACTGATGCCATACATCTCCTTGACTAGCACTTTGGATATTACCATGTTTTTTTTTTTTTTTTAGGTGATAGCGCAAACTTGATATTCACAGATATTACATATCACATATCAGTTTTTGTCCGCTGAACCATCCGAAAGTGTTGTGAAACTGAAACAGCCATTCATTAAACCACATTTCTTCTCCTTTACGATATCATCGATTGTTCAACTACGGGTGCACAGAACGCTCAAAATAGAAAAACGCGATTAACTGCGTTAAAAAATATGACCGTATTATTACATTTAAATTAATCGCATGCGTTATTGCTGACAGCATTAAAAATACCTTTGCAACATTCCACTATTTAAAATGTGATTGATCTGTGTGCCTCATTTATATACACCTACAGTCTTATATGCCTAGAATAGTGCCTTTCAATGGCTTCACTCATGCAGAAAGAGAAACATGAATATATATGAGAAAAGGAAGCTACAAGTTCTTTCATTAACATTTCACTGTTTCCACGATTCAAGAAATTGCACAAATTGGGTGCAAGTATACTTGTGATAAAAACAAACTGAAAATCGGGACCATATATTCTCTGTCAAACTCTCAGGATCAGTCCCTTTCTTTTTCGTTTCTTTTTTTTCAAGAATTGGAGTGTTTTCAATTATATTCATAAAGATAATATCTTACAGTTGACAAATACAGAAAAGATTTGTATTATTTATATGCAACCTGGGAAAAAATGAATAAAATTACAGCAGAATATGCAAATTGAATAAGAAGATTAAAAAAGATCAGGAAAGGCTCTTGTAAATGGGTGCAAGGGCTTAACGTTGAGGCAGGAGGGAATTGTTGAATAAAGGAAAAATACTGTTTGCATCTACAAAACACTCCTCACACTGAAGAATAACTAAGGGTCTCTCTAGTGCTTCCCAATTAACTACAATTAATCACAATCTGTCATTCTGTCAGACATTTCCTGAGATGTTATAAATAAAATATTTTTTTAAATCTTTCCAATTCTTTCTTTTACATTCAAGTGTATTTCCAGAGTACCAAAGAACAATACAATAATTTAACAGTACATTTTTACAGCACATTATCGAAGCCCTGTTTTTAATGTTGAGTCCCCCAATTATTATCTCATTATAATCTGGGTAGCTTCATCCTTATCAAAAGAGATGTTAGGTTTGAGATTACATTTTTCAAAGAGTGAGCGTGTGTGATGGGAAAAAAGTCTAGACAAGAAAGGCACTAATTAAGAGTTTGAATGTACACGTAAAGAACAATATATTTGTTATTAGAAAATTTAGATCATTTGAAGGCATTAAGGCTAATGCAACAGATGGGGCATGCTGTTTTTCAAGTGCATTCATTTTCACTTCAAAACGATCATAGAAGGAGCCCCAGGCTGACACAAACGCAAATGAAAATAAAAGGCAATGCCCCTTGTGCAGAACCAACATAAATTGACAGGTGTAACCTAAATTGATTTATGAAATTTACATGAGCATTAGAAAACAATTCCAAATCCTCTTGTACATCCTCTCTAGGAATATAGGAATATATATTCCCTTCGCAGGCTGAAAAAAAAACAAAATGCCACCAAAAAAATGCAGCATTGGTGCCTAGATGATGAGTGCTTTTATTTATTTATTTGTTTATTTATACCAAAATAAAAAATAAACCAGCCCTAAATCTGTCCCGAAGAGATATGATCCCTGCTTTGCATCAACTGTATACAACTCCTATACTATAAATCAATACAATTACACAGATATTTCTCATTTAAAAGCAAGTTAAAAGCAAAAAAGAAAAGCAATCTCACCACCTCTAACCCTGCCCCCCACCCCCATCCTTCCCTCTATCAAAGACTCCATCCAACTCAGTTCTCCCATAGTTTGTAATTCCTCAAGGAATCTTCTATACAATCCCTTGCAAACCCCTGGTATTATGGCCTGATTAAGGATGACTGATGCTCAGCAGAGGTAGATACTTGAATCCCAACTCCCAGGTGGTTGCCTTGCTGTTACAGTATCAGTGGTCGTTTTAAGTGCTATTGCATTTACAAAACCATTAAATACTTTGTAATTTTACCTCTTAAATCTGTAATTGGAGATGCCAACTTTTGCTCTGCTGTGAAGTTAAAAACCGCATATAATTGTGGCATACACAACTTAAATGCATTTTTTTCTAATTAGAAGGGGTTACGTCCTTCAAGAGAAAATGGTGTCCAAATAAACACTTTCTAATTACACCCTGAGAGGATACGTCTTGGTAACCCATAATTAAAGCAGTTAATTAATTCAGCATCTCTTTTCTCCCTCTTTCTCTCTCGCTTTTTTTTTTTTTTTTTGCTTTGTATTGTATTGTCACTTCACAGCAGCAATCCCACTGAATCTGAGCTCTGAAAAGGGTAATTCTTCCCAGTTTCACTTTAGCCATTCTGCATCAGGAACACAGCTGAAATCGAGGAATGACAAAGGTGATGCCACCTGTGTGTCAAAATGCCGCCACTTCAAGAGTAGCTACCAAGGCACTTGGCCATTACTCCTCCTTCTCATTTTGGGTGCTTTTAAAATGGTTTAATATAACCTTACCCACTAATCTTTTCACTCGGCAATCCTTTAACAATCTCCTACAAACACTGGTACGTCAATCAGTACAATGGCTTTTTCATTCTCCGTTAAAGCACTGTCACTAACTGACATCCAAGTCATAAAAATACACTGACCAAAACAGGTGTGCTGTTAGTCACAATCTTTCTTCAAGGCAGACATTTAACTTTCATTCCTTTCCTTGGTTGTAGCGAATCCAACTGTAAAGGCCTGACCAAAAAGATTTCCTTAAATGTTTGGTAGCTGATTCACAATGTGGAACAGACACTTCTAATAAGAAGTTAAACCTGAAATTGGGAAATGTGTATACAATGATGAATTAGTAATGCAGAACTTGTTACATGTTACTCTGAATTGTGAAATCAAATGACAGGAAACACGCTGAAAACACCAGTTGAGTTTAACCTCTCTTGGGGTTCCGTCTTTTGCTTTGACTCATTGCTATGCAATTACCAAATCCCTGTCTTTTTAATCTTACTTTGACTGCCAACAGGTTTTTAGTTAATTTTGTTTTGCCCGGGTATCCACAGAGATGCCCTCATGCTACTGAAGGTCATAGGAATACTATCTGTGTCTGGGGCCATGAGCAGTCATTGTCAGGATTGCTAGCACTTAGGATCTGCTCAAACAACAGCAAACTTCCACAAATGACCCTGTGAGCAAGCCTCGAGTGCAACACTTGGGGGTGAGGGGGCAGTTAACCACAGTTAATGGAAGTCTGACTCGAAGAATAAAAAATAAAATAAATACATACGTACATATATTGCTCAGTGAACACAGCACTGAAGGCCCAATTCAGAACACTGTTTGGAGAGCTTTATTATAAAGATAAATTGATTCAAATGTATTCACTCTTTATAGCTAATACTGTTATATAAGGAAAATAGTAGATTATTAGTATTATTATAAGCTGTATCTAGTATTTGTATAGCACCTTGTTTTGTTTCCTATTCATAGAATAATGACAAAAATCAGACCACTTTTTTATAGTTTGTTTCTCCTTATGAGGGCATTCTTTTTTATGTATTATTAAATTTAAAAAAATGGTACATTATCAATAATAATGAATCTCAGAATCAGGGTGAAGCTCCATTTACAAAGAAAATCAGGACACGGATGGACAAGGAGCATTGATATGCAAATAATAGGCCTGATTAGCCTCCTTTAATTAGAGCAGGGCTGTGTTTGCTGCAAGGAGAGACGAGATGTTTTTCTCGCATGGTTCTCTATTTGAATGTAAATGGGACAGAGATGCGAGTACAGGGCAAGCTGTCAGTGCTGGGCTGGTGATTTGAAGTGGTCTGACTGAGCAGCCGGAGGTGATAGTGGCCCTCACCTGCGACATCAGTGTGAAGACCAGCCATGCTTCTGACCTACTTTCAAAATTGTCTCTGTCAGAAGAGTGACAAGAGAGATGTAGCGAGAGGACAATCGGTAGATGAAGGTGGGAGCACAGAATGGAGGGGGGGTGGGTCCCCGGTGAAGATCAACAAAAAGAAGAACTTGATGATTAAACTAATTCCGCTCACATTGCCCTCCTCTTTAAACCCAGGAGTCACAAGGAAACATCCACTAGTCAAAGACTGCAGGGAGGGGAGAGATTGTAGATTGTCAAAATGTTAATTTTCACTCTACAGATAGCATCCTTGAGGCACATTATAGTGCTGAAAAGGCTCCTGTCTGTGAGAATCCACAGCACAGCCAGACAAGACAATGAAGGTGAGAAACAGGTAATGCTGTGTCAGGAAAGACGTGTAACGAAACCAGGCAACTTCTGTTATACTTAACAGCAATCCATTTCACTTTCAGAGGCTTTGTATGTATTAGTACATTAAGACAGTCTTTATATAGTTCTGCTAAAAAGTCCAGGAAAAAAAATGAACCTTTTAAAATACTCAGGGTCTGACAGAATAGAATGATCTTTGTGGTTAATCAAGTCTTTCACAAGCTGCAGAGGAAGAAAACAGATAATGCACTGCATCTGTCTGGGGTGAAAGTATGCACAGACCAGAAGAATGTAAGTTCAAATATGTTCAAATGGGTAGACCTTGCACTGCAACCGAATCACAACAGACATATTTTACCGTTTAACGACTAAAGGTGCCCAATGATTGATGCATAATATACACAGCATTGGTGAAGAGCACAAAACAAAGCTCAGTGCAGTGAAATCAATGTCAAACTCCAGCATGTGTTGAAGTTAGTTTACACAGCTTTACGACAATGTTCACCTTGCCCCTTTCCTGCCTACCTGTAGTTATATTCAAGTTTAGAACTTGTGTAGTTTCTGTGCCCCTGGAAACTCAGTCAACCCGAGGCTCTGACCTGTAACCTCTATTGTCTCTGCCTACTCTGTGAAAAGGAATATATATATATATATATATATATATATATATATATATATATGTATACTGTATACATACATACATATATATATATATATATATATATATATATATATATATATATATATATATATATGTATACTGTATACATACATACATATATATATATATATATATATATATATATATATATATATATATATATATATATATATGTATACTGTATACATACATACATATATATATATATATATATATATATATATTCCTTTTCACAGAGTAGCCAGAGACAATACTCTCTTCTACGCCAGTATGTATACTGTATACATATATGATGCATATATCATGTGGTATATATATGGGTCATACATGGCTTCTATTTTACCTTATAAGCAGTGCTATATATTTATTTAAAACACTACATTTCTTATGTATGTATTCACATTTGTAGGTAAAATATAAAGTTAAACATAACCCTCTTCATTACCTGACTTTTAATATACGTACATCAAAAGAATTCCTAGGGCAATTTAACACTGTAATTCCCAATCACCTAACCAATTAATGTGCCATCAATGTATGGTTTCTGTTTAATACAAGACAAACAAAGGAATGAACATCCCCCCCCCAACCCTTCCTCTCTTCCTTTCCTTTTTATAGGACTCCATTGAGTGGGTAGAACAGAGAGCGGTAAAGTACTCCCCGGAGTCATACATGCAGGCTCTGGGGGGTTCTGATAGCTTGGCTTTGTTGACGCAGGTTTCATTTCACATCTAAACACAGAAGGAAGAGACAGCAATTGCTGGGGAAATAAAAAGACTTTTGCTGTAGTGTGCACATATCTAGACTACTGCAAAAAGAGAAGAGGAATAATCACAGTTTCAGAGAGATCTGGTAGCTCCGGGACCCATATCTCCTGCTCCTGCAGACAGTCATGGGTGGTGACAGGGCAGCTCCCACTCACCACTGTACTGGGCGAGGAGACGCCAGCGCAGCTTGCCACAGGCAGGGTGGCACTCCGGGGGAGGGGGGGTGGCTGGGGAGGGTGAGTCTTCTCCACCACACAGTGTAGCCGCTCATCAGAGGTCTAATCGGGGATAGCCACTGACAAGCAGGGCAGATATGTGGGGAGGCCAGGGGCTCTGTTCCCTTGTGTCCTTGTATCTCAACAGGGTGGTTAAGGTGAGGACAGATCTGACAACAATCTGAAGAGAAAATATCAGCCTGACCTCCCCTTTTCATTCAAGTAGGTGTCTGCCCTGGTGAGAATGTGATGGCCAGTACAGTTACTGGTGTCCAGAGTACTCCCCTCTCCTCAGGCTCCCATCACACAAACCTTACCTTCCTTCCCCTTGCGTATGCTTCACCCCCCGTTCTCCATTGTTTTACGAATTGTTGTACTGCACCATTCCATACTTGTTTTTTCTTTGTTTTGCACACTGAGCCCCTTTACAGCATCACTCACATTCAGCATTGGTCTCCTCAAGTTCCAGATGTTCTCCTCAAGTTCAATTATTCGATTGTGGCCGAAATGACAGCAAGGGAAATAACTGCAGTAAGCAAACTGGATCTGTGTAATTAAAGTAGTATGTTACTGATGGACACTTCAATGATTGCTGTCACTAGCATTAATAATCTGAAATCCAGAGTTCCTGGCAAGGTTTGGAAGTATACCTTCCGAGTATACCTCACTTACCTTAGGGGCAGTGGAAAGAAGACACTAAATTTCACAATTAAATTTAGGCACATTCTTCAAGGAGCATGGATAGAGATTTTGATTTTGAAAGTACAATGGATCCATTTGTCTAGTAAGATGTTAATTCTTGTCAAACTGTGTTAATAAATAAATAAAAAAGAAAAACAACCAGAACAAGCCAAGACTCGTCTCCACCAGACTTTCATGTTTTTCTTTTCTCTTTTGAAAGCAGGAAATTAGATCAAATTGGGCATAAAGAAAAATGTAAATCAAACAAATCAACAAACCATAAAAGGAAAAGAACAAACAAACTTCAAAACAATACAAGCTCACCACATGTAGAGAGCTGTAACCCATGCAGCCCGTGTGATTGTGGACGGTGTTAGTTTCTGCTTGCGGTTCATTTACACCGTAAGCGAGGTGTTTCTGAACAACACAGAGCATGGCGTGATCACATGCATGAAAGAGCGGGCGCACACAACCTAATTAGAGCCTGCGGTACAGTCAGGCCACGCTTCATCTGTTGGGCTCTCCTCTCAGTCACCGAGGCCTCCAGCAGCTGCTCAGAAAACAGAGATTCTCATTCCTCAGTCCTGAGACCCCCGTGGCTCCCTCTGTTGGCAAATGTGCAACATTGCACCCTGCCTACCATTGCGTTGGTTTACAGTTGGCTTGGTTGGCAAGTGGTCAGTTGGCAAGCTAACTATGGGCCAATGTTGGCCTGATGAGCACAATTACGTTGGTCCACTGTCAGTTATTTACATTGGGCCAATCAAACTACCAACTTGAGCCCAATGTTGGCCCAACCTAAAATTGCTGTTTGTGTTGTTATTACTACTACTACTACTACAAAAAGATGATCATGATTATTTATTTCTGTTGTGTTGAGGGAAGATGTCCAATTTTAGAATTTCTGTGATCCAGACAGTGACAGAGTGTGGTATCCTGGCAGTTAAATGGTGCTGTGTCCTGTAAAAGAAGTAATATGTATTTAGTTTTAATGTGTTCAATTATTTTAGTATTTTGACATACTATTTTGACCATGAAAGAAATCCTGCAGGAATTCTAGGCCACAATCATGAGACGTCCTGCATGACTTATAATACCAAAGTCATGCAAAGATTCCATCAGGTAATCTGTGAGGATTTAGGATCCAAAATCTTGTGAGATTTTCACATGCACCTTGTAAGATTTTGTGTAGGAGTGCTGGATGATTTGTGTGAGTATGTCTGTGTGGAGGTTGTACTGGAAAACATACACCGATACATAATTAACTTTTTTAAATTCATACATTTCAAGATACGAGCCAGGGCGCTTCATTTAAGTACAACTTTTATTAATACTGGAATCATCACAGTGCATTTTTGTTACGTTAGCAGTGACTAAAGTTAACAAATTAAAAGGATAAATATTACAAAAAGAAAAATTCATAGGAGGAGAGGAGAAAGCCTTGAAAAAAAACAATAAATTAAAAAAAGGAAAGAGGAGAAAAGACAGTAAACAACAGCACCGGCAGCGTTACTTAACTTCACTGGAAGGAGTTTTTTTTTTTTTTTTGTACAAAAACAATGCACACATCATCTCTTCACAATAATAAAAATAAAATAATCATTAAAAAAAAACAATAGAGGCAAAGGTCAAGTTCGGAGACACAGTGTTTTTAGCTTCAATGCCACGAGGGTTTGGGGTCACTACTGGGCTCAACATGGAACAAACTGGAAAACACACATTTATTTTCCACGGCACCTCACTGACAATATACCCCAATTCCATCGTACTAGATTTAGAAGAACTTAATTTGAATGCAACTCAAAGTATTGCAATTATTGGATCAATCGGACTTCATAATGCAGTCTGTCCTAAGTGTAGCATTATAGAAAAATAAATACATAAAATAGGTCAAGGTGCGTAATTGTTTCAGGTGATCTTGCTCCAGTACGCCTGGGGCTAGAATCTGAAATTACCACAGAATTCCTCTTACAGCAACTCAGGGAGAGTCTAGTGCACACAAGCAGAATACCAGCACCACGAATGCACTGTAGTCTACTCTGAACGTATGCAAAGTGTAGCAGAAAAAGGAGGTCCCCCCTGTCCCACTAAACAAAGTAGTGCCTTGACTGGTATAGGCTGACGGTAGAATGGTGTTCTCTGCACTCTGTTCATCTGACAACACCTCTTCCAAACTCGGCCTGAGCCATGGAACATCAGTAGAAAAATGGCAGACACACCTAGCAGTTTTACACGCAAGAGAAAAACAAACAAAAAACAGGAACCTGACTGACAGACTGAATATTGAAGCAAAAGTACACAAGGAGTTTGGCAGCAAAACATCTGCGATGTTATTTCACAAAGCATTGCAAGCCTGCAACTACAGGCTCCCGTACAAGCCAAGGCTTTCACCATAATGACCCAGTGTTTCTTAGTTTCTAGTTAGTGCTGAGCCTAGAGTTGTGAACTGTGCATTACCGGAGTGAGGCAATGCAGCCCATGGATCAATTGTATGTTAACTTGATTGTTTAGGAACAATTTACATGCCACAGTAAACCAAGGAACAAGGGAAACAGAGGAAGCAGTGAGTATACAGATGGGTCTTACAAGTTGACAGTGAATGCAAATTCCAATCAGATTCATGCTAACAAAGATGGTTGCAAAGCTGGCTTGTTACTCTTTAAAAGAATACATTTATGTACAGTTAAACACGGTTATGATAGTTATTCTCTGTGCTATTTACAATATGACACAGCAGGAAAAAACAACAACACATTTTCAGATTTCAAGGCAGTGAAAGCATTTTATTAGAAGAAGAAAAAAAAGGGAAATTCTAGCTCTAAACTGCAGACTTCCGACAGTGATCAAAAGTGCTTTGAAAGAACAGCGACGCTAGATTATAAAGTCTGGGGACTTCACTGTGAGCCACAGGTTTCTCGACAGTCTCAAATGAACATATTTTTTTAAAAATAGAATAAAATCAATTCCACTGGAAATGTATGCAGAAAATAAATTAGTGTTTCACTTTTATGCCATGTTAGTTTAATCACCCTTCACTTGTTCTTACTAATTACATGCCATTTCTAATCACTCATTGAATAGGACTTGTTCCAGCTGTTTATTGGAAAGAGAAGAACCCCTCAGAGATGCAGTAATGTTATTTGTTTTTGACAGAATATTTTCATCCACAGCGAACAGCAGCAAGCATTCCAGTGTGTTTAAGTACCTGTCTCCGTCAAGGACTGCAAGGTGTGAGCTGCATTGTGCGTGCAGACGATATTCTCTCATTTCCTGGGACTTGTGCAATTATTTTTATTTGCTATTAAATAAAAATACTAAAATACTACTGTATAGTACTATACTAGCTTTCGATTATTTGTTTCCTTTTTAAACAAATGTGCCAGAACTCTGGGCCCTATTTAGCAATCACATGCCTCACAGAAATTAATTCTCCTTCCGTTTCTATTTTTATCACTTGCAGCTGCCTCAAGCATTTTCTTGTTTAAAGGAGAATCCTAGACAAGTGCTTGATGTAATCAAGGTGGGCTCTGCAGATCTGTAGAACACAGCCCTAGTGTATCTGTGCTGAGTGTTAATCTGATCACATCAAAGCCCCCCACAGAATTACTCTGTAGACTTCAGAGTGACGAGACACGTTAGACTCTTAATTCCAATATAACACACGGATGCACACACACACACACACACACACACACATACATCACAGGGGTCCTCTGGGTCAGTACTACAAGGCTACAGGAGTAAAGCATGTCTGCAGAATATGTATCACCCAGGCAATTGTATTTGAAATGCACAGATCTATTGTTTTGCAATAGGTTTACGGACACAGGAGTTTTAACTTCAGAAATAAAAGAGCTTCAAGTGTTAAAAGCACACACCTTTTAAGAAGACAAACAACCATTTTACTAATAAAAAGAAATATAAATATATATACATCATCATCATCACCCTCAGATAATGATATATATATATATATATATATATATACGTGTATTTGCAAGGCCTACTGCAGGGGGGGTTCCAAGTCTAGTGATATTAATTGTCATTTTCGTTTTTTCCTACATAATAACAGTGCTAATAAGACTCTGAAATTAACAGGTTATGTGTGGTGCAGCGGGGCAGACACATGACAACACGCAGCCCTCATGTCCAGTGTGACAATTACATCAACACCGTGCCTTCATCAGTGCATCTGTGCCACTGGCGCCTCCACAGTCCTGCCCCCTTCTCCTGCCTGGCTGCCTGCAGCTCAGCTGGGGGGCATGGCCGGGCATCCCTCCTGCAGCGAGCCGGGAGCAGGTGGTGTCCAGACCTAGCTGTGCACTGGGGGGGCCAGAGCTCGTATCTGAGTAGAAGGACCTTCTCATCGGTGACCCTCTTATAAAGTGACATTACAGCATGCTGAAGTGAGCACAGTGCTGTCACGTCAAAGCGATGCCGTCTTCCCACACAGCACCCTTTCCAGGTCAGGTGGTGCTCCCTCTGTATCAAGCCCATATTTAAATAAACTGCTTCTCTTAGAGTTTTGACCCAGCGCTCGTTTAGCTTTAGAGACATCTCTCATGATTTGCAGCCAACCGAGTCTCTAGAAATTAAACAAAACAAAACCAAACAAAGTGTTGAAATTTAAACATTGTCCCATTAATCTTTCAGGATGTGAGTTTCATAGCCTCTGTGGACCATTCAAAAGGTTTCCTCTTGCTTTGTTAAAGGTCAGGTGTATTTCTTTTGATAGATTTTTTTACAAGGTGATGTTGATTTTGAGTGTCAAAAAATGCTTCACAAATATATATTTCTCTCAGTTAAGAGAAGGCTAAGAAGGCTTCTAAGACAAAGAATGCTTCTAGTTGACACACAATATCCAAACACAAAGCTATGACAGTCTGCCAGCACAGTCTGACCACGGCCCCTGTGTCCTGGTTGTAAAATGTTCTGAATCAATAGGAAACTCTTTGAAATTTCCACGTAAGGAACTGAATGAGTACAAAATTTGAGAAATTATCTGTGATTTCAAAATGAATTGAAGTCCTTCTCATTCACCCTTAATGACTTCTGTTTCAAGAAAACAAATTAAAACAAAATGAGATCCCACAAAATTGCTCATATCTCAACTTGCACAATTACACATCTAGATGGCATCAATTGATTTACTTTTTGGGCTAAAAACACAATGCTCTTTGTCCCCCAAAGACTTGACTTTTGCCTTTTTCTTTTCTTTTCTTTTCTTTTGTTTCAGTACTTCTAGACAATATTAGTGTTAAACACTTCTGCAATACAACTTATACAATTACTGTTCACCTTATGATATACATATATATATATATATATATATATATATATATATATATATATATATATATATATATATACACAAGGTTATGACCTGTGCTTTATGGTAAACTAGATTTAACACCTGCTGGCCAGCCGGTGAGGGAGGAGATTCTGGGGACCCGGGCTGTGGCCAGTGGGGTTGTGCTGCTGTCCTGCCCCTTCATACAGTCCCACTCATCCCAGCTCACAAAAACGTCACATAAAAGATATGACATTCTGGGATGCATATCTATCAGTCTACAAACTATCCAGGACAAAATATACCTGCGACTTATATGTTTCAATATGCCTACTGAGATTATTTATTTGCTTTGTTAATCCATTAAATTAAAAAAAGAACAATAACATTTTAGAGAAAATCTGCATGGTTTTATTTGTTTTATTTATTATAGTAAATTTAGATTGATTCATTATCTGTATCCAAAGCACAGAACTTCTTCAGGTTTCATTATGAAGGTATATATCATGCATGGACTTTTTACCCGTTATCCCAATTCACTGGGAATTATTGCACAATAACAACACTGAGAATGACAGTTTTATAAACCTATGCTTGCAAACAACATTTTTGTTTATATTCCATAGAGCCTTAAAACTATCAAATTCCTTTGCTTTTTCCCCATCTCAACCAACTGATTGATTAGGTTTTTACAAAAAGAAAAGTATTTGTTTTAAAGAATAAGCTATGTGAATATTCACTTAATATAAGTTACTCAATTTGTAAACATGATCCTTCATTAAGAATTAATTATGAAGAAAATTAAATGGTTATTCTGGAATGTATTCCTGATGCTCTTCCTAATTTCTTTCCAGATTACATGGAGTATACTTTGGCTTGTTTAAAACAGGTCACAGGGAGATATTGTATAATGAATTTAAGATCTAAGGAGCTTTTGACAGATTAAGGAATCCTCTTTCTTTTTGTTCTTCTCTATTGCAGTGTGTTAGAGAGTCTGTAGACTTACTAGTTAAACTGATCAAATAGTGGTTTAATTCAATTTAAGCTAGATGCATACTGTATTCAGTACATCAAGGAACATTTTAAGTTCATTGCATATTATTATATAATTATAAAAATAATTATGTATTTCAAATCATGTCGATTTTAGAAAAGTATTTTTCTAGTGTGGCAAAATAATGTTTAAAACGTACAATGAAAACATAATCATGTTGTCCATGAAACAGATGTAACCCATTGTCTGTGTAACATTAAGGCTGGGCCCGGCTGGGTCCCAGGTTGCATTTTGGTTGACTTGCTCTCTCCTAGTCACAGTCCTGACTGTGATCCTTCAGACCAGCTGACTGGGAAAACCAAAGCATTCTCCCTAATTGACTACGATCAAAGAACCAGGGTTACAGATCCCTATTGCTACACAATATGACAATACCTCCAGACAGCGAAGCATGTCAATAACATTACAATATCCTGCTGCTACAGACACATCAAAAGCAGAAATGCTTGCAGGTATATCATCAAGAACGCTTTCATGATGTATAAGCTTTAACATGTAATTAAAACTATGGAGACAGTCACTCTCTTCAAAGTATTGTGTGTCTGACTTGAAGTTCTTATAAAACTACAGCCCAACCGTGCTAATGTCCCAACTGAGCTCACATACAGTCCTGGCAACCCCCTGCCCCTCGCCCCCTCACTATAACCCACCTCATATCCCTCTCAATACAGCCCTATGACCTCTCTATCTCTCTACAGCCCGTTGACATAGTAGCTTGGGTCTCTAGTCTTAGGCTACTTGTGCTCTCTGAAAACCATCCAAAAGTTGTAACATAAAAAATAAAAAAAATTGATCCCATTTCTTTATACCTGGCATACACTTTCCTTGCCTGTAACCCCCCATCCAGAATCTCTGCTTCACATCCTTTATCCTTCCGATTTCTCCGTTCTCTCCTCAATACAACTGCTTTGCAGCACTACACAACAGTGTGCTCCTGAAGGCGACTTCTGTTTGGATTGTTAGCTACTGCACATAGCTCTCTTCTCACAGCGACGTGAGGTGGTTTCAGATCTGTGAGGCTATGCTGACACCTAGTGGTACGAATTTGAACACCAGCTTGAAGTGCTAAAGACTTCTTCTCTGAAGTGAGGCCTGATTAAATCAAAACTCTATCCTTATAGCCAGTCAAACAATTACAGCTAGTCGTTGGTTATTGGGTTTTCCAAAGGAAGGAGCCTCTGGCAAACTAAGCCACTGTAAAATTCTGACTTACAGGTTACAGCTTGATTAGTTTGGATTTATTCTAGGCCCTGCTGAAGCCAAACCTTCTGCAAAATGAAGCATGCGAAGCCTGCTGAAAAATAATATTCACAGCTCGGTTACAGTGTATGTTTGTCCTTCTGAGTCATATTCTCCATCATCACTGATGCAACACGATCCTTGCAAAACAGTATCATAAAACTAACCCCACACTGTAGAAAAATTACATTTCACCAAAGCGCTGTTATTGCTTAATTTCAACATGGAAATGATACACTCCAGTTCTAAAATAACTCCCTTGATCTGTGAGATATTATTATCACAGCATCACATGGAAACATGGCACTGAAAACAAAGCTAAATAGAAGAGTTGCAGCTCTGATTATAAGATGAAAGAAGAAGAAAAAAAGGATACTTACAGCAGCACAAACCCCATTTGGAGAGAAGACAAACAGACCTACACAGCACTTATGAAAGACCGCTCACCGGCCCCACACTCCTCCTCACCAGTCTGACGGACAGACAGACAGATGGACAGAGACGGACAGAAGGGGAGTTTTGTTTTGTAACCATGGAATCAAGCCTACAGTGTGACGTCCAAGAGGCGCAGAGGAGCTGGAGTCGAGCGGCTCCTTGCGAAGGCTCCCGCAGCTCCCCCACCTCTTAGTCTCAGCAGCCTGCTGCCCGCAGTGCCCAGGGCTCCGGGAACTCATGTGTGGGGTGGAGGTGAGGGGGGGAGCCTGGCAGGGAATATAAAATAGGATCTGACAGTATCTCAGTGCCTTGCTATAGTCAGCACATCTGGTGGTGGCGTTAATAAGAAAAACATGCGTCCGTACACGCTAAAAGATAGTGGCCAGGGCCTCTTTTAATAACTTGTATTATTTATGTTTTTTATTTATTTATTTACTTTAATTACTTATTTATTCTCTCTGTTTTTGTCAACCTATTTTCTTTTCCTCTATAGAGTCAGTGAAGTGGTCAGCACGGGCAGGGGTCCCTTCCAGGCTATCACAAAATCCGGGGCGCCGACCTGTCATTGGTCAGGGTCTTGCGGAGCCGCACCCCCCTGCGGATCGCCACTAGCATGTCCTCTCCCCCGGGGGCGGGGTCTTGTGAGGGGGTAGGCCCAGGGGGAGGGGCCTGGGGCTCGGTGCTGGGTTCGTCACTAGGGAGAGAGGGGAAGGGGAACTGGCCCTCCCCTAAGGCATGCGCACTGGCCACCAGCTCACCAATCTTCTCCACCAGACTGTGGCGGTTGGCGGCCAGGAGCTGCTCCTCCTCGGAACTGAAGGCGAGGGGCGGCGGCGGCTGGGCAAAAACACTCATCTCCAGCCCCGCCGCAGAGCCCCAGGCTGTGTTGGGCAGGCTGAGGCGCTTGGGGGAGGCCTTGACGTAATCCAGCGCGTTGGGAGACGTGTCGTCGGAGTAGAAGACGCACTCCTCGCTGCCCACCCTCACCGGGGGGCCGGTATAGCCGGGGGAATCAGGCACCGTGGGTGTCTTGACTGGCACAATGGGCGGGCGGATGGGAATGGGCCCCGCGTTGGACAGCGTGCGTCTGACGGAGGGCTTGGTGGAGGGGGTCCGGCGAATGGTGGCCACTCCAGGGGTGCCGCCCCCTCCTCCTCCCCCGCCACCTCCGCCCCCTCCAGGCTGGCCCCCCTGGGCACCCATTCCACTGGGCAGCCCTGCAGTGCTGGCAGGGCGCTTGGTCTGGATCATGCGGCGATAGTTCTGGGCGATGTTGCTGTTTCGTGGGATGGTGGAGGATTTATCGAACTCGCTCTGCATCTCCCCTTCAGCATCCCCGTTCACTGAGTAGCAGTCATAGTCCGACACTGGGGAAAGAGCAGAGCAGTGGGGTCAAAGCCAAAGTTTGCAAGAATAAAAACACAATGCTACTGAACCCTACATTAGGTTATCATAGTGGCCTTTGTGGACCACTGCTGCTCAGTGAGCTCTGGCCAGACAGTCCCTGGAAAGGTTACATAAAGATTCTCTAGGGTCGGTGTTTGTCCTGCTCACCTTGTGAGGGGATGGTGTCCTCTGAGCAGGAGGGGGTGGTGGTCTGGGTGCTGTAGCCACTGGAGTACTGCAGGGAATCACGGCTGCTCTTCTGGTGCTCCATGCTGAGGCCGCGGGTCAAGACCATGGCCAGGTCACTGGCAGCCGGCGACACCTCCTCTCCGTGCTGGGAGACAGATTTAGAATTCAGATTCTAAAAGGGGCGGCATCCACTGGCACGACTTTTGTAAATATTTGGGTTTTTACGTACCTTCATTACAAATAGTGTCTGTCCACATGGAAAAAAAAAAAAACTAATGTGAAACTATGGTATCATCTCAAACATACTCAAACTGATAAATGGTTTTATTCTTTCCCAATTGATTTTTGCATTGCCAAGGGAACCATTATTTGTTATGCTGTTAATATCCTTTGCTTCCCCTGATTATCAAAACACAATTATATATGTTTAAAGGTATGTAGGCTCTCCAGTCACTAATGGCTGCATGCATGCATTCTGCATACCTGACAGGGGACAAACGCAGCCACACAGACATGTGTACAGACCAGGGGAATGATGGGTCTTATATGTTACCTTTGCAGCAATAGTGGCTGGCGTCATCCTGGGCCTCTGAGTGTCCTCTGGGTGCATCCCAGAATACCCCGCTGGGGGAGGGATTGATTCTTGCTCTCTGAGTCGCTCTATTGGCTCCTTTCTTCGTTGTAGTGTGCTGACCAATGGCTGGTCATAGGGACCTGGTTTGGACCAATCCTGGAGAGGTTGGAAGGGTTATAGAGAGGCAGACAAAGGTGCACCCTATCAGAGAGCAGGAGAAGAGGCTAATATCCAGGCCTTTGTCTTTCATGTCTTTGTAATTCATGTAGACTCAACTGGTACCTTGAATAATTGTGTATTTCTTTTGTCTTTACCTGATGGAAAATAAAACTCTGCCATTTAAAACCTACTCTCTTAAGTTAATCTCTTTTGAGAGATTTCAGAAAGTGGTTGAGACTGGGGCTTCACTGGCCAACAAAACAAGGGATACAAGTTAGGGAGCAAAGTAATGAATTAATGAGTGAGTTAAAGCAGAAGATGAGTAAATCAAACCAAAGCATTATTTGAAGAAACAAAGCAAAACAAGCACACAACAAAAAATAAAAATAACAAAAAGAAACTTAAAAGAAAAGTGCAAATGAAAACAAACCTTCCAGCAAGGAACCTTTGATGTGGGAGAGTAAGTGTTGGATCCGGGGGGGCAGTTATAGGGTGGGGACGCAGGAAGAATGACAGAGAAAGGCCTGATGGAGCCAGTGTGAGAGAGAGCAGGGCGGAAGGTAGCGAAGGACGAGCCAAACTGCGGAACGGAAAGACAAGATCATCAGAGCGGGCAGGACCCAGGGAGGCTCTGACACAAGGACCCCGGGGTGCCTTTGTGAGGACCCACTGGATACAGCAACACTGCACATGATGATGGTCCACTGGACAGACAGAATGGGCGGACGTTACATACAACAGATACACCCAGCGCCCAGTTCATCTGCACTACAACCCCGATTCCTCTCAGTTGCAACACAGACGACTCAGTTTAAAAGGCAGAGTGAAAGACAAAAAGAAGAGGTTTGTCAGTTATTCAAGGGGTGTATTCCAGAAATATGTTACCACTGTTATGGCACTGTATCACTGAGAATACTTCCAAAGAGCACAGAAGCGATTCAGTTCAAAGTGTATGAGTTCATACCTTATGGTTCTCTGATATGTAAATATGTGAAGACTTTTAAAGGACAGAAAGTTTGGAATTACTTTAAAGAATCAAAATAAATGCAAATATTGAATAATAAATAAATCCCCCACCACACCCCTGCCCTCCCCAAGGAAACAGTTTCAAGCAAGGTGAAAAAGTCCAAAGGTCCTTAGTGTGACAGTAGGCGCCTCAGAGGGTGAGAGAGACTGTGCATTCAATCTGTCAGACATGCTGGAAATAGTGAAGGGAAGTGTGTGTGTGTGTGAGGAAGATTAGAGTGTGAAGGATGCAGGCTGAGAGAGAGGGGTGTGTGTGTGTGTGTGTGAATGGTGAGATCATTGAGAGAGGGTGTGTGAGAGGATGAGTACTTGGAGAATGGTGGGAGAGGTGTTGTGAGTAAGAGGTCTGTGGGAAACAGGCATGAGTGCATGTGTCAGTGAGAGTGTGAGTGAGAAAGTGAGTGAGAGAGTGAGTGAGTATAAGAATCACCTTTTCTCCCCCTGACCAGGCCCCGGCGGTAGACGTGGAACTAACCGAGGTGGGGGAGCTGCACTCGCTGACTGACTGGCAGGTCTCCGAGGCCTCCGATGACGCAGAGCTCGACGACTTCTGCATAGCGGGACAGCAGAGGGTTAGGGGACACAGTACAGCATACCACAGCACAGTACAGCACAGCGTAGCAGCACACCATAGGACTGTGTGTACTGGTCACCTTTACACTTCAGATAATAGCCTAAACCGCTAACAAACTAATAACCAGTATTTATACGTGAATTAACAGACTGATCACAGGCATGTGACCCTTAGTTACTCTGAATGAACAGTATAACACAGGGGTTTTCAACTCCCCTCTGGCATCTGTTACATATCTTCAAAATCAAGGTCAACTGCTTTAGTAATTGATTTGTATTATTCATATGATGTAACTGAGCTCAGGTGGATTTGAAACCACAAGAAGGTACAGCCCTCGAGGTGTGAATTTTAAAGGTGAACTCTCAGATAAAAACAGGAGAGCACAGTATTTCCTCCTGTAGTCAGAGAGTCGAACGTATGCAATACGACACTTACAGGAGTGTTAAACAAGCGCACGGAAGCGGCAGAATAGGAATTTGGACCAACACTCTCCTAGCCCTGGTCTTGGAGAGACACAACCCTTCAGGTTTTAAAGCTGTCTTCAAGCAGGTGCCCAGGTTCATATTAAATGTAATTAAGACTTTCACTCCAAGACCTGGGCTAGAGAACCTGCATCAAGACATTTGCATTTGATTGTGCAAATGATGGTAACTGAGCGGTGGAAGCAGGGATGGAGGGCAGGGCGTACCTGGCTGGTGATGTCAGAGGGCATTGGCGAGGGAGGCTTGGAGTAGATGGCAGCATCCTGGGAGATGAAGCCGGAGTCGTGGGAGGAGACGCTGCTGAGCCGCTGAGCACCCCCAAGCGGGGGCTGGGCCAGGCTGCGGTAGCGATAGGACGAACTGGGTGAGTGAGTCTGAGAGCCGCTGGAGGAGCGAGACGCACTACTGTGGGTGCTGTTTACACTGCTGAGGGGGTGAGAGGGGGTGAGAGGGGGTGAGGGGGGGTGAGGGGCATGGAAGGAAGGGGTGGGAGAGGGATGGAGTGGAATGGTGCAAAGGAGAGGGAGGGAAGAGGAGAAATGAGATCGGATAGAGAAGAGGGTGAGGCAATGGAAATGGATGGTGTTACAGAATAGAGCGTAAGGGGAATTGAGAATTGACAGACACGCCGCAGAGAAAATGATGGGAGGTTGAGAGAAAAGTGGGAGGTGATGAACAGGAGAGGAGGGGATAGTCAGGAATGTGGGGAGAAAAGTACGGTCCCAGTATAGTAAAGTAAATAGTAAATAGTGTCAGGGACAGAACGCAAGAAAGATCAGGGGAGCAACAGAGAGAGAATGAGCAAAGGAGTGCAGATGAGGGGTGGAGAGAAAATGAGCGAAGGAAGGAAGCAAGGTTGGTGGGGAATCAGAGGTGGGAATCAGAGGAAAGGGGTTGAAAAGAGGAAGGAAGAGAAAGAGGGAGGGAGGAGGTGGAAAGAGGAGAAATGCAGAAGGCAAAAAAAACACAAGACAGGAGAAATTGGGGAAGCCGGTGGGAAGGGGGTAAGAAGAATTGGCACAGCAACACGGCACAGAGCAGAGCCAGCAGACGAGAGACATGAACCCAACCAGGGCGAAGAAACGGGAGCCAGGGTAGATGCAGGAGGGATACGGTGAGCCAACAGGAGTTGGAGGAGGTAGGGGGTGGGTGGGTGAGCATGCAGGAGAGGTCATTTTTTGAAGTGAATTGGGTTGGACAGATAAAGGGTGGGGGAGGAAGCACGGAAAAGACAAGTTGAGAGAAGGTGAGAACAAAAGACTGGCAGGCAGGAGCAGACAGAGCTGCCAGGCAAGGGGCCAGATGTGAGCTGGCACACCACCCTCACAGAGCAGCTGCTACATACAGCCCAGAGGGCACACTGCAATGAGAGTCGGGCGCTCCAGAGGAACTGATGGGGAGCCAGCCATTTTACTGCCATTGCCATAACTTACAGATGGCTCTGTTACTAAATGGCAACATGAAAAACAAAGACAAGCAGAATGGCTAAGCCTGTAGATCGGTGATTTGGCTCAGGCATTTAATACTCTATTCTGTCACCAGGACTGCACAAAACTATTCAACAAGAGCCTTTGGTCCACTTACTTCACTAAACTGAAAGTCTCTAAAAAGAGCATAAAAAGCTGTTAGTCATTCAATGAATTTGCCCATTGAACAAATTAATGAATTTGTGACTTAACAGTCCTTTTCTACATAAGACACTGACACAGATGAAACACTTTAACAATTGCAAGCTTGTATGTATCCCGTTCCCTTCTTCTAGTCAGTCTACACAAAAGAAGATGAACAGCTGAATGTTGATAATCAGGCTCAGTATCTTTCTAATTCGGAGGCCTTGTTTGAGTTGTCAGTGTCAGGATGATCTGCTTATGTATACTATATTCATACTAACTAAGTCTATCTGGGTTTTTTATAAAACAAGTTCAGTTCATGATGAATTCTAGCTTATTGTGTAAACACCGCTCATTGCAAAGGGGTGAGTTATTTTAAGTGAAATGCACTGGCAAGTGTAGTTAGCAGCACTTCAAATTCAGTATTATTGCAGGATGTGTCAGAACAGACCTGTGAGCAAACAGGACAATCAGACAGAAAGCAAAACAGCGTATCCTTCACATCCATGTTAAAGTCACAGTGCAGTGCCAAGACGCACAGAATGACAAAGCATGAAAGACTTGTTAATGTTAGCAGGGCAGAAACTCTTTTAAAACTGTTTGACATTCATCTGATACCATATTTCTTAACTCCCAAACACACACTTTCACGTATCTTTGTGGTGTGCAACTCTCTCTCTCTCTCTCTCTCTCTCCCCTTACCTGCACATGCTGGATTTCCGGGAGCCAGAGCTGCTGGGGGAGGAGGGGGGGGTCTGATAGGACCAGCTGTAGTCTGAGCCCTTCAAGTCCTTTATCACCTGTGACAAGTGCATTGCATCAATAAACCTGCCCAGCACATTGCAGCACCGGACACACACAGCCCCCGCACCCCCCGCATTTTAACAGCACCCGGTAGTATCAGAACTGCAGATGACACACATTCATTTCACTATTGTGCTGTAAAAATGCAGATTTTCAACTGTGTGAAAATAAAAATGGCCTTCCCCCAAACAGTGCCACTACCCAGTCCTCTGACAGTACTTGAGCACCCCCATTGTAAAAACTTCTTCTGTATGACTATGGGCAATCCGGTTTGTGTCTGCTTCAGCACTGTGTCACATATGTAGTAAATCTATATAAGGGCTGCTTAGTTCAATGCAGGAGACCTCATTATAAACTGTAGATATAGACAAAGAGCAGGACCCCTACTGTTGCTAAAGAGATGTGAGTTTGTGAAGTGGAGAGTGTCTGTGTACGGGGAGAGGGGGTCAGGGCAATACCTGCTCACTGGCAGGGGGCAGTTTGTGTGGGTCGGCGGTCAGCACAGTGAGGTCATCAATAATGGCCTGCAGGTGGGTGATCTCTCCCAGCATGGCAATCTCTCCGTTCTGAGAGCAGAGAAATGGCAACGGAGCAGAGATATAGAGGGGGAATCAGTCCAACATGGCAGAGTACCCTTCAGTAACAAACACACACACACACACAGAGCGATGCACAGTCCAATGAGCCTGTTGAAGATCACAGGAAAAGCAGAGTGCCCTGGGGGAAAGCAGAACAGCAAGCCAGCACTCATTTGCGCTGGCTGAAAACAAGACATTAACACAATAAAACAATAACATCTCTCACCTCTCCCTGCCTTTCTCTCTTTCTCCTGCATGCCCAGTCTCACTCAAGCCTTCTCTCCCCTTTTGCCTTCCTCCTGTCTATTTCTTCTCTGTCCCTTATCTCCCCTCCACTCACACAACAATCCTTCCTTCCATCCCCATCCTCGGTTTCTCTACCCTGAAATCCTACCACACCGCCCCCCCCCCCCTCTCTCTCTCTCTCTCTCTCACCACCACAGGCTGCAGGAAGCTGATGAAAGTGCAGAACCTCCCTCTCTCCTCCACCAGAGCCCTGCGCACAGCCTGTTTCTCAGTCTCCTCCATGAGTAGGTACATGTCATTGACGTCCTGCAGGGCACTGTCCAGCTGGGGCTGCAGGTCACCCTTCCCTGTGCAGGGGGGCAGAGGGGTAAGTGGGGGAGGAGAAGAGGAGAGGGGAGGAGAGGGCGTGGGTAAGGGGGTGGAGGCATGAGGAACAGGAGTGAAATGTGTGGAGGAGAGACCAGTCAAAAGGAACAGAGCGCAAGAGAAAGAAAGGAAAGAGAAACAGGTGATTAGAACCTGGTGGTCAATCCGTGCCTTGAAGGAATACCCCAGCCACTGACTGATCACCACAAATACAGACGAATAAAACACAGACTGAACTAAATTAAAAAACTAGGGAAAGAAATTAAAACATTAAAAGATATTAGCAGTGTTAAAAAATAATAATAATAATGCAGATGTACTGTCAAGAGGTTACTAAACACCAGCAACAGGAGTGGTTGGAACGTAAAAAATGAAGGAAGTAATTGGTTAATCAACATGAGCATGCAAACAGCGGAGGAACATCTGCCTTCATGCAGGGGATGGGAGACAGAGTGACAGTGCAGGACGATGGACGAAAAACTAGAAAAAGGCCTTGCAGGAAACTACAGACACAGACACACTCCTCCAGCCTACAGCCCTGCTCAGAAACATTGTGCCACAGATCATGCAACAATAACCTTGCATTTTTTTAAATCTCAAACACAGATTTTAGGAATGCTTTCTAGCCGCTGTGTGGACTATGAATTTGAATTTGGGAAATCGGTGAGCTTCAGCAGAGAGAAACTTGTGTCAGGCCAAATTCAAATGACAGACTTTCTAATTTATTGTTCAGAAGTATTCTGTGCTGCCTGCTAGTTCTGCTGTGCAAAGTTCCCCTTTACCTTAACAAATATATATGACTTTTTAAAGCAGCAAGGGATAGGTGAACCGGCTGGGTGCTGCGACCCTCATACTAGCACAAGAGAGACGTAGACAGTGTACACGGGTCATGTGACACATGAACTGACTAGTCATGTGCTCCTAATAATGCTGTAGGTCCTAAATTTTGCAAGGCACAAGAGTCACTGCTTTACATCAAGCCAGAGAAACCCTGACTGACTCCAATGTGAACATGTGTTTGACACATAATATAAATCTTATATTTTTCAGAGGGATACAAGTTTCAGGCTATGTTGATTGTACCTTTAGGCACAAGCACTCATATGCTCATAAAGCTGTGAAGAACCAGGTATTTGAATCCCTTTACTTACAATGTCATGCAATTTAGAAAGTTACGTTTTTTTTGTGGAAATATCCACAATGCTTTTTCCACCAATGTCAGACAACCCAGTCATTTGAGGTATTTCACTCATTTAACAGTTCATTAGCAGGTGAAAAGAAATATGTCAGTGTGAAACCAGAAGCCGCATATCCTGTATTGGAGGACATGGCAGGGACTACATGTTGTGTTACCATGGTGTAAGGACTGGAGGGCTTTTCTGCAAAGTAACAGTTCATAATACACTTTCAAAGCGCAGTGAATAAGCCAAATACCTCAGTAAAGGAGGGTCTTGCAGCTCACAGCCCCACTATTTTTTGGATTTATGCAGGCTATACTTTTCATTGATCACACACAGCACACTGAAGATAAAGACCAGGAGTTGTTTTTTGTGGTTTTGTCATGGACCTCCCAGCGTTTTATAACTGTTTTTCATATAAACAGTCTGCACTCTCGTTTAATTTAACCTGTCAAGGTTGTGTCAAATAGTGCATGACCTGTTTGTAATAACCTTACAGCTCGAATGTCATTCACAGACGAATTACAGCTGCCTTTCCACTATCTTGAGTTAATCGGCTACAAAGTCGAGCACAGAAAGAGACAAACGGACGAGACATGGCAGAGCAGACCTGAGGATGATTTTTCACTCTATACTCACCCAGGAGTTCTACAGAGAGGGAAGATGCAGAAAAAGAGAGGGAGAGAGCAGAAGGAATGGTAGAGGGAGAGAGAGAGAGCAAGAGAGAGAGAGAGAGAGAGAGAGAGAGAGAGAGAGAGAGAGAGAGAGGGAAGGGGATATGGGGGGAGGGGAGTGAGGTGGGAGATAATGGGGGAGAGAAAGCAGAGACAGGAGCTTAATGTTAGGGTTAGTATAAGGAAGCCATTGCAGGTCTCTTTCTGTGTAGCCCAAGTGCTTCAGGAACGTTAGTGCAAAATAAATAAATAAATCAAATAAACAGTAAATCTTGGGCAGTGCAGTGGCCAATACAAGGGCAGGACTTGCAGCAGCTGATGCACTGCAGGAAGCTTATGGTATTCTGCAGCCACACTGACCACACGAAGCAAAGGACGCACTCGTTACACAACAACCATTCATCGGATTAACTTAGCAATAAAAACCTTCCCCTACTTCTGTAAAAATCAAATAAAAAATTTTGTGTTGCTCTTAGATTGACAGCCAAAAAGGCTGTATGGGAAGTCACACTCAGGATCAAACAATGATGTGTGGGTTTCAAAAGGCCTATTTTTCATGATGTTCCACCTCACGTGTAACACTGCTGCTGGAATGGCAGTGCAGTTCAATTCAGGACCAGTAGAGGGACATATTGTATAAAATATCATCAGCTCTCATCCTCCACAGTGACAAAGCAAGTCTCAGTCTCTGTGTTCCCTCCCTCCCCTGTGGCAGTTTTTTTCTCTTCCCCCCAGCATACCTCTCCAGAGATATTGATTGTGACAGGGCTACTCCTATTATCTGACAAAGCACGAGTTATCGTCCAAAGATGTTAAAGAAAGACAGTTCTAAGGCATGCCATCTTATTAACAGGGTCATCCTGCTCTATAGCCTTTTGAGAAAAGAAGGATAAGCCTGACGATGAATAGACAAAAGCATAAAACTGTGTAAACCAGCTTTTGAAGATACCTTGGGTTTTTAGTGTACACACTGAAGGCAGGGCCTTGTTTACCTATTCTATTCTTCTCTCTGCAGTAAATTAATTGGAACGGACACCTGGTTTCAATAGAGAGAGTAATCGCAATAATTCTGCTTTGGTGAATACCTTAATCAGAAACGGTAACCTTGTTTAAGAATTCTTTCAGAACTAATTTGTAACCCGCTGACTCCTGTTGCATTTTTAATCACAACCACAATACACATAGCATTACAGCTGTTAAACCTTAACAAGGAAATAGGCTTTCACCATATATTCGGTCTACATGTTTGCGGAAAAGGGTCAGAGGACTATTAACCTAAACCTCTTAACATATTTCTTTTTTCTTTAACAGTGGAATTGAAAACGAAACCCCAGTAATTAACAACAGCTTTTTCACAGGATAATATATTACCATAATGGCTCTACTTAAAGACTGAGAGCTAACATAAGAAATATCAGTTTTTCTCAAGTTGTAAGTGTCCTTTGTTATGTACTGTGTGCCACTGAGTGTCCAGGAAAATTTGAATTTGTTGCATGTAAACAGTAGAAAACTACAGAATAGTAAACTAGCTGGAAACAATCCTTTCAGCTTCTTTATTGTGCGGTGTCAGAAAACGTAGTGCATTCCACGATGGGGGGGCCTACCTTTCCGGGCTTTCTTCTGAAGCTTCAGGGTGTCTGAGGACTTCTTCTTTATCTCATGACGAGATCGTTTGTACTCTGGGAGGGAGAGAGGCAGGCTTGTTAAATGTGTTAGCAATACCCTTCCGTAAATGCAAACCGTAAAGAGAGTGTCAACGCCTTGTGTCCATCTCAGACATTCAGCCACTGTCAGGATTCGAAATGAAATGAAGGAATCAACTAGTACAAACCTCCCCTCAACCTCAAAGACAGTCAGAAAAAACATAACTAAGATTTTTTTTTTAATTTTGTAATTTTATACTTGATTCATCATTAGTTACAGTCATATTGAGCATGCAAAAAGGTCTGAGTTAAAAAGGGAAAAGGTGACCACCTTTGGCGTGGTCCTTGTCCAGCTGGTTGGCAGTCTTCTTCCAGTCTTCGATGCGATCCTGGAGTGGGGTA